>NC_056525.1:174362816-174616248 GCF_019175285.1 Sceloporus undulatus
TTATTTGTCATAACATAACAGCAGTGTCTATGGTTTAAATAAAGGCTGCATCTGCATTACAGACATAATACAGTTTTATAATACCACTTTAATTGCCAGGGCTCAATGCTATAGAATCCTGGGATTTGTAGTTTGTTGTGGCACCAGAGCACTCTGACAGAGATGGCTAAATATCTCACAATAATACAAACCCCAGAATTCCATTGCATTGAGCCATGACAGTTAACGCAGTGTCAAACTGCATTATGGTCAGATGCAGCCAAAGAAACAGTTATAGGATGCATAGGCTTTTACCCTCTTATGTATTGTTTGTATGCACACTGTGTTCAGACATTATGCTGAGCATGCATGAGAGGTAAGGCAGAAATGCTCTCAACCCTTCTGATACATTATTGAAAGGAGTAGTTGTGTTAAGTGTGTAAAAACTGTCAAAGAGTCTTGTGCCACCTTAAAGACTAACAAAAATTGTTTTTGTTTTTGCATTCATGAACTGTAGCACACTTCACCAACTGCAACACAGTCATGTTGTCTGAACAGGCCTAAGGTGTGTTTTCACACTTATCAGACAAGTTTTCATGTACTGCATATATTTCCATCTATACCACAGACACAGGACGTGAAACCACAAATACCCTCTTAATACTTTTACATGAATGGTAAAGGAGCATGGCAAGATATGTGAACTAATTTCTTTCTTTATTTTTTTTTAAACAAATTACCATTTAAAGAAAAAAATGTTGAAGAAAATTGTCATTATCAGAAAGATTAATTATCAGGAAAGGACAAATGTCTGGACTAATTTTCAGAAGAAAATGAAAACAATAGATGGAGAATCTGCCGAAGAAGAATATGCATCATCTGGAAGGATGAAGGTTAGTACAAGAAGAGCCCTAGATGGTGCCTTGGGGACTCTGCATTCCCAATGGAAGCTCTGAAACATCTGTACTTCTCAGTGAGAGGGAAAGTGGGGAAAAAACAGTGCGGATGCTAAGAGCACAGATTTTTGTTTCCAGAGTACTATGAAGCCTGAAGCACAGACTCTGGTCAAAAGGACAGGTGGCATTTTAAAGGAACTCCTTAAGTGAATAAAGTCTGCAGTAGAAAGAGGCAGTCCAGTTGGCTGGAGTTTGAATGGAATGAAGGCAGTGGTCTGGAAAAGGAGAAAGATTCCAGGAAAGGACGGGTCCCTACAAGGAAGGTGTGCCAAGAAGATGTTTCTGGCAATGGAGCAGCTGGCATCCATGGCTGATGCAGATTGGCCAGCCCATGAGGATCCTAATTGCAGTACAACTGCTGCCTTTATAATCACTGCGACAAAAGTAGCGCAGACCAGAAGGCATGACAGGGACCTGAATGCTGCTTTAGAGGATAGCAGGACCCCTTGTGCTTTGCCTGGGCTTTCAAGCTGCCGAGAAGCTGACAGATGTCAGGACAGAAGAGGCCTTCATAAGAAGGGGAGGGCAGAAGTCACATTCATTGAGAGACATCAGATGCACTGAAGGTTATATGGCAGAATTTGCCTCTGCATTGGCGTAGGAATGTGAGGGAGGCACACAAAAGGACTGATGCAATGCCAGAACACACAGTTGTCATTACAAGGCAACCTAGACTTTTGTGAAGGCCTGCAAGTGTGCACTGAGTGTAGTCACTTGGCAAGGTCTGCCATTGCTAGATGAGGTGCAGAAACAGTAAGCAAAGCTGAGCTGTGATTCAGTGTGCAAGAAAACAGAGAGACATTTTCAAGGCGGTAGCCAGGTTAGTTTGTTTCAGCGTAAGAGGGAAAATGTGAGATTTGGCAGTACTGGTACAATTCCACAGAGGATTTGCATCTGATCAAGTGGACTGGAATCCATGAAAAACTATCCTGAAACATGGCAGTTAACCTCAAAGGTGCTGCTAGTCCTTTTGTCCCACTTTTTTCCTTCTTAAATAAAAAAAAATGCATGGACAGAATGAGAACGGGATTCATGACACACATACAGCTTTGTGAAAGACTTTGAGCTTCCAAAGAACCAGGTCTGTCAGGACAAACAACAGAGAGAATTGTGGTGGTATCTTGAAAACCAATACATTTTATTTGTCATAAGCTTTCACGACAGCACACACCATGAAAGTGAAAGCTTACTCTACATAAAAATGTTCTTCTTTGTGTGTGCTGTTTTTGTTGCAAGAGGCTAAACACCCCACCCAATAGAAATTGTTACAAATAAAAGGCAAGGACACTTCATGGATCCCATGAAATGAACGATAGTCTACAAAAGCCTAGATGAACCAAAAAATTTATGACTTTATCACACCAGCCTGCTGTCTTGATGCAATCATGTTAGTTTAAGAAAATGGAGACTTATTGGTTTGGGAACATTAATTATCACATTTCTCTGCAATAGCACTAAATCACTGCTTTGGTGATCTATGGTTCCACTGTTGGTCTTTTGCATGGTCTACATAACCCCACCTTCCTGCCCTATACTCTACTCAGTGCGCCATTTGTTTTTTATTATTTTATTGCAGTTGCACAATTATGGCAATGCAATGAAACAACAACAACAAAAAAGGAATAGAAATAGAAACAGGAAAGGAAGACAGCCTGCTTGGGAATTGCAAGGGGGAGTGGGGGAGAGGAGCCCACTCACATTACATGACTGCCTGAGAAGTGGAACTGCAGCTGGAGTCCCTTATTATATGAAAATCCATAATGGAAAGCAGCACGATTGGGGTGCATTGATGGGTTTTAACTCTCAATGAAAAGGAGCACTACAAGAACTGATGCAATACAAAGCCACAGACACGATGTTGTAGGATAAGTACTGGCCAAAGACACTGATCCTGTTGAAATTTCACTTTGCTACCCTCGTGTGATGAAGTCCTTAGTCTCTAAAGTACCATAAGACCTCTTCTGTTGCTTTTGCTACAACAGACTGAGATGGCTACTTGCATCTTGTCCAAACAAGCAGTTTATATCACTGTAGCCCCAAGGCATAATAAACTGCATTTCAGCATAGTTCCACAAATTAGGATGAATGATCATGGGAGAACAAGGCTACAGATTCAGGGTTTCTGCTCTTTTACGTGTGTGTGTGCATCTTAGTTTGATTCATCTTTCTCCAGGAAGGTGTGCTGTTCATAATCCCACATAAGAATGACAAAAAGTTGTTAGCTTTCTGGGTGAAGGATATGTTAGGGCTAGCTCAGTGCAGAGATAGGGATTTAATAACATTGTTTCCATTAGCCTTGATGCTTCTGCCTTTTACTATAAAAGTTTATCCTCCAAGTTTTTAGAAAGCAATTGTTGGGACATATCCCTCTCTTAAATGGAGTCAGAATCAGTGCCAAAATCTTGCTGAATACAGAAGACTATTTTTGCTGCTGATTTATTTCTTTAAAGATAATGCCTCAGAAAGCTGTTCCAGGCACATATGGTGACTTTGTTGAAAACCCTTTTTCTTGCTTCCAGATATAACATGGATAGGCTAACCTTCAAAAAAGCTTTAAACCTTGTTAAATTTTTTTGGAGATGAATCTGATATTAGTTAGTTCACATATTGTTCTGATCATATACCTCTGTATTTTGTAGATGTGGGGAAGGTGTAAATAAGCCTCATGGATCACTGAGATTTAGGATTTGTTGTGTTTCTGGTATTAGCAGTTCCTAAGTTACAGCTCCAATATCGGCCACCTACTTGATTGCTTTTTTCCTTATTCCCACAATTGTCATTCAACCAATTACTAATTGTATTATTAGTTTAATACTATCATTTAGCCTGTGTAGTGTTACCATAAAGCTGATTCATTGTGAGGACAGTGCTTCATTCTCGCATTCTGAGCTGGTTTCATGAGTATGCAGTCAGCTATGTAATAATACATTCAGTTCATCATATATTTTTGAGAAGTCTGGTCAGAAGTGCTGCTGGCATTCAGTTCAGAAAGTTTCTGAGGAGTGAAAACTAATCTGTGATGGGACAACTTTCAGAAACTACCCAGAAATGCTATAAATTACACAGTTCTAAGAACACACATTGACTCATACAGATCATGTCACAAACACTCATTTCAATATCAGAATAACAGAATAACAGAGTTGGAAGAGACCACAAGGGCCATTCAGTCCACCCCCTGCCATGCAGGAATACACAACCAAAGCACCCCTGACAGATGGCCATCCAGCCTCTGCTTAAAATACTTTCAATGAAGGAGACTCCACCACTCTCAGAGGGTGTGTGTTGCACTATCAAATAGCTCTTACTGTCTGACAGTGGAACACACTCCCTCTGAGAGTGGTGGAGTGGTAAAGAACAACATGGTGCATCAAAATAGAGGGTTTGGTACAAAAATGAAATTGTACCACTTGTTTTCTTTATATTTCACTGCTGGACAGTTGAAGGGGCATAAGAGAGTGCAGTCACTGATATCATTGTAAAGCATTTGAGTTTGAGAGAATATGAAAGTTTTGTCTCCAATGTTAATTCTCCGGTAGCACATTCGTGAGTGCAATCTCTAGCTATTGCTGCAGTGATGAACATGCTTTTGGGAAATCTACCCTCATGGGAAAATATGCAGAGTTTAGCTTCATCCAAATATTTTCCTAAAGTAAGAAGTTGCACATATTTTCAGCACTGTGCCTACGTCTTTCTTCCACAGACTTTATGTTCGTATGTGTGTGTGTGTGTGTGTGTGTGTGTGAGAGAGAGAGAGAGAGAGAGAGAGAGAGAGAGACTGGTTTCTATCATAAAAGCATATGAAATACCAGCCCTACTTTTTGACAGGCTAGGAGATGCACTACTGACTTCTCTGTTAATCAAGATATTCCCCTGTGGTGTAGCCTGTCTGGTAGCCAGGCCAATAATATTGATTTTTAAGTACTGCGGCATGGCTAACGTTTTCCTTTATATAGACATTTTCACATTGTTGAAGCTTTCTTTCCTTGCCAGGGAAAGTAGAAACAGATACAAAAAAGGAAATGTATGTGGCAATGCCAAGATGAGGGGCTCTTTTGCGTTGCCATCTGATGCTGTTACGGTATAATGATGCGCACTAGAAGGTGTCCTCAATAACATCCTTTCATAATTGAGTTCTCATACATTCATAAACTGGGGCATATAATTTGTGTAAGGATTACATCCCAAATCTCTTTTAGGCACCTCTGGTTCCTGACACAGGGGCAGCTTTTGAATCCGCAAGGGTCTGCTCCTGCTGCTTAATCTCTGAGGCAGCCAATTTGAAGACAGAGGGATTTCTTCTCCTCCTTTGCTTTATCTACTCCAGCCACACTTGTGGTTTATTTTCCTTTCCCTCCTGGTGGAGAAAACAGTAAAGCCTGTCTGTACAGACACATATTGAGAAGACAAGATTGTGTGACAAAAAGGCATGAAGCACAAGGTGGTGGGCCCTGCTCATTCCTTTTGTTTATAGTGTGGGTTTGCAGGGCTTGTTGCAAGTTATAGTATCAGAACAGAATCCTATTAATCAAGGGTAGGGATTGTTTGGCCCTCTGGTTTTTGCTGAACTGCAGGTATAATTAGCCTTACATTTCAAAGCCAGTGGTGATGAATGCTGGGAGCTGAAGTTTCCCATCATGTGGAGATCCAGACAATTCCTACTCTTGCTCCTAACCACAGTAGACCCACTGAGTCAACTGTTTCATGGTAAGTCAACACTTAAGCAAGTCCCATTGATTCAGTGCATTGCTACTAGTTGAGACTACCAGTTGGATTCAGACCATAAACCTTTCCCCAGTAACAGTGCCTGAAGATTCAGGTAGATTGACCTTGTGGCATGTTTACTTGGAGAAAACTCTCATTGATTTAACTGGAATCTGTTTCCAGGTAACTTCATGGAACTGCAGTCTTCCCTTTTAATTGGATAAGGTTTGATCTACTCCCTCACCTTTTGTTGTGTACATACCTTTGTATGTATAGCACATACCTTTGGCTTGTGCTGTGTTGTCATGTATCTAGTAGAAATATATCTAACATTTGCAATAGAAAGGGCACAGTTTACAGTCACCTAACATCTCTGTGACTTGTACTGTATTGGCTTCTGCTGTGATTGCTGTCCATAAACTGTTGTTGCTTTTTGAAGATTATTTGAGGGGGGGAGGCAACTGGAGAGAGTAGAGAAACCTCTAAAGTGTGTATATGTAAAAAGTAAAATGTGTAGAAGGATTGTGGGCTGAAATCTGATGCATACTTACTGAGTGGGGGGTGTATCCCACTGAAGTCAATATGATTTACTTCTCAGTAAATATGCAGAGAATCAGGCTGCATGTGTAATAAAGAGGAAGGCAGTTGGCTTGACCTTTTCTTTCTGAGAGCTATAACAGGGAGCCAAAGAGATAATAGGAAAAAAAGGGTTTCTATCTAATGTGGCTGCTAAATTTCGCTCAAGGCAGAATTCAGTTTGAAATTTACAATTGCATTAAAGTAGAACAGCATTCTGAAATACCTCACAGGCTTGCAAATTCTATAATTTTCAATCAATTCCACATCACGGTCATTCATTCACTGCTTTGCAACACCTTGCCGATAAGCAAGCTGTGTAGTTGTGATAGCTTTACCCATGCAATATTTAACTACCTCCTGTAATCCTACTGAATTTCATGATAACCTTTCTGTCAAGTCTATTTCCCCCCCCCCTTCCAGTCTGCTTATGTAATCATTGCATATGAATATTTGAGTATAACACTTTTTCTAATATAACAAAGTCTGATTTACAACAAAATCATTGGTTGGGCCTTGAATTGCAATGTCTTTGTGTAAAGAAAGGTAAGATTTTGTGAGGTAGGGATGATTTTCAGCCATTTTTCTTTAATCTCTTTAACAAATTCCACACTGAAAGCAAAACCAGATCTTCTTTCATACTATATCAGTGGCTCCCAACCATTGGTCCTCCAGATGATTTGGACTTCAGGTTCCATAATTCCTGACTGTTGGCCAAGTTGGTTGAGGGTTCTAGGAGCTGAAGTTCAAAATGGAGGATCAAAGGATGTGACACTGCACTATACAATTATAGTGCTGTGATTCCTCTTTAATTGCCATGGCTTCATCCTATGGAATCCTGGGGTCACAGGCTCCAGATGAGTTCTCTGGTTGAGAAATTTAAATGCACATCCCTTATCTGAAAATCCCAGTATTTCATTGGATAAAGCTACCACAATTAAAATGGAATGATATTGCTATACTTGTGTAGTGTGAAAGGGATCCTGGAGAATATTTCCAACACTGCTAGTGATAATAACTGTTAAAGCGTCCTTAATATGTTTAAGCCCATGCTACAAAGCAACTGTGACTGAAAAAAAGATGGGAAAACTCATGAGGATTCTTCTTGAAGTGGGCAGGCAAAAGTGAAAGTGAAAATATAATTAGGGAGTGAAAATGTAACCAAGAAGCAAACATGCACAATATATTTTACAAAAAAAAAAAAACAGGTTTAGCTGGGGGAATACATTATAAAAATTAATTTAATTTACAAGTTATGGCCATGTCTATTTTTCAGTCCTTTTCAATAAACCAGAAGCAGACAGAAACGGCCTTGCCTTCATTAACCTCTTTATTACTTATTTAGCATCAGAGGAGCAACTGAAATACATACAGAAGTCTTCCATTTTAGATTGACCAGAATTTTAGGAAACCAAAATGAATGTTTTTAAATTACATGGCCTTTGGTCAGATACATGCAATTGCTGATGTGCAGCCAATCCCCATGAGCTGTACTATATTTAAGCCACATTCACAAGCCACCTGGTTGTTCTCTTGGTTCTCATTTGCTGATTTCACTAGTCCAAATTGAAGATCAAGTATATACAGGAGTGGCAGAGGTGGTCTAATTTGAACTGTGAAAGTCTTTCTTACAATTGCTTGGATCCTTTTTTATTCTGCTTATAGAAGGAGTTTCATGGAGGGAGAATTGTGCTCATGGAAGGACATGAGCAGATGGGATCTGTCATGAGTGCAGGTCTCCCACCATAAACAGAAATTCTCTTCATGAGTGGAGTGAAAATTTAGGATCTAGGCCAATGTTTATCTGCCTCAAACTGCTTTTAGATAGACGTGAGAGCAACAAACTAATGTGGTAGAGTTTAATTATGGCTGAATCCTTACAAGGTGGGGACAGGTGCATAAACTGGATTGGAAAATCACCACCACCACCACCACCACCACCATGCTTATGTTTATTTATATCCGCCTTTTCCCCAGGCTGAGATGCAAGGCAGGTTATGAAGGTTAAAGCAGATACAACTTTAAAATCCATATCATACAAAAATTATAAATATAATAAAATTAACAATAGAATTAAAAGTAGTCAAGAACAACAACAAAGGTACAGCACATTCTGAAACGCCCTCCCCCCCATCGATAGCAAGGTGCATACCAGAGTAGCCACTCTAGGAAGGGAGTTGCAGAGCCCAGGAACAGCCACCAAGAAAATTCTCTCCCCATGTTCCCAAATGTACCTGTGAGGTTGGTGGGACAGAGAGAGGGGCCTCCCCAATAATCTCAAAGGAAGGCTCTTGTGGGAGCTCATGTCCTTCACCTAACCTGGATCTGAGCCATACCGGACTTTTCAGGGCATAACCAGCATGGCCATTGCATTTGTGGCTAGGATAGAGATTTTAAAAATGAGAAATAGCACTACATAGAGACGCTTTTAACTAACATTACAGTTAGCCCTCTACAGCCACAGATTCTTTGTCTAGGAGGGGTTCAACCACCCACAGCTTTAAGATATTCAAAAAATATATAAATTCCAAAAAGCAAACCTTGATTTTGCCATTTTACATAAGGGATAACATTTTCCTATGGCATTGTATTTAATGGGACTTGAATATCTATTCTACTTCTGAATGCTCAATTGTTGTTTTAAGTTACTACAATGCTAGAAATGTGAGGATTTCCTTTTGGTGGAAGCCATTCCCAGCTACACCTGTGGATGGAGGATAATACATTTTCTGTTTTGTTTTCTGCAATTATATTTAGAATCTCTCAGCTTCTGATCTCACTTTTGTAAGGTTTCTGTAGACCTCAGTTGAGTTGTGCTACATCACCTCTATAGTTTGAAAGAACCCACTGATGGCAACAGAAATGGGCTTTGAAAGAATCCTAGCAGATGTTTATGAAGGATATAACAGACGATGGTATTGCCAAGCAGAATGGGACATACTAAAATAACCATGGTGCCACATGGTTACACAAAATAGCCACATGCACAAGCAGTAGGTTTCAGAAGGAGTGCTTTCTACTGTAATAAATAAATGAAATTTAATGAATATTTAATAAGCCACCTGCTTAGCTATGGTAATTAAATAGTTTACTGTAGGCACCATGGTGCATGTGGATCATAAAGAGATGTGAAAGGTGACTAGGTAGTTGATATTGCAGTTTGAGGTGGGAATGTGATATGCAGAGGGATAGTGACACCTGCGTTAGGGTCCAAATAATAGAGTTACATGTGTGCATTTTTAAACCAGAAAGCTGGTTTAAGAATGGTAAAGGATTTATATCTTCAACTTGAGTGTTCTTAATCATTCCAGAGAGTAGTGAAAGTTCATAAACGTATCAAGCAAATACACTTGGGTAGGACATGGACAAGACATCTCCAGATTCAGCATCTTGGCCATGCTGTGCATATGTTGTTGCTGACATGGTTACTAGCATGGTGGCATCATTAGAGTGTGAACAACTAGCAAAGCAATGGAGTTTATTCTGTGCAAAACTAATTCCAAATGACTTGATACAAGTGAGGTGGCTGAAAGCTATACTTCCTTGGTATGGAATATAAATTTGTCACATCTGTAAAGTTCAGCTTCAATAGAAACAAAACATTTCATTATTGTAATTTTTGCTGCTGAGTACTGTTACCCAAAAAGGTGGGGAGAGGATCGGGGATCCCCACCAATAGTGTAATCATCTCCTTTATATGTTGGAGGAATTGCTTAACTCAAGGAGGCTTTTGAGATGGTGGGTAACACTGAGGATAATTTTCACCTATTTATACCAGTACCAGCTGGAGGACTCCATGTTTGGTGAATAAAGAAGGTTTTTATTTGGAAATATGCAAGAGTGCATATTAAACTCTTAAAATTATGGAAGATTCTGCATTTTACATCAATATCTGTTGAGACTACATTGTGCTTTCCTGGCAGCACTGCCAAAATTTGAGACAAGCATTTTCCCAAGCAATAAGGTGAATTAGAAAAGAAGGTTTCTTTGGCCTGTTACAGACAGCCAAAATAAAGCTGCTTTGAGACACAGTGGTGGTATGGTGTTTCAATGATGCACGTGTCCTAAGAGTCCAGAAGTCGCACCAAAGCCACGTTCCAGCCCTAAGGACTGGAGCGTGGCTTTGCTGCGACTTCTGGACTCTTAGGACGTATGCATAATTGAAACACCATACCTCCACTGTGACTCAAAGCAGCTTTATTTTGGCTGTCTGTAACAGGCCTTTGTTAATAGATCAGATGCCCAGTATCTTTTTGTGTGTTTGCTGACCACTGCATGTTTTTTATATTGTGAAATGTCTGGGAAATGTGTGGAAGTGGACTAGTTGAGTAGCCAATATTTTGTGGGCTGGAAAGCCACATGTGTGCTGACAGAGAGTGACTGCAGACAATACTGATTGAGAGTGAAAGAAAATGTTATACAGAAATTGAACAGGAGCAGAAATATGCCATACAAATCAATATTCCAGTCTTTGGAAGACTATTGAGAAATACCATGGGTAGCAGAGACTCAGAAGTGCTGCTGGTAGAAATCAATCCTTGCAAGTGGCTTGTGAATGTGAAATACTTCTTACTTCCTTGACAAAAGCCTATGAGGATTGTAATCTTGTAAGGAGGCTTGCTGGAGTAGTCCCATGTGGAGTTCTGCCAAAATAAACTGGAGTTTTTCAAAGATGCATTTGTAGGAGATTGCACTGCAGGTCACAATCAAGTTCACAGCAGAAGTAGCCATTACTGTGGATGTACTATAAATATTCAATTCTGAGCTGAAAGTGCATAGGTAGTTTGATGCTGTTACCTGGTATGTTCAAGGCATACTTAAACACAACCAGTTCCATAGAAACCTTTCCAGGTTAGACGCTGAAATTTTTACTCGGATGTCTCAAAATTCATGACTGGAGAAGGGGTCTGGGAGACAGGATGAAATGAACCTATATATATATATATATATATATATATATGCAATTATCAAGATTATCCATATTTTTATAGCAGAATAATTCTGTTCCTACCAATGATTGAGAGGCTATCTCCACCATCGGAATCAAAGCCACTACTTTTTGTTTGTGATCTATTTCATTTCTTAAATGTGTCACCTTCATTGCATTCCTTTGCTTTGACAGGACCTAAATCAACAGGCAGACCAGGACTTAAATACACACATGATTAAGGAAAGCACCAATCATGAATACAGTTGAAGCAGACAAACTTCTCTCTGGTGTGTTTTCCAAAATATGGTTGACATTAGTGGGAAAGCTATACATTATAACAGGTTGCACCTAAATGGATGAGAGAATATTGAACTAAAATTTTTCTAGAGCTTCAAGTAAGCTAAGGTATACTGTCTAGAAAGAAGAAAGAAATTGGGTTTTGACAATGATAGAATAGTGGCATTTGCTCCATCAATTATCAAACATTGTTACTTGTAACGTTTTAAGCAAGCAGAAATCCACATAAGGATGGCTATATAATGAACACTGAACAAAGGGAACAAACAAAGAAAATACTGAGAGCAAGTGATCTTGGGCTTGCAGGAATCTTTACAGACATGGACACCTTATTTGCAGTAACAAGGTGGCTGAACAGCCAAGCCATTTCATCTCATTATGGTGAAACACATTTTTGGTTCTTGAAGTGATTGCTAGTCCCATTGACCTGGGCAACACTCCTGTGGATCAGGTCAAGATCACCTGTTCCATTTAGGTGAGCAGAAAATAAGTTTATCCAGAGGATTCTGAAGCTGGAGAAAAGAAACTTGCAGCTGCTTTGGAGTCCTGTCGTCCTGAGAATAATGTTGCTCTGCCTTAAAGAGGTGTATTTTGCAGAAGGTTGTGTTTTTAGTTCTACATCCTGGTTTGGTACTTTGATTTCCATCCTTTATTTATATGCCTAATTGTTGCTATGGAAATTCAATATTTAGAGAGGTCATTATTGCTGATCTTGTTGCATGTGTCCATTGCTGATGTCCAGCTGTTAGCTCTTTAGCTCCAGTCTAGCAGATTAATTACTGCTATTGATTACTTTGAGCTTCTCTCTTCACACCTGCAGTTTGTGTAATTAGCCAGTGGCCTCCTCCAAAAATTAGGAGCAGTTTTGTCTTGGCAATTTGCCATTCCCAAGCCATGTGTTCTGCTTTGACAAACAAAAGCAAATCTCCCTGAAATAGAGATATCTGGGCAAAGATCTCTTTTGCTACTTTTAAACTGGACCTGGTTATCATAGACCCCCCCCCCCCATCTTAGGAAGAATTTCACCATATTAGAACAATTCCTATATAACAATAGGTCTAAAGCTAGAAACTTTGAGCTTGAATGGCCCAAGTATAATAAGGGTAGCCAGTATAAGCATTATTGTTGTTGTGTGCCTTCAAGTTGTTTCAGGCTTATGGTGACCCTATGGCTGACCTATCATGAGGTTTTCTTGGCATGGTTTGTTCAGAGGAGATTTGCCTTTTGCCTTCCTCTGAGGCTGAGAGAGTATGGCCCAGTACAGACCGGTGATTTGCGCTGGTCTGGGGCTGAAATTAGGGCTCAGTAGGGTGGAGTGTTTGCACACTCTCAACAATACACCATGTGTTGCATGCCACCATTTACATGGGGCACACCATGATGACATTGCTCATGCACAGAGCACAAATGGCACACATGGGGAGTGTCATGAGGGTGCGATGCGAACCTTATGGAGCTCCTGTAGCACTGGCAAAAGAAGCTCCTTTTCAGGGCTTCTTTTCCTGGCAGGTTGGGGGCGTGACATCTGGTTGCCGCATCCCCAACCCTGCACATCTAGGGGTGGCACAGAACCACTCCTTTTGGCCTGTCTGTATAGCCCCTTAGTCTTCCCAAGTCACCCAGTGGAGTTCCATGTCTGAGTGGGGATTCGAAGCCTGGTCTCCAGAATCATAGTCCAACACTCCAACTACTACACCATGCTGGCTCCTTCCCACCCTCCAGTATTTCACTGGGATACATGTGGCCAAACAGCACCAGAGTTTTGGTCAAGGCAGCAAAAGTTATTTATGAGGAAGAACACATGAGCTAGGAGAGGCTGTAGCACTTTGCTTTTGGCTGAGTCTACACGAAAGGGCAAGATTCTACCCCCTCCTCTTCTCTCTCACCTGCTGAGTTGCATACAAACTACTTTTGCCCTTTACATTTTGTTTGCAGCAATTGAAGTAAGCTGAGAACTAAGGGAGAAAGTTGGACATTTTAAAAGCAGCTGAAAAAGTAGGATGAAAGTGAATTAATTGGGATTGTCCCTGCCAGTCAGAACAGTTGGAGGATATGATATAATGAAATTAAAAGTAGGTGATGTGTGGTAGTTGAAAATACCATCTTAACTGTCATGGATCCTTCTTACAGCAATGCTTTTCAAGCTATTCAAAGTGGTGGATCTGTAGTTTTTTTCCTTTAATGAGGCAGGAACAAGTACTTTATTTGTGCCCATTGGTTACAGTTTTGTTTCTTTTTTTCCATATACCAGCAGCTGATATCTTGCAGAGTGGCAATAATCTACCGATCATCAATCTGAGTTGCATCATACTACTGAATCCTGGTATTTGTATTGGGTGAAGGACCTATATTCTGCTAGAGACTTCTCTTTCACTCTCTGAAACTCTATAGCAGAAAATTGGATGTGCCTCACCAAACTACATATCCCAGAATTCTGTGAGAAAGGAGCCATGAAAGTTAAAGTGGTATCAAACTCCTATAACCCTCCACCAGGAAATACATATGTATTCAGGCTGGGCAAGTGAATCCTAGTCAGGTGAATGGTCAATTTCTCCCTACTCTGGGAGAGGGAGCCAAAGGAAAATTTGGTGAAAGTTTGCCCCCCGCCCCCCAACTATGGGCCTGAAAATTCAAGATTATGTATATGTCACACTCATAAACTTGCTCAAAGATCTTGGCATATCTTATGCCTTTGTTAAGACTGTGGTTTTTTCCATATACATTATAAGGATTTCAATAAAATTTGGTTAATAGACCAAAGCTTTTATACTTTTGTAGAAAAGAACACATTCTTGTCAAATGGCTATTGCATGTAACCAGGTGGGTGAGAGAGCTGGGCTCTTAGAAGCAATGTGAGTACATGACAGTAAGCTCTGCTGCACATTTTCTGCTTATATTGAACGGAACGTGCATGAGATATCCTTTGCTTTCTTCTTTGTTGTTGCCAGGGAGCTGAGACTAGTCTTAAGGTATTGTCTTAAGGCAGGCATCAGCAACTGGACCAGTCTGGTCTTCCCAGGGCTTGCTGTTGGATCTGAGAAACAGAGATTTTATACACATTATATTTTAATGCAAATTGTTTTTCTTACCCTCCCTCCTCATTTGCTGTCTTGGTTTCGTGCAGTTGTTGCTTCCTTACTGGGTAATGAATCTGCTTGGAGGTTTAATCTGAACACAGAAGGAGTTATCCAGAGTGCTGAAGCTATTTGGGGTATGGTGGTGTTACAGCACCTTGTGTCTCTCTGGGTTTGGACTGAAATCCAGAGCAGAGTCACTGCCCTACTGACATGGAAGCAACCAATCACCCACCCATCATGAGATAAAAGATGCAGTCTCTCAAGGGAGCTGAAGAATTGTCAAAGAGCCATCTCATTATTCCAGGACAATTATTTCTGACTAGAAGCTCAGCAGTTGTGAGATTCCCCATATGCTTAGTTCCATCTAGCATACCTCCCCCATTCACCTCTATGAAATCACGAGATGAGAAGACAGGTTTGGGCTGAAGTGTCATCTGTATGAGGATAAATTGGAAAGGAAGGGTGCATGGGGGAGAAGGAATCTAGCAATACCCTTCAAGATGGATTTATATAGATTTCCTCCCACTTCTTCAGATACACTGAGGGAGTACAGTATTCAAGCAGTTACATAGTTGTGGAGGGTGATATCAGAGTGTAATGGGATGCAGAAAAAGGCAGACTGTGACAGTATGAGGATGACACTAGTTTGTTGTTTTTGTTAGCTGCCCTCCGGTTGGTTCCACTCATAGTAATCCTGTGGATGAGATGTCTCCAAGAATCTCTATCTTCCACTGCCTTGCCTCCTGCAACTCCCTGCCGATAACCTCCCTGATTGAATCTATCCATCTGGTTTGTGGTAGTCCTCTCTTTCTTCTACCCTCTATCTTTCCTAGCATTATTGTTTTTTCTATTGATCTATGCCTTCTCATTATGTGGCCAAAATATGATAGTCTCAACTTGATCATCTTAGCTTCCAAGGAGAGCCCTGGTATGATCTGTTCAAGAACCCATTTGTTTGTTTTCTTGGCTGTCCATGGTATCCTAAGTACTCTTCTCCAGCATCATGTTTCAAATGAGTTGATTTTCTTTCTGTCTGCTTTCTTCACTGTCCAACCTCACATCCGTACATGGTAATTGGGAATACAATGGCCTGAATGATTCTGACTTTAGTGCTCAGTTGTATGTCTTTGCTCTTTAGTATCTTTTCCAGTTCTTTCATAGCTGCCCTTCCCATTCCTAGTCTTCCTCTTATTTCTTGGCTGCAGTCTCCATTCTGGTCAGTGCTTGATCCTAGATATGGGAATTTCAATTTCCTTGTTGTGTAGATTGAATTTGTGTATTTCTTCTGTGGTCATTATTTTTGTTTTCTTTATGTTTAGCATCAGACCTGTTGCATCAAGACAAGCTGATGTTGTCCTGTCAGCTGTTTACCTTGTGTATCTGTGAAGCCATGAAAAGCAACCTCCCTATGGGCTCACATGCATTTTTGCAAATGAAGCCAATATATCAGTGTTGTTACTACTTCAGGCAATTCTTGAAGCCTTTCACTAATACTGAAAGCTTCTTCAGCCCTGATGTTTGAAATGGTCCAGAAAAGTTCAGACTGTGTCTTACTCAAAATGGTATTCACAGCCTACATTTTTTCCCCTTTTTTAAGGAACATTTTAAAACAATTATTAAATTTAATATACAGAGCATGTCATAACAATAAAACAAAACAAAATTAATTCATCTCACAACTTTGGATTGTGTTGGGGGTCTCCTTCTTGGATTCCCTTCAATGTAAGTGATCGTTTTAAAGTCCAGTGCTGTCTTTGTGTAAATCTAAGCTGAAAAAACCTACCATATTTGTCTCTTCTGTCTCTCTCTGTCCCCTATTTAAAGCTTAACTGACATCCATTCAAACTGCTCCATTCAGTTCACTAAAGCAGCCTGTCCTCAAGCTGATAACCTCCAGATGCATTGAACTACAACTACAATGCTGCCCAGGGATGATGGGAGTTATAGTTCAATGTGTTTACAAGATACCAGTTTGGGGAAGTTTTCCTCTACAAAATACAAAATAATAGATACCCTATTGAAATGGAAAAGTTGTTGGGATAAGGAAAGAATGCCTTTGGGGTGTGGGAGAAAAGCCTGAATGTCTATTCCTGCCACCTATATGAAAAATCTTTCTTTCTCAGTGGGAAAGAAGCAGGCAAAAGCATTGTTCAGGTGGCTTGCAAAGTGAGGTTCGTTTTGAAGTCCTTCCATTTATATTTCTGCAAGTTCCTGAATAAGTTTTACTAGACGATATCTTTCAGATTGATAATGCGATAACACACTCCTGCCTCAGTCTTATCGCAGTAAGAGAGTAACTAAACTGTTTCTGCTGGTCCTAGAAAGCTCAGGGTGAAAATGTGCTGCAAAGATAGTGAGCGTAATTTAAAATAAAAGGTCTTGCTTTTGCTGATTCATCAAAGCGGAATAGTATCAGAAAGAGCCCCGACTGGGATCTCATCACTGTCGCTGGTTCCAGATTAAATTCTAAATTGTGCATTGTTGTTTAGAGACCTTTCATGACATGCATTATTGTAATCCTAAGTGCTATTTGAACACAAGCCCAATGTGACTTGGGCTTCCAAGTCCCATTTGCCATGATTGCTGTTTTACGAGGGAGAGAGAAGCAAGCCCAAGTTGCAATTGCAGAGAGGCCCATGTTCTCACTGTGGCTAGAGCCGCTGAATTGTATCATTTTTCTTTTTCCTTTTTTCAAAAACAACTCCTGGTTTGACCTTTTGTTAGAAAACAGGATTGCTTATATGTGAAAACTATTAGCTTTTGCCACCCACATAGGGATAGAAATTGCAGGGAGAAGGAAATGTGCTTTGACACCATTGGAAGTAATGATGAAGACGCTGTTTGGAAGGAAATGTAATGTTTTTCTGGACACAGAATTCTGCACTGCAAATATATGGTCTATTACAAGAGAAGCACAACCCCGAGGAATGAGGAGAAAGCAGTAAGCACCACTGAAGAGGGGATATGGACATACATTTAGTAACTGGACAGGGTGTATCTGTGTGAGAAAGATATTCTCCTTCAGATAGCTTTTATGTACCTCGTCTGGAAGCAGCACATATATTTATATTATTTTTCAGTGGAGAGAGTAGACAACAGCTTGGCTAACCTCTTAGTTACATTTGTATGCAGAAGTAATGCTGGTGAATAGGTGTCACTAAAGCAAGCAGAGATAAGGATTGGGGCCTTTTTGGGGGTGCGGGTCGGTGGTATTCTCTTATGGAGCTTGTTCGGTAAAGAAACACTTTCCCAGAGCTTGAAAGACTTTTTGTTTTGAACTACTACTCCCCAGATCCACAAGAGTGGCCCTGGAAGTGATAATCCAAACACATTTTCCCAGCCTTTCTTTTCTCTAGTGCACTAGAGACTTTTATGCAAAAATATAAATTTTTATTTTATTCTAAAAGGTTTTTCTCCATGTCTGTAGTATGTTGATGTTTGCCATATATTGATAGTTGCTCACTATTTTTATTTTATCTCTGTTTTAATTTTTTTCCCTTTATAAATCATGGAGAACATCTTAGACTAGTTGACAGATTTTTTCAGCTAATACAGTTTGATACTTAAAAAACACATTCCTGACAACATAATTCCATTTATCTATTCAGAAATAGGTCTCATTTAATGAAACATCATTTAATTTTTGTAAGATTGATATTGCTATGAAAATGAATACTCTCACCTATGCTAAAGTGCCATCATTACCACCCAACTATTATTTGTTAATCACCACTGTGAAGATAAAAAACAATGTTTGTACCTTTTCATTTCAGTTCATCCACATTCCCTGTGAATAAATATGTGACAAATGAAAGAACACTCCATGCCTCTGATGAAGTGGGTTGCAATTAGCAAAGCTTATGATAAATAAAACATAGTTTTTAAGACAGTGCTATACTCTGTTGTTGCCTTTGCTGTGACATTAACCTGTCGTTTCCTCTAACAGTATCTGTAGGCATAAGATATATGATGCTTGTATATAGTCTTACTTTGGGGGACGGAGAGAAAGAAACACTAATTTTTAAACTAGTTCCAGTGTACAGTAATCCAAAATATCTGCTCTTACCTTAAGAAATGAAGGTTATATTAGGGAAATCTTAGGCAAATCTATTGACTTAAAGCCTAAGTTTGATGAAAAGGCATTTGATTAATTATACTTTGCTACAAGATAATTTGTGACTTTGTGTTCTTTAAGAGAAAGTGAACATAAAAAACAGTAGGAGACAAGGTAATGAATTATTCTGTGTTCTTTTTTGCTCTTGTCTCAGACTCTGCTATAGTGAGAATGGCATCAGGGATATGAAAGGAATGACTTTTTTGATGTATGAAATGTGGGTATTTTCCTCATACCGAGTATTATCTAACAGTTATATAAACATATAACCAGGCCCTTTAGGAAATGCTTAATTAACGAAGCAAACATCAATTTATTAATTGCTGTTACTTCCCCCCCATTGTTTTACATGATTGTGGTCTTTAGCCCCCCACCCCCATGACAAATTCCTTGGTTCTGCATTTTTGCAGATTTAATTTCCTTTAGCAGAGTGTCAAGAAAATTTGTCATTTGTCAGATTAGATCAATATGTTTCAGTAGAAGCATGTACAACTAATATTGCCATAACTGCATTTGTGCTATATATACAGGTGCTTTTCATGCCTGAAAGGGAAAGGAAAGAGGGCAGTTCAAACAGCAAGTTATTGCTCCTTCCTCTTAATCATTTTTTAAAAAATGTCTCTTCCTAAATCATGGGCAGCAATGCTTTTGAGGCAGCAGAAAATATTGTCAAGTGATATTGGAGAAGATGTGGTTCAAAATCAGACTGGGAATATGTATTATGCTATACTGTATACATACCATATGCATCATATGTATATCAGGTTGTGTATTACATTGCACATAAAACTGAGTTCACACCATTTTGTCTGGTATGGGAGAAATAAAGTGACTGAAAGGAAATCAGAGGTACAAGGAAGTTGTAACCCAACAATTTGTTCTTCTTCTTTGTTTCCTGTTTTCTTTGTACCAATCAGTATCTTCCATGTACATCTTCCATGTACAATCCCTACATTTAAATTACAATTATTTTCCATTGTATTGTCAGGAAAGAGGTAAAACTATGCAAATAATAATCAGATTAGCTTATATGTATCTATTCAGATGGATAGAGAAGATTGTAGACAGTAGGGTTATATCCAGTTATGTGTGAAAGACAACAAAATTGAAGCAGCCAATATTTTGTTTTATTCTGAAGCAGCTGGGCAAATGCAGACGTGTGCAGAGCTGGCTGAAGCTATTTTGACACCTGAGGCAGAAGAGAAGTTGGCACCACCTATCCTTACAAGATCAAAGCACATAGTACCCAAGGCTAGTTATTTTGCCACTTGATTTTTTCCAGGTATAAGCTGAGAGTTCAGAAAATTTCAAGAAGCTAGCCCAGGGATGGAGGGATCTTGCAGCACCTAGAACTCAGAAAAGTTACTTTTTTGGACTTCAGCTTTCAGAATAATTCAGTAAGCATGTCACTTGAATTGTGACTTGCTGTTGTTATGTGCCTTCAAGTCAAGTCTAATTAATGGAGACTCTGTTCTAGGTTTTTCTTGGCAAGATTTGTTCAGAGGGTGTTTGCTATTGCCTTTCTCTGAGGCAGAGAGAGTATGACTTGCTAAGTGTGATTCCATCCTATGGATTTGTAGTTTTACAAGGTCTTTAGCCTTCTCTACCAAAGAATGCTGGTGCATCACAAAACTACCAACCCCAAGATTCTGTAGGATGGAGCCATGGCAGGCAAAGTGATGTCAAATTGTATTATTTCTACATTACTTTCTAGAAACACCCTGAGTGATTATTCCACTTCAGACCTCCAGACTCCCATGGGGCCATCTGCTTTGTGCACTTTGTACAAATAGGTGAAGAATGTTCCTGATGGACAGCAGCTTTCAGCAAGTCAGAACCTTGATACTTAGCACTCAGATTCACTTCAGTGTGCATAGCCATAACCCAACCCCCAGTCTTCCTCAAAATTACTATATAAAAGAAATTTCCTATTCTTTTGGAAAGCCAGTTGGGACTAAAATAATTTATTCAGTGATAAAAAGTGGATGCAGTGGTTAGAGATCCTGATTAAGGAGCAAAGATACCAAAAGGATTGATTATAAGAGTTCCATTCTAAGATAAGAAAGTTACTCAAGGTGCTGATCTAAACTAGCTTTATTCTAGGGAATAGCTGAGAGAGGATTGGCAGGGAAAGAAGAGGTGGAAAAACATAAGCTATCTAATCCAGTTTCTACTGCCCTCTTTTAGGCATTCTTAACTCTTCAGTGCTAAGCACTGTTCTGCTTCTAACATAAATAAGTTATTCAGTAGCATCAAAAGGCAAACCAACCACAAACCACTAGTACTTGGTGCTATCAACCTGTGCTGATAATTTCATTGCAATAATAATAATAATAATAATAATAATAATAATAATAGGTTAGTTTTAACTATTTTTGTTTTAACTTATATTTTAAGCTGCTTTGAGTCGCATATTGGGAGAAAGGTGGGATACAAACTAAACAACAACAACAATATGGGTTTATTTAATCTGTAATTTTTTCAGGGACAGAATATGGCTTTGTGCTGAGAGATGATCTGGCAAGGAAAGTATCTGACAGTTTTGGTTGTCTTTACAAACATTCTCTTTGTAGAGGCTGCACAAAGGTCACAATTCCTAATAACATATTGTGGAATTAAGGACATGCTTTCAGCAGTGATTTCCACACCTAAGTTTGAAGTGACAGAAACTGATCAAGAATGAGCACAGCTTTGTCTGCCTTACTATGGATCTAGCAACATAAACCAAGAAAAAGCCTGAGGAAATAAGAGTGTCTTAATATGGTACATAAAACACATCACACACATTGTTATTTATTACCTTGACTCATGGCAACCCTGCGGATGAGATATCTCTAAGATTCCATGTCCTCAACCGTCCTGGTCAGGTCCTATAACATCTCTGATTGAGTCTAACCATCTGACATGCAGTCTTCCTCTCTTTCTACTACCTTCTACCTTTCCTAGCATTGTTGTCTTTTTTAATGAGTCATACCTTTTCAGGATGTGGCCAAAGAATGACAGCCTCAGTTTAGTCATCCTGGCTTTTAGGGAGAGTTCGCATTTGATCTGTTCTGGGACCCCTTTGTTTTTATTTTTGGCCAACCACAAAATCCACAGCACTCTTCTCCAGCACCACATCTCAAATGAGTTGATTTTTTTTTCTGTCTGCTTTCTTTACTGTGAGCTCTCACTTCCGTACATGGTGATGGGGAATACAATGGCTTGGGCGATCCTGATTTTGGTGTTCAATGTCATATCTTTGCACTTTAGAATCTTGTCTAGTTCTTCAATAGCTGCCCTTCTATTTCTCAGTTTTTCTTTGCAGTTGCGATCTTCTTCAGATCTTGTTTACAGATGTTGCCTCCCATATAAAAATGAGGAGGGATGTTCCAACGTCTCAGTTTTAAAAACTGGGTCACTGCCACATGTTAGCCAGCTGCACAAACAAGATATTGTCACTGCACCACAAGACAGCCAACCTTAACTCCTGTGCTATCAGCACTCTGATCTCTGGGGAAACAACACAGATTATTTTTTCCTCTTATCTGTGAACCCAGGGTGCCCACTACACTATAGTTCAGTCTGAATATCATCCCAGAGCATTATCACTGTCAGCTGATTTGATATGAAGCCCTCTCTAGTGTCAGGGATGATGGGAGTTGTAGCTCTTCAACTCTGGCTTGAACTCACCACCTGGTTGTGCACCGCGCTGACCAGTTTTGGCCAGTGGTTATAGCTTAGCAGAGTTACAGAGAATAGGCTGAAGACCCCTGACAAACTCTCCAAGCCTTCTCACTCTTGCTTCCACAGAAGTCTTCACCCTTCTTCGGGATCCAGCTGGTTCTTGTAGCTTCACCCAAGACACCAGACAACTCAGTAGTCTTAAATAAAAGATCTACTTTATTCTACTATATACAGCTCCAAAACTATCCAACACAACAATACTCTACAACCCACAAAATACATTGGGATGCATAGTCATTATTATAGTCAATGCATGGTACCACCCACTGTTGTCTGTTTCCACCCAGCAGGCGTGTACACCATTCTCATTGGCTCTCTTGGTTCATCCTACAATTAATGATTTCATCATCTCAGCCTTGACCACTTAACAATTGTCAGGTGTGTCCAATTATTCACTTTACATTTCTTGTCCTTGGCATTCAGGACTTGTTAATTGTATTACCATTTACACCTGTGTGGTTCCCAATTGGCTTCTGCTGAGTCATCCTGACTCTCACATACATGTTTTATTTCACTTACTGTATATCCCATGTTGCTTTTTCCTTAACATCTAGAACTTGGACAGTTCGCTTTTTTACCATAGTTCAGTTCTGTCACCACTTATGGCATTTAAAAAGGAACTCACTGCCATGACACATGACAATATTTTTTATATGAACTCATTGTGTTATTGATTTTGTTCCCTTTTATTTTTGATTTTTTTTTAAAACAGAGTGCATAATTGACAAGAGAGTGGCATAAAATGTGAAGCATTTCTGTCAAAATGTCTTTTAGAATGCCTAAAGATGTCCTTAAAAAGTGATTTTAAAAAATGTAGCTCAAAAAGTTATTGTCCCAGGGGTGAGAATAACACAGCCTACTGAACTGCAACTCATAGCATTCCTCTCTGTTAGATCAAATAGCTGAGGCTGCTGAGGCTGCGAGTGTTGTAACATTTGGAAGGCTGCATCATTCCTATATGGATTTGTTTCCACTCATTAGATTACTTTTCAGATGTAATTTGATTACATCCACATTACCCTCCCAAATGACTTGTTATGGGTAACTACATTGCTTGTAGCTTCTTCCTTCTAAAGTGTGGCCCTTCTATCTAAAACTGCTCTTTGGTCTTCTAATAACTAGACACAATGAGCACTGTGTTTTGCCCACTCATAGGACTGAAATTCCCAGCAGTTTATCTACCTCTGGCCATTTTGATAGAATTTTGTGTGTATGATAGTTGTTTTCTCTTGGTGTCTCCCCTCCTTTTATATATTTTCATTGGGTTACATTGTTTTAAAGAAGGAATTACTTTGGCCATAGAAGCACATGGAGAAATTTACTACATTATTGTTTGTGTCTTTAGGAATACAATGCAATTGTTTGTTAATTTTGGGGCTTTAAGCAGAAATGTTGACCCTCTGTGGGAGTCTAGCCTGGCCTCCTCTTTGCTCTCCTTTTGCAGGTACACAAATACCTTTAAGTTGAAGCGGGCTTATAATATGCAATCATTCAGGGAGGTTTTTTATTGGTGTGTTTCCTTTTTAAAAAGTTTTGTATGCTTTAAAAAATTTTTATACTGTTTTAATGTGATGACTTTTAATTCCATGTGTCTGTGTGAACCCTTATAAAGATGAGGTCAGACCCCTCATCTGTCCAGATTTGACAGAGAAAATCCTGATTAATGGTCTTCTCATGTGTTTCAGCTGGTTTTTAAAAGTCCCAGTTTCTCTCTCCAACTTTCCCCCTTTGTTTTAAGTTTACTTCAGTTGCTGCAAATTCAGTTCAAAGTGCAAAAGTAGTTTGCACTCAGTTAACTCAGCAAGGAGGAGAGGAAAGAAAGGGGCAGAGCCTTGCCCTTTCCAGTAGGGTCAGGCAAAATGAAACTGTTTCAGCTGACCTAGTTTGTACATTCTTTCTCATTAATAAAATTTGTCAAGTTGACCACACTCTGAAGTTGCTTTAGCTTGGCCACACGTGTCCAGGTTACTCTCTGTGAAATGTTGGAGTGTATGTGAGGTTCATCTTTAGGGGGGAAAAACATTCTCTTCCCTGTTTCATGACAACATTGTTTATTATTATTGCGTATCAGCATATTATCATAAAAGATTTCCATGTCACTGAACTTTTTAGCTAAATTTTTGACTGCAAGATGTAATCATATATAGTCCAGGACCTGAACTATTGCATCCATTTTGTATGACATAACCCCCCCCAAAAGGCCGCTAGAATGTCTCTTTGTTTCCTTTGGGTTCTTCACTTAAGTACTTGTGGTGCCTGATTCAATTAGTAATCAGGGTAATAGTCATGCAATTTGGGGACTGAGAGCCTTGATTGTGGATTATATTTACAGACTACAGTTTCTCTCTAAATGGAGCCCTTTGTCATGAAGGACCTTAAGGGTCTTTTCAGACTGTGATGCAGTGCAGTGTACTTCATAGATGGGGTTTGGCTGGAATGCCAACATTTCAGGCAGGGAAACAGCAGAAAATAGCTTGAAGTTTGAACAACAAATACAGCTTGGGAAAATCCATGGATGGTGCCTGATCTTTGTTAAGGCCTGAATTATGAAACACAGCACTATGTTGCATTGGCTGGGGCACTCTGAACCCTTGACATTAATGAGGCCTCAAAAATACAAGCATTTATGTTAGTGTCAGCAGACCAGAGATGTAGATTGTCAGTGTTAAGGCGGCTATGTTCTAATGTTGCATCCAGAAAGTGTCTTGAGGCTAAGACTGGGAAGACATATTGAGGAAAGGGCAGAGATAAAACTCTGCACCAATCACACTCTATAAACACTAGCCAGCAGGTCTTGACCTATTGGAAGGGGAAATCAAAATCCAAAGATAAACCTATAGTTTAGCTACAATCAGTTCTGTAAGTTTTGTACAAAAACCTTGCATAGCTGAGAGGTTTCTAAGAAATGGAACCTATGTGTAAGGAAGGACCACAGGAGAGTGCACTGTATTTGAAGGGAAAATATTAATTTGCGACTCATGTTGGGAGAAAAGCAGAATATAAAATAATTAAATAAAACAAATAAATATCACTTAAAAGTGAAAGTCATGTTTTTCGCTGTTGTGGAGCTGAATTTTGACAGCAAAATTCTCATACTGAATTTATCCTTTATGAATTGGCAGTGTGACCTAGGGATCATGAAAGTTGCCTAGCCATTGATCTATCTGCCCAGATGTCAGAGGATGGAAGATGCTGTGCTTTCTCTCATACCTTTAGCAGTACAGTATGGACCTCTTTATTGTCTTCTCTTTTCCCCATACATGTCTGATTGGCCTTTACGGTGTGGCAGAACTCCTTCAGACTCATAGCGCTCCATTAGGATGAACCCAAGAAGCCAGAAATCTTGCATGACACAAGATCAGAGCATCCCATTTTCAATGCTACAGTAGATGCAACTGAAGAAGAAATTCATGATACATCACTCATACATCCTTTACTTTTGCTTTAATGCACATGAAAGCACTTTGAATACATTCTCTTCCCTCTTTCTCTGTCTTTCAACAACAAAACCAACAATACTGAGGGAGGGAAACATCACTGGGAAAGAGAACAACTGGGTAAAAGTGTTTTTGATCCACAAAAGTAAGCAGTGTGACTGCTGCAACTTCACCCAGTTTTGGCTCTTCACCACTGCAGGATGATAGATCTCCATATTTTCAACTTTTCCCAGATGAAACCAGGACGTATGTGGTCAAACATCAGAGTGTAGTCAAGGTGACAAACATTATTCATGAGGAAGAACACACAAATTAGGAGAGGCAGCAGCAGTTTGCATTTGATTGAGTTCACAGGGAAGGATAACATTCCTCCTTTCTTCTCCCCCCTCCACCCCAGTGAGGAGTGCAAACTACTTTTGCACTTTGAATTCAGTTTGCACCTATTGAAGTAAACTGAGGGCAATGGGGGAAAGTGGGAGGAGAAGAGAGAACTGGTACATTTTAAAAGCAACCGAAAATGTGGGATCACAAAGGATTAATTGGGATTAACCTTGTCAAATTGGTAGAGTTGATCTCTGATAGGTTTTAACTCAGGTACAGGAAAAGTCAAATTTGAACACTACTTGATTTCTAAAAAATGAACAAGAGTCTTGTGAGAAATGCAACTAAAATGACACATGTTGTATGTATTTTTGTGGAGGAAAGCATGATGCATAGGTTACGTTTAATTTTGCAGGTTTTAAATTAAACTGTTTCTACTCTCAAAAAAGATTTTACATACCCCATTCTTCTCTACAGACTATAGATCACAATATGCACAGATGAGAATGTTTAGGGGATGAACATTATTAGCTGCCTTATAAAATTTCTTCAAGGGAAGGGCTACCAGCTTGCTGCTAAATGACTAATAAATCTGATTCATTCTTGCTCCCTACAGGGTTCTCCTCCTTCTTACTAATGTTTGACATTTTACATTTTAATTAAGAACACCCTTCAAGCAGAAAACCACTAGGAAAATGATGTCTTTCTAGATATCAAGAAAAGGACAATTCACCAACCAAGTAAGGGTGTCATTTGTGAAGCACACTATTTGCATTGTCTTCAAACATCCTTGAACAACTAAGAGTGAAGACAAGCATGAGTCCTCATGGTGCAATCTGGTCCGTATCAACAAAGAAGTAGGAGGTCCCATTTAGAGAGATAAAACCACTTACCATATACCATTCTTCTAATTCTGCTTGCCCTTTACACCCACTTTTCATAGCTGCTTTTAAAATATCCTAGATCCAATCTACACTGCAAAATAATGCAGTTTGACATCACTTTAACTTCCATGGCATACTGCTGAATTCTAAGAGTTGTAGTTTTGTGACATATTTAGCCTTCTCTGTCAGAAAGCGCTGGTGACAGAACAAACTACAAATCCCAGGATTACATAGGATGGCGCCATTGCAGTTAAAGCAGTTTCAAACTGCATTATTTCTCCAGTGCAGATCAGACCATAATTTCTCTTTCCGCCTCTTACTTTCCCCCTTTCTCCTTAGCTTACTCTTCCTTGCTGGCAACTGAGTTCAAAATGCAAAAGTATTTTGCACTCCATTAAATCAGGAAGGGAGATTGGAGAGGAGAAGGCAGAATCTTGCACAGCACTTCCCATATGTTAATAGAAACTCAAAAATGCCGGAGCTGCTCCTAGTTTGCGTGTTCTTCCTCATGAATAACATATGCCATCTTGACCACACTCTGATGTTGCTTGGCCCCATGCATTTTGGTTTTCATCTGTGAAATGCTAGAGGATATGTAGGTCCACTTATGGGAAAGCCATTGCCTTTTGTTTATGCACCTAGTAGGCATGTCTCCACATCTCTCTTCTACACAGAAGAAAAAGTGGTGGTTTCCCACCCCCTCATTGTTTTGAAAGGAAAGCATTGGAAAGAATAACTGCTAAAACAATGGAAAGTCATGAATAAGTAACAAAATCACAAAAGCATAAAGGGAAAATAGAGTGGAATATAAATGTAGTTAAGAACTTGGTCGTACAGTAAAAGAAAGTATAAAAAAGCAGATGACTAAACTAATATGTGTGCAAAGAAATAACAATCCACACTAAATTAAAGTCTGATGCTCAGTAAGCCTAAATTGCTTTTAGTGCTCTGGGTGTTTCATTTAAATGCCTATGAGACATCAGGTATGAGTGCTAAGTTAAAAAACCATTATTTTTATAGATTTCTGGGGGCCAATAAGTGAAACTTTCTCAAGCTCCTTGTTTTCTTTTTCTTTTCTTATATTTGGTACACTGAACCAGATTTATCACTCTCTCTCATACGTGTGCATATGTTAAAAATATTTATAGGTGGAAGGATATTTTTTTTTAATAAAGCAGTGGGTTAAAATATACTCCAAAGTATGTTGAATTCCAACCACAGAAAAATATTTATGAACTATGATGAGATATTTATTGCTAGAAATTAATTAAAAGAAATGAAATTTAATGTGGAATAATAGTCCCATAGGATACAGAACAGTTATATTGATGTCATCTTTGAGAAGTTACTTTTTTGAGTACAGTGCCCAGAATCTTATAGTAAATGGGCTTGGAATTGTAGGAGATTATCACATGGGGAAAAGAAGCGGTTGGAGAAGGAATGCTCCCAAGACAATTGCGCTGAATGATTTCTCACAATGTCGGGTGAAATCCAAATTTGCCATGGCAGTATTATTATTATTATTATTATTATTATTATTATTATTAACAGTATTTATACCCTACTCTTCAGCCACAAAGACTCTCAGAGCTGCTTACAAAATGGTTAATTAGATAGTTACCTGCTCTCAGGCTTACAATCTAAAAAGGCATGACACAAAAGGAAAAGAGAATGGTAGTGGGGAAGAAGAATACTCCAGGAACATTTCATTTACAGAGAAATGTTGTGAATACTTTTGCAATATCACATAAACCTCTGTATTGCAAAGGTGCGAAAGCTCATTGCGATCCATTTGCATAATTGAAATTTTGTCATCATCAATTTTTAAATTTTAGCCAGATTTCCCAGGGTACTGTTTGGCAACTTTCTTTCCTGTGTTGCTTGGCCATCCCAGTACAATTATATCACTAGCTACTGAGAGGGTCTCTGTCATTTCTTTTAAATTCCTTGTAGTTTACAATGTAAGTTTCTCTCTTGTAATGTTCAATGTCACTAAAGTTAAGTGGAAGTTAAAGAACATGAGTAATCCACCGTGATGCAATTGAAATCCATACACACATGCACGGACACAAGCATTTCCTAAACAATCATGGGAAACCACACCTAAGTGCGAAACACTAACGTGTGGTAATATCATCAATGTTGCACTGTTGCGCTACAGTGCAAAAATATATAGTGCCATAGCACGAAAGTATTGGAATTGGCAGGTAATGTGATAATTGTGGGAGGGTGCTGAAAATGAGCCCATATGATAACCTCCGTAGTCCAAAAGCAATATTTCCAAGCTTTTATTACTGCTAATCTCTTAACCACTGTGAAGAGATCAAGATGAAAGCAGAAGTTTCTTCCTTTTCTCCCCTCTGTGGTATAAACTCTTCCTTAAAGTGCAGTCCAATACGTGGCTGCTCACTTGTAAGTCCCATTGAGTTCACTGGACTTATTTTCAATGAATTCACTGGACATAAATGGGTGTGGATTACTACTAATTCTGGTCAGTAATATAGAAGTTACCTATTAAACAGGGTTTGGAAAATAGGCATCAAAACACATTTTACAAAATATGAACCATTCTGTGACATCTGGCAAATCAAGTCATCATGGCATTCCTTAGAGGCAAAATAGATTACTGTGGTAAAATTATCTCATGATTACAGTTGCTGTTTTATGGCCGTATGCAGCAATAATGCAATGACAATAAACTAAATAACTAACATTTTGCCGAAGGCACCTGCCTCACTGTGAAATGATAGAGCCGGCCCTGCTGAACCAATTAAGAGAATGACTTGAGAAACAGTTAAGGAAGCCATGTGTTCTGCTATATCGAGGGCAGTCTTGTATTTGAAGACCTGACTTCTTTTGGGAGATGCCCTCTATTGGAAGGGCTGTCCAACTGAAGGGCACTTTAAAAACAGAAGAGACCCATGAGAAGGGAATATGGTGGACTGCTTCTTGGTAGGCCTGGTAAGCAGACTACGAATGCTCACATGTCACTGGTGGTGAGATGTATTGCATTTCCATTTAAACTATAGAGATTATTTCCAAATTTGTGTACACACACACACACACACACAAATCATTTAGCAAAATCTTTTTTTTTTTTGAGATGCATAAATAAACTGGAGACAGTAGAACATCCAACTGGTTGCAAGTACTCATTGTAACATGATGAAATCAAGTGGTCATTTTTTCCCTGGACTCTGTTATTTCATATGTGCAAGAAACTGTTTTCATTTTAATAGTCACAGAAGAAAAAGCCCTTTTAATATAGATAAATCCATTAAGAGAGGCCTATAGAGAATTATTTTACCTGGCTGCTGGCTTCTAGTTTGCTTTTGTTTTGTAGGCAGATTTTTTTTAAAAAAATCTTTTAATTCAAATATGCATCATGTGTGTCTGTGCCTTTGAGTTGCCTGTCAACATATGGTAATCCCAGAAGTTCATAGGATTTTCCTAGGCAAAGAATATTCAGAGGAGGTTTTGCCAGTTCCTTTCTCTGAAATATAGCCCACAGTAACTAGTATTCATTGGCAGTCTCCCGTTCAAGTACTAACCAGAACTGACCTTGCTTAACTTCCAAGATCAGGTAGGATACCCTTCAACATTTTATGGATGAAAACAAGAACACAAGCAACTTTGGAATGTGGTCAAGACAGAAAAAGTTATTCCAAGGAACAACACAAAAGTTAGGAGAAGTTGTAGTGGTTTGCTTTCTCCTGAGCATACTGGAAAGGGCAAGATTCTGCCCCTTCTCTCTCCTCCCCTCAGTGAGTTGAGTTCAAACTACTTTTCCAATTTGAATGTAGTTTCCAGAAATAAAGTAAGATGAAGACAAGGGGGAAAATGGGAAGAGGAGAGAGAAACTGGAGCCTGTTCCAGACTGCCAAAATAAAGCTGCTTCGGGTCTCTTTGGAGGTATGCTATTTAAATGATGCATGCATCCGAAGAATCCGGAAGCTGCACCAAAGCTGCACTCCAGTGCTTAGGAATGGAGTGTGGCTTTGGTGCAACCTCTGGACTCTTAGGACCCATGCATCATTTAAATAGCATACCTCCAAAGAGACCCGAAGCAGCTTTATTTTGGCAGTCTGTAACAGGCCTGGGACATATTAAAAGCAGAAGAAAAAGTGGGACAGCTGGAGGATAGTATGCAAGCTTTTCTCCCCACAATCTGCAGTGATACCATACATGAACTTTTTCACTGCTTGATTCTATTGAATCTATATATCTTTACATTGACTACATAGGCTTGATAGGAGGGAAAATTTACATTTATTAGAGCAAAATGGAAAAGCATGGGAGAATGCTGGATGCTGGGATGTAAGCACTATAGCCTCTGGTCTAATGGGTAATAGAGTCATTAATTCTTCTGATTAACTTGGTCTTGGGGTTCATGGAAATGACATCCACCTCCCCCCCTTCTTTTTCCTAATCTCAAACCGTGGAACAAGGGAGCATTAAAAAACAACAACAAACCCTAGCTAATTAGAGAGAAACCAGGAGAAAAGAAGCAGTGAGAGACAGTTTTGAGCATTAATGAGACTTGTTTGGGGAGAGGATGTGACAAGCTCTTCAAAAGCATTATTGTCAAATGTGTCACTGTTTCATAGATGGCTAGAGCTACTTTTTGAGCTTCACGCTGATAGTTAATGATTTGAAACTATAAAAAGATTGAAAAGGTAAAAGGGAAAATGTCAGCCTCGACTGCATTTTAATGAGAGGATGCTCTACCTCTCCCACCCCCCAAGAAAAACAGCATTGTAAAATATTAGTAGCAAAAGTTCACTTTTCCCTCTTCCAGTGCCCCCCTTCTTTCGCTCTTATAATAACTGTTTACAAAGGAACAGTAGGAGAAAGAAATCAAAGCTCTGTCTTGTTTTAACTGCTGGAATAAAACCTTCTGCAGTGTTGACTTTACTTTTGCAAGAAGATTGGCGGGGAGCTAGGGGCAGGGAGGATGGGGAATGACAAAAATAAGCAGAGATTGATGGAGGAGATGGCCATAGCTCTTGTTTGTTGTTTTGTGACGTGCTGAGCAGAAGCCATCTTCACACTGTGAAATGTAACAAAGAAATCTAAAGTGATTACACAGGTTCATTTGTCAGTATCACTGCTTCAGCTATTGCTGCGCGCGGCAATGAGATGACAAGGCATTTATTGCTGATGGTTGGTTATTAGTCGCATTATAGGAAACATTAAGGCAGTCTAGGATACACAGACCGGAGAGACAATCGCTTTCTGAGCTCCAAACTCAGCGGGATATCCTTTTCATTAAATGTGGTACTGCCAGTTTAATTTTAAATAAATAAATAAATATGGTAAAGCAACTTTGATGAAACTAAATCTGTAACCTCATGCTTATTTTAAGGATGATGAGCAGGCTCTCTCTATCAAGACATTCAGAAAACAGAACACATGTCGGTTTATGTATGTGTGTCCGTACGGACATGACTTTTACATAGTGTTCTGTACAGTATATTAATGTTCTTATTTACAATGTTCTTTGAATTTAATGGTGGACTTTATGTTGCCCCCCTACAACTGAACAGTGGACACTGTATATTTTGTTTAATGAAACATTAAGGTACTGGAGGACCATCCATGAAGCCTGAACATCTGCTTCAAAGGGTTTCCCAGCTTTCTGGATAAAATTTTTAACAAGCGTGGAGAGGTCCTTTTTGTGTTTGTGTTAGAACTGTGGCCCTTTCACTTTTACTGATGGCAGCAGGTTAAGCATCAGAGGGATACCAACTATATAACCCCCGAGTTCCATGTATGGTCAAAGCTTTCCCTCTGGAACAAATAGAATTTGTGTTAATCACATGAAGAATGTTGTGTTTGTTTTGGATTGGAAGCAGGCCTTTCTTTCTTTTTTCCTCTCAGGACTTTTTCTTTGGTATACTGCTTAGCTATTTTAGACTTTGATTTGTTGATGATGATACTTTGTACTATCAATATTAATAGTATGTAGTACCAGTTGGAGTTATGCTAGCAAAAGATATGTAAAAATAGATTGCATTTCTTTGTGCAAAAAACCCCCCATTTTCTCTGTAAATATCAACAATGAGTGCATTGCCTTTGCATTATTATCCTCCTAGATTTTCTTGAATTTTGGATACCAACATTAAACTACAATTTTGGACAGGAGAGCTTTTGAAAGATGGCTTTATTTAATTGTGTTTTAATTGCATTTTAAATGTATTTTAAGGTGTTTTGTGACCTTGGGCAAGTCACATGCTTTCAGCCTCAGAGGAAGGCAAAGCCAAACCCCTCTCCCCCCCCATGGGCACCCCTATTCCATAGCCACATCAGTACAAGGGGGTGTTTCCCCTGCATAAAGGAAATACTATGTAAGGTCGAGCCCCATTGCACCATTGCTTCTTCTTGTGTGTAGCTTTCAATGTAAGCTGAAAGCCACATATGGCGCGCCTGCGTATGATGCAGGTGCACTGTATTTATATATTTGCCTAGTTAAATAGCCTTTGTTTTTCTATTGTCCTGATTGCTCACCTGAACTTCTGTAAAGTGAGGCCAGTAGACCAGGGGGAGGTGAAATGTCGACATGCAAATGCATGCAACAGTATGTTTGTGAATATTTGCATGCAAACACGAAATCAAAAAAGAAAATAATAATACGACACTGCCTGCTCTGGATGCTGATACAAACAAAGGTGGGAATAATCAGTGACGTAGGTGACAACCTGAACTAGATGGCTACCCACAACCTGTCCCCCTGCCCCTTAATTTTACAGTAACCCATCCCAATTCAAGACTCAAACCACATGCTTTTAAAACATGGTTCTTCTCCACAGGAAGACTGCACCAGGTGACATCTTGTGTTGTGTGTGTTTGTGTATGTGTGTGTGTGACACCAGGTTATAGCCCTTCTCCTGCTGTGGAGTGGTGGTAGTGTGTGATGCATTCTGAGACAACTGTATGCATTCTTTGAGTGCACAGAAACTAGTTTATTGAGACCAGTATTTATCCTTGAAAATGAGCCTCTGGGGATGTGCTATCTTGTAAGGTAATAAAGGCTGGACGTTCTTGCCCAGGAACTAACAATAGGATTCCAGGGGCTCATTCCCACTTACATTTAAACAGGTTTCCAATTTGCCTTCACTCCGTGTTGGTAAATCGATTTCATAAGGTCCATCGTTCCCACTATGAAAGTGGATCTGCTAATTATCCCCTTGTAATTGATTCTTTTTTGGCATGATTGTCATCCCCACTAGTTTGCGCCACTTCAAAATGCATGTCAATCATCTGTTCCCACTTCTTGAACATGTTTCAGAATTGATTCTTTTCAAAAGTACCACTAGGATACCAGTATCTGGAAAAACCAGGTTTTTTGCATTTGCCTCATTTTATTGTGACAGAAATCGATCAAAGTAGGATTAGAGCCAGTTTCAAATGGGAACAACGGTCATATAATCCAATCAGCAATTCACTTTAAATCAAAGTGGGAACACGCCCCAGATTGATTGATGACTTTAACTCTAAGGTGAGAAATACAACAATTGGATCAGGACAACCCCAGAGTGACTGGACAGGATGAGGTGGTGGGGAACACAGCAGGGGGCAAACAGAGAGGTTGGCTTATTGCTTTGGGTGTAAGGAGATTCTGTGTCTCAAGGTACAAGAAGAAATACAGATGACTTAAGGGAAGGAAGGAGCAATTCATATACCTATTTAGCTTTGGTTGTATTACTACTTAGATTGTCTACATGCCTTGGGTCCTTTTCTCCCAAGAACTTGACCTAGCATTCCTAAAAGTAATTGTCACCTCTCAAGAACATCCTGGCTCAAGATATGAAATATGAAATATAGGGGCTCTGAATACAGTGTGGGGTACGCCGAGCATGCTAACACTGGGAACTTGCACTAGTTACACCACTCCTACTGATGCCACTGCTTCCACTAAACAGTGAAGTAAACCAACAAAATCAATTTCAAGCCCCCAGGCATCAAAAATCAGTGTTTTCACATCAGAAGGAGAGAAATGTTGTGTGTTCCAACAGCAGTGGGATTGAGGTAAGTACACATTATTTAGCCTGTGTAGATTTATCCTGAGTTTCATATATAGAATCATAGAGTGGGAAGAGACCAAAAGGCCATCCAGTCCAACCCCCTGCCATGCAGGAACTCACAATCAAAGTACCCCCAACAGATGGCCATCCAGCTTCTGTTTAAAAACCTCAAAAGAAGGAGACTCCACTACACTCTGAGGGAGTGCGTTCCACTATTGGAAAGCTCTTATTGTAGGAAGTTCCTCCTAATGTTGAGGCGGAACCTCTTTTCCTGTAGCTTGCAGCCATTGTGCTGGTCCTATTCTCTGGAGGAACAGAAAACAAGTTTGCTCCATCCTCTGTATGACACCCCTTCAAATACTTAAACAGGGCTATCATATCACCTCTTAACCCTCTCTTCTCCTGGCTGTACATATCCAGCTCCCTAAGTTGACACTCATAGGGCTTGGTTTCCAGACCCTTCACCATTTTAGTCACACTCCTCTGGCATGCTTCAGCTTGTCAACATCCTTGTTGAATTTTGGTGCTTCTACTTGTCTCAATTCTAACTTTCTTATTTATTTTAACTAACTACAAGGGAACTATGGTTATTCAAAAGTGAAAGTGGGATAATTGACCAACTCCTTTCAGGAAACAGGAGAATGGAAAGAGCAGTTTGTAAGCCAAAGGGTCATGCAAGCACATTCTTGTAATGGTTAGCCACTGTTTGCCATTTCATCTGAACCGACTCACAAAGATGTCCAGTTCAAGAATTTTTTATAGTTCAGAGAAAATTGTACTTAAAGTCAGTTTAGAATTTGAATTGCTGCAAGAAAAAAAGGGTGGATTTAAGAATATGTTATTCAGAGGTGGAGCCCAACAGACAATTTTTGATCTCTCTTGGTAGTCTTCAAATAATCAGCATTCCCTTGAGGTGTGTAGCCCAATAAATGTTGACAGATCAGTACTACCAATGGACTCCCTTTACATAATACACAGCCATCCCAGCAGACAAAGGGGGAAAATGTGATTTTGAAAATGTGGGGGAAAAATACAGGGAAGTATTGCCAAAAATGAGCTACCTTAAAATAACGGAAATTCTATTGTTGCAAATAAAATCCTAGATACGAGATAAGTTCTGTAACATACCTTCTGGCTGTCTTCGGACTGAACTTGCTTTTAAGCATTCAAAATGAACTTGTGTCAAATATTATCCAGAGGCCTGATTTATATGTAGCATAGCTGTTGATAAATACATAGCCAAGACCATTTTAAAACAAACAACAAAATAAGATATACTCATGTCTTGACCGTGGGGGTTCCCCCCCACTCTGAGAGAGTGAAATGTTTAGAAAGTCTCCAAGCTGAGGCAGTGCCAAAATGGAATTCACTGTTGCTCACAAAGCACTAATAATCTCTAAATCTGAGGGATTCCTTCCTGTGTGCAGTGTGATGAAAGATCAGTGTAGTGAACAAGATATTTTGGAGGAACCTAATCTTCCTTTACTGATCTTCTCATCTGTAGGATCCCAGAACCATAGTATCCAAACCACTAATTTAACAAAAGACACATAACATTCCCTTGAATAGATTTGTCAAATCATGATGACAAAGTCTGTTCTAAAGCCTGGATGTTAGCAGGAGAACTTGCAAAAGTTACGTTTTTGGTGCCTGAGAGTTCAAGTCTAAAAAGAAATTTTTTCAAGCCCTGATCTCAAAAATTTGCAGATACCTTTGATTTGAAAAGAGTTTACCCCCAATTTAGTACTTCATATTAAGTATGAAATGTACACTTTGCATGTTGTGTTTGCATCCTATTTTGCCAGCCTTTGTTCTGCAGCAGCTTGCTCTACTGTCAGCATAAGACATGTTGGAAGCCTTGAGTGAAGCCAGTCCACTGGAGTGTGCAGTAAGTTGAATTGCCACTACTTCCCGCTGTTCCTGTGATAGATAGTACCATAAAATGGATGTGATGTGGTTATTAGGCTGTGATTCGGTTCATACTGAGCTGTATTGATTGTTGTTGGTTCAGTGCTTGCTACACATTTTATCAATTGACCTTCTAGACTGTATTCCTGCTTGGTTTCTTTTACCTCTAATTCTGCTTTATCGCCAGTTTCGTGGCTCCTTATTTCTGTTTGGTTGATTTCTTACAGCTTTTCTTAAGGATATTCTTTTCTTTTGTTAGCTTCTATTGCAGAGAATTCTAAAAAAACCCTGTATTTCCACACACAAATACAAGTGTAATCCCCATGTATTTAATTATTCATCTAACCCTCTACTTTACTGACAGGTTAGTTTTATAATTGGCTTTCCATATCCACAAATTATTTATCCACGGATTCAATCATCTATGGCTTGAAAATATTAAAAAAATATATACATTCCAAAAAGCAAACTTTAATTTTGCCATTTCATATAAGGTACACCATTTTACTGTGCCATTGTATCTAATGGGGCTTACTTATCCACTGATTTTGGTATCCATGGGGTGGTGGTGGTCCTGGAACCAAATCCCAACAGATACCAAGGGACCACTGTATAATCAGATGTTCATTCTAAATAAGCCAGTGTGAAGTAGTTGGCAAAATTTGGAAGAGTTGTTTCTTACATTCCCTTATCCATGGGCCTGCTGTAGTTGAAAAAAGCTCTTGTAGAAATTAGAGTGCTGGGTTGGGACTTGGGAAGTCCAGATTTTAGTCTGCCCAAAGCCATAAAAACCCCAGGGTGATCTGTGGCAAGTCAACTCTTTCTATTCTACTACACAGGGCTGTTGTGAGGATACAATTTATCCTGCTTTGAGATTATTGGAGGATAGGTGGCATGTAGATGTAAATAATAAGTAATAAATAAGGAGAAACTTGACAATTCCAGATGTAACGGGCTACAACTTCCACCCCCTCCATCCAGCTTAATGGGACTGGCAGTCCAACACAGCTGGAGGGTGACAGAGTCAAGGAGGCTGTTCTTTATAATTTCAAGTATTACTATAGTGTAATACCTGAGTATTACTAGAGTAAATTATACAAGTATTAATACTACTGGTTCGTTTCAGGGCACAATTCAGTGTGCTTGTTATGACTATAAAGCCCTACATAGCTTAGATCCAGACTATCTGAGAAACTGTATCTCCCCATATGAACCTAGTAAAGATAAAGGTAGTCCCTTGACATGAATGTCTAGTCAGAACCGACTGTAGGGGGAAGTGCTCATCTCCATTTCTAAGCCAAAGAGCCAGCGTTGTCCGAGGACTGCTCTGGTTATGTGGCCAGCATGACTGCACCGAACGCTGTTAACCTTCCTATTGAAGTGATTGGGTGGCATATAAATAAATCCTATTATTATTATTATTATTATTATTATTATTATTATTATTAATCTACTTGTATTTGCATGCTAGGCTGGCAAAATCTGGGACTAGTGGCAGGACTCAATCCATCATGCAGCACTCGGGCCTTGAACTGCCAATCTTTCAATCTTCCAATTATCAGAATTGGCATCTTAACCATTAAGTTATCACATCTGTTCATATGAAACTACCTGAGCCCTAACATCTTCTGGCTTTCTCTTGGTCCCGCCACCTGATAAGGACACAAGAGAGAGCATTCTCTCACCCTCTGGAACGCCCTTCCATGGGAGGCTAAGTTGGCCCCCTCCCTCCTTGCCTTTCGGTGGTAAATGAAAATGTTTTTATTTAGGCAAACTTTTTAAAATCACGACAGGGTAGCTCATTTGGAGTCTGCTATGTTTTAACTTTTGTATGTTTTATGTTAACTTATATTGTTTTATATAGATGATTTTAATTGTTTTTTAAAAATTTTACTGTGATGTTTTGAAATGTGTTTATCTTGTAAGCCACTTTCTGAGAGAAAGGTGTTATAGAAATAATAGATAGATAGATAGAGTGTTATTCCCCTCCCCTCACCAGGGACGTAGCCAAGGGGGGGTTCTTTGGGTCCAGACCCCCCCTTCCATTAGAAAAATAAATGGTGCATGCTGCTGCGCTGCTGCGCCCAAGCCCCATTATAATGGTGACACCTAGTCTGGACCCCCCCTTTCCTAAAATTCTGGCTACGTCCCTGCCCTCACCAGTTTTCTCTGCCATGGAGCTGGGCAGAATATCTTGTGAATGCAGAAGCATGGTTTGTGTTAAATAAAAGGACCTTAGGAACACAGCAGCCCTGGCACCTTCAGGTTGTGTTGGAAAGAATGGTCAGCATTCAAAATGGCTTTGCAAGCTGTTGATGTTGAATCACATTTATTTATTTATAAGTGCCTTCTGACTTTTATTGCTTTGTCATTTGTGACACTGTTAAGAGGAGCAGGGATCCAAACGTTTTCCCATGAACCATTTTTGACTTTGCAACAGGCATCATTATTCTTCTACTCACTTCTTTGTTTGCCAGGCAGAGGCACAAATGGCACTGTTATTTCTTTTTAGCAGAACCCTTGGCGACGGGGACCAAATGTCACCACTGTATGTTAGCCAGCTAAAAAGGAAATCAGTTCCCAGTCTAGTCTATGGAGGTCATAAAAACCTCTCAGCAACAGTTGAACAGGTTGGCAACTGATACAGTTTTGTTTAAAAAAAAATGGCCAGAGAATGTAATGATTAGACATTCCTTGTGTGTGTGGACTGGTGTTCTGAGCCAGAGATTCCTAAGATAACTTATGGTTGCTTCCAGAATCTTTCCTTCATGCGTTTCTCCCCAGATTCTGGAAATTCTGCATTGCTTGTTTATTCTGAAAGGAAGGCCATGCATTAGATATCTTCCCTTTCTTGTATTTCTCATTTTTAAAACAAACTATTGAGTGTGAGGGGATGCTGAGGATTTCTTTTTGCAGTTTCTAGTATGAACTGACCCAATCAGTATCTCTTAATCAACATACAGATCAGAACAGAGCAGTTCTTTGGATTTTGGACTTCTCCGAATTTTGCAATGCAGTTCTCAGATTAAAAAAAAAAACACGTTTTAATTCTTTCAGCTCATTTACACTAACCCACCAGCATGACACACATTAATTATGCATATTGATAAATACTACAAAAAAGCAATTCATATATATAATTGCTTGAATATTCCTTCCCCCCAAAAAACAATGGTTTGCTAGTGCATATTGATGAAATATCAAACAACGCCAGGTCTTGACATAACTACATCAAGATTTTTGGCAATTTTATTCTACCAGTGTGCAGGAGCACAGGTGCACATTAGTAAAACACTAAACAAAAAGCATTTTGATATAGTCATACCTACATAGTAGTGGTTAACATTTTTTGCATTGTTTTATTAATGGGTATACCCATTATTTAGATATATAGGAGGAAAGACTGTAGTAAGCTGAAGACTCTGAAAAGTGCAGAAAACAGTATGCATCTTACAATTCAGGAGAAGTAGGATGCAATATGAGATTTATTTTTTAAAAAAGAAATCTTGAATTGCTGGAAATATTGCTGGGGTGATGGTTTGAATATTTCAAAATGTTCCATGTAAGTGTTGATGTCCTGATTATTATTGCAAAATTAATTTAAAATGATAACAGTAGGGAAACATCAGAAATAACCCAAGTAATTTAATTGTTTTTTTAAATAAAAGATTAAAGTATACACTGATGTTGGAAATTGTACATTTTGGGGGTTACATCCATAAGAATCCCTGAGGGGATTCTAGAAATTATATATATATATATATATATATATATATATATTTTCATTCAAGTGCTGCATTGATTTCATACACTTAGTGTGAATTCTGTGATATCTCAATGGCTTTTCAGTCAAGACAAGGAAGATGCCTGAGTACTTGTTAAGTTTTTAGCAGACTGTTCTGGGTCTGGTGTGTTGATGGGTAAGTGAAAAAGGGAGACAACACCATTTCTTGCTCACCCAGCAGCCATGTAAACCTGTCAGTTTATTTGTTAAGCCCTGTTTTGGGGGAAAGGAGAAGAAAATAATTCATGAAGTTTATCTAATTGTTTCCAAGCTCTGATTGTAAGTATCCATCAACCAACCAATTAATTTGTTAAGCCTGGGGTGTGTATGCATAAATAATTAACTAGTCATATTTATCTAGTTATTTCCAAGCTCAGGCACAGTGATAGTCTCTCTCTGTTATTTTTTCTTAGCTTCTGACACACTGCCTTTGTATGTGGAGAACCCATGCAGTTAATAATTTTAATAGTTATGCTATCATGAAATTCTGTAGATTTGAAACCTTATGAAAGGCTGGCAAGTCTTTGTTTATTTATTGTTTTATGTGAAGAGGAGGTTTTTAAATGTTGAATGTATCTTTCTTAGATACAGGGCCTTTTCACATTCCGTAATTATAGTACTATGATTGCACCATGGCTTCATCATATGTAAGCCTGTGATATTGGTTTGGTGAGACAAAAGAGCTCCCCGATTGAGGATTCTGAATTCCTCTCCCTGAATGGTGAATTCCAGGATTCCATAGGATGTTGTCATGACAGTTACAGCAGAATCATAGAAGATTATCGCACTGCGTTCTGAGAACGTTCCATATCATCACGTGATGAAAACGTTCCTGGAACGGATATTACTGCATTAGAAATCAAAACGTGATCAGAACGGGATCAGAACGGCAGTTTACCGCACTGCGATTCCTTTTTCTTGAAACCGTTCTCAGAACGGTTTGCTGTATTAAGTTTTGTGGGCTGTCTTCTGATGACGTCGCCACTCAGTGGTTGGACGGCTCGGGAGAGGCGCTGCCCCCAGGAAAGAGGGAAAAGGGAGGCTTGGGCCATGGAGCTCGCCTCTCCTGAGTCCCTCGGCTTACTGAAATCCCTCACCTCCCTTCCCCATAGGAATCAATCCAAAAACGGAGTTTAAAATCTCTCCCAGATGCAGACTCAAAGGGCTCTCCTCTGCTCCTTTTAAACTCAGTTTTTGGATTGATTTCTATGAGGAAGGGAGGTGGGGGATTTCAGTAAGCCTAGGGACTCTGGCCGGGAGAGTGCTTCTCAGCCTCACTGAGAAGTCTTCCCTCCGAAGATTCTCTTGGGAGGGAAGGAAGGCAAGCGCCCCCCCCCCCCATCTTGTCTTCCCTCCGAAGGGAGTCCGAGGATTCTCTTGGGAGGGAAAGAAGGCAAGCCCCTATAAAACGTTGGGGCTTCATATGCTGGCATATGTTTGAAGAAAATAGGATAAAACCTATGTAACTTGATGGGCCAAGGGCAGAGTCCCCTCCTTGGCAGCCTGGGCTTTAAGGGAGCTCCACGGAGGTCCCTTCAAGCGGAGAGAAAGGGAGGGGACTGGACCAAGGGCAGAGCCCCGGCAGCCATTGCAGCTCTTTAAACCGGTTAGAAAAGAAGAGTCCTCTGCTGTCATCCCATTTCCCCTTTTTGGCAGCTTGACACCCTTTTGCTCCTGTGTGTGTGCATGTAATGTGTGCCTTCAGGTTGTGAGCTTCCCTCCCCGCTTTAACTCTTGTCTGGCTCTTTGCTATGGAATTCTGGGAGTTTTTTGCTTGCTTTTGTGTGGTGCTCCAAACAGAGGAGCTTTTGTGGGTTCCCTCCTGGAGGGAAGGAGGAGAAGGTCCTGGGCATCCCTGCCTCCTGCATTGTGACAGCACAGGAGCCCCACTGGACATGACACTAGAGACCCCCGGAGAAGCAGCCAGACCCTCTCCCTCTTGCTCTCTGCTCTGGTCTCTTCTTTCCCTCTCTTTCCCTGCTTTCCTCTTCTCTTCCTTGTCCCACCTTTCCTCCCTTTTTCCTCCCTTCCCTCCCTCCTTCTTTCCCCCCTCACACACACACACCTTCCCTCACTGCAGTCGCTCACCTGCCTGCCTCCCTCCCTGCCTGTCATTCTTTCAGCCAATCAGAAGACAGAGGAATGAGGGAACGGATTTGAGAACGGATAAGAATACCGCACACACTTCTCTTGGAACGTTTTCATCACGTTTCAGCTCTCTGGGAACACATTCAGAACACATTCAAATCCGTTCCCTCCTGGAACACATTTGGAACACATTTAAGCGTTCTGAGAACCCGATTGGAACACATACGTGCGGTATTCTCAAATGCGTTCCGTTCTCATCACGTGATCAGAACGTTCTCAGAACGCAGTGCGATAATCTTCAAAGTGTTATAAGTGTTAAAAGGTCCATAGAAAGGCCTCAGGTAGGGTTGATCCTTAATTCTGCAAGCAATTTGTTAAATATATACAGTTTTCCTTCATAAAGCTACATGACGGCATGTAGCTTTATGCTTTAGTATGGAGTGGTAGAATGCAACATTTATTTTGTACATTTCAGAGCATCTAAGACTTGCTTGTCAGTTGTTGTAGTAGTAGCAGTAGTAATTGTTAACTGCTGTCAGTTCAGCAGTTCCCTATGAATGAGGGACATCCAAGTCACCCTATCACCAACAGCCCTGCCCAGGTGTTGCAGATTCAGGGCTGTGGCTTCCTTTATTGAATTTATGCATCTAGAATGTGGTCTTCCTTTTTTTCCTACTGCCTCCTACGGTACTAAGCATTATTATCTTTTCTAGTGAGCCATGTCTTCCCAAAATATGGTCAAAATACAACCTTCTCAGTTTTGTCATCTTGGTTTCTAGGGAGAGTTTAGACTTGATTGCTTCTAGGACTAATTCATTGGTCTTTTTAGCAGTCCAAAGCATCCAAGGAACTCTTCTCCAGCACCATGTTTCAAATGAGTTAATTTTCTTTCTATCAGCTTTCTTTACAGTCCAGCTTTTACACCGTACATAGAAATGGGAAATACAGTTGGCCCTCCTTATCCATGGATATTTTTATCCATGGATTCAAGCATCCATGGATGGAAAATATTCAAAAAAATATAAATTTCAAATAGCAAACCATTATTTTTCATTTTATTTAAGGGACACGATTATGCTCTGCCATTATATTTAATGGGACTTGAGCAACCACAGATTTTGTTATCCACAAGGGTCCTAGAACTAAACCCCAGTGCATAACAAGGACCCACTGTAAAATGGCATGAACAATCCTAAATTTAGTACCCAGTGATATATCTTTACATTTCAGGATCTTGTCTAGTTCTTTCATAGCTGCCCTTCCAAGTCCTCGTCCTCTTCTGATTTTTTGACTGTAGTCTCCATTTGGAGTAATGATAAGCAAAGGAATTGAAAATCTTGAACTATTGTCTGTTATACTACCTGAAATCCTTGCATCCCCCTGTTGTTTTTTTTATGAAGAGTTTGAAAGAAAGTAGAGTATTTCCAAACATGATCTTGACAACAGATTCTTTATAAATCCATCATTTGCTATGGATAGAAAAATGTGTGTTATATGCCAATCATTTTGTATACACAAACAGATATTTTCTTCTTCTTCTTGGCAGGTAGCATAACTGATGTGTGTAAGAGATCAGGAAATAGGCTTTGGTGATGAATGGTCCGATTTTCAAAAAACATCTCACTTCATTCCATTTGTTCATAAAAGTCATTATAGGAACAAATAGCATTTTCTTACCTCAGGCATTCCGTGGCTTTTTGGTCACAGGATGATGGTTTTCTACAATATCTCTAACAGTAGATAAAAAAACCCACATAGCAACTAAACAAATAGCTTGAACAGTGGGAAGCATTATGAGAGGAAGTTGCTGTGGGGAGAGGAAAGCGGATAAAAAGAAATGAATATAGTGGCACTGAGAAGTTCACAGCATTATTCTACAGTCAGCAGTTGAGTTTAGGTCAATAATTCATATGAAGAAGTAGTCATAGATGCTGACCTAGTCAGATTGATGTATTTAATAAGAAATAAAAAGAAGAGAAGAAAGACGAAAGGGGGATGGGAGGGATAGATAGATGGAGAGGAACCAGATCATATAAGTTCAGGCAGGAATTAATGAGATCTATCCATTTTTTTTTTTTACTGAATGCAAATCAATCCTCCCACTGAACAGAGACATTTAGATTTCATACAGGGCTGCAAATGTACTGACTTCGGGCCAGGAAGTGTGGCCAACTTATTTTTATCTAGGCTTTAAGAGTGTCCTGTGGATTTAAGAACTTCATAATGCACTGTGACTTTGGCCATGGTGAATTTTCCACACATGTAGATGAAGCAATGACTTCAACTGCTGTGTATGCATTTATTGGATCTTTCACAACTCAGAAATAGGCAATCCTAGCAATGTACAGTCTGTTGAATCCATTTGATTGTCCTTTGAGGATAAGTACAATATAAGTATGCCCAGCTTCTGTGCTGTCAGGTATATGCTCTTTGTGATCTTTGTCACATTTATTGTAGCTACTCTAAATGGATGCTGTTCTTCATGAACCATTCCATTTGTGAGGTGTAAGGGAATGGAATGACAAGAGGCTAGGCATCATAAAAGTGCTCTGTAGGTTCACAGGAATGAGTAGAGGACCAGAACTAAAATACACATTGTTTGGGAGAGGTAAATTTCAAGGATCATTAAAGCATTCCACTGCAAACAATTGACCAACCAAATCCCTCTGACAAATTTACAAGGAAGATTATTTTGGTTGCGACTACAGAAATTATTACCCTTTTGTCTCATTGGAAGATTACAAGGGAGAATGGAACCTTTAACACACCCCACAAGTGCCCTTGAGAAGGCTCCTTGGAGAAGTGAGGGCCACCACGTGTATACTGGATCCTTGCCATTCCTGGCTTTTGAAAGCAGCTAGCTAGGGATTGGCTGAATGGGTAAGAGTGAATGCTTCACTGCACCAAGGCAGATTTCCATCCTGCCCAAAGTTGGCTGTGGTGACGCCGTTACTGAAAAAGACCTCCCTGGATTCCACCATCCTGGATAACTATCAGCCAGTCTCTAATATTCCATTTTTGGGCAAGGTTCTGGAGTTAGTGATGGCCTCCCAGTGCCAGGGGTTTCTGGATGAAATGGATTATCTAAATCCATTTCAATCTGGCTTCAAACCTGGCTATGAGAGAGAGATAGCTTTTGTTGCCGTGGTGGATGACCTATGTGGGGAACTAGACAGGGGGAGTGTGTCCCTGTTGGCACTGCTAGACCTCTCAGTGGCTTTCAATATCATCAGTTATGGTACCCTTCTGAGCCATCTTTCTGGGATAGGACTTGCGGGCACTGTTATACAGTAGTTCCGGTCTTTCCTGGAGGGGCAGACCCAGAAGGTGGTGTTGGGGGAATTCCTGTTTGACTCCTTGGCCGCTGGCTCATGGAGCCCCCCATGTTATTTAACGTCTACATGAAAACATTGGGAGAGGTCATTCAGAGATTTGGGGTGCAGTGCCACCAGTATGCAGATGGCATTCAGCTCTATTTTTCCTTTCTACCTGACTCGGTACTGAACCAGTGTCTGCTGTCGGTAATGGACTGGATGAGGGCAAACAAACTGGAACTTAATCTTGACAAGACAGAGGTGCTCCTGGTCAGTCATAAGGCAGATTAGGGAATAGGGACTTTGCCTGTGCTGGATGGGGTTACACTGCCTCTGCAATCTCAGGCTCACAGTTTGAGTGTGCTCCTGGACTCCATTATGAACCTGAATGTTCAGATTTCAGCAGTAGCCAGGAGTGCATCTGCACAGTTAAAACTAGTGTACCAGCTGCTTCTGTTCCTTGAGACATCAGTCTACAGTGACACATGCCTTGATGACATTCCATTTGGACTACTGTCACACACTCTACGTGGGGGTGCCTTTGGAAACTGTTTGAAAATTTCAGTGGGTTCAAAACGCCACAGCTAGAATGCTGACTGTGGCTAGTTACAGGGAACTTGTAACTCCCTCATTGAAACAGCTTCCCTGGCTACCAGCTTCTTTCCGGGCACAATTCTGGTCATAGTGCTGGTAGGACTAGAAAGTGCTGGTAGGGCCAGAAACCCTACATGGCTTAGATCCAGACTATTTGAGATGCTGTATCCCCTCATGCAAACATGTTGGAGCCTTAAGATCTTCAGGAGAAGGCTTTCTCTCAGTCCCACCACCACCACGGCTCACTTGGTGAGGACAGGAGAGAGCCGTCTCAGTGGCTGCTCCCATCCTCTGGAATCCCCTTCCACGGAAGGCTAAGCTGGCCCCTTCCCTTCTGGCCTTTCGCCAGCAAGTAAAAATGTTTTTATTCTGACAGGCATTTTAAAATCATGACAGAATGGCTTTTATATGGCATAGGTGTTTTAGGTTATGTATTTTAACTTTTGTATGTTTTAAATCTCAATTTTGTATAATTTTAACTGGGTTGTTTTACTTGTTTTTTAAAATTGTTTTTAAGGTGTTTTTATTTTGTGAGCCATCTTGGCTCCCCTTTTGGGAGAAAGACAGCTTAAAAATATAAATAAATAAATACTCTAAGAAGACACCCATGGGATTGTGGGTTACCATGCCACTTGTATGGAGTCCTGGTAGGCTTTCAATTTACCCTTCCCACTCAAAAACATGTTGTCATGCCCAGGACTGCAGGAGCAGAGGAGATGCCCATCTAGAGCACGGCAATTATGCTGCAAAATGACAAGTTACACAAAAGATATTGCCAATAGCATATTATTTGAAGGAAGGGTCTGTTAAGGCTGCTGCTGCTGATGAAATGATGTATCAGCTTGTAACACCATTTTTGATATAACTTGCCATTCTACTTATTAAGCTTTTTAGAGTCATTATTTGGAGAGTTTTTGCACCCATCTCTTATATTTAAAGAGCTAGAGTCCAAACAAAATGAACTGCATAGGTCTGTTCACATTTTACTTCTCAAGAGCACATGTATTTTGGAGAGACCCAATCCACAGGGGGCTGGGGACAACAAATTACCTCTGAGGTTCAGCCCAGAAGTTTTATTAGAACACATGACAATATGGTTAGAAGATAGCTGCCAAACTCCTTCAGGTGAGGGATTTTTCAGAGTGGGATTTTCCTATCTGCTCCTCACAGCCTAAGACGGGAAAAATTTAGGCTTACCTGAAACCTTTTATGTTTCAAGCATTGTTCCTTTGACAAATATAAGCTACTGCTGGTTAGCTTTCCCTGCTCCATTTCCCTTTGATGTGTATTTTTGTGTAGTGAATGTATGAAGTCAAAAGATATAACATTTTATTCTATTAATAGCCAGTTTCACAATCTGTCTTATTGTGGAGCAAGAGTTTGGAAAGTTACTTTCAAAAAGTAGTTTGTTATATAACTCACTATAAACCTTCCTTGTAAAGTAATATGTTGCCATTGTGAAGGATTTATTTTAAAAAATATTACATCATGCATTGTTTATTAATATTTCATTTTTACACTTCAGAAAAATAGAGTTGATGACAGAACAAAAACAGAGTGAAGAATTTGAGTCAAAATGCTTTAAAATACCTTTAGAAAGCAAAGCGAAGTATAAAAAGTTACTTACTGCACCAGTAGGGTAACATAATTCCTACTTGTTACATTAATTGTGGAATTAACTTCTTTAGCTCTTTGCTGTGAAAAATTTAAGACCCTGGAAGCAACCAAGCTCTCACCAACACTGCCGTATCCTCAGAAGATGCTCATCTTTTATTTGCTAAAAAAGACTGATGTGTTTTGTCCTCTAGATGCTCTCAAAGCTGTCTTGTGTGCTGCTCCACATGGCGCGAGGGTCATGGTGCTCCTCCGGTGTTGCATCCAGATGACGCAGCCCTGAAGGAACGCCATATAGCTGCAGCGCCACAGCTGTTTTTGTGGCTCCTTTTCGCACCCTGGAAAGGCTGGATTGGGGCCACAGTGTGTGATTGCCACAGCCCCGATCTGGCTGAAGAAGGGGCGGCTGGAGGCTGCCACTTCAGGGCTGTTTGTACAGCCCCCTTGTGAGAAGTTATTGAAAGGTTTAATTTGCACTTTCCCCACCTCTGACTGTGCAGATGCTTTGCCTCCCTCTGCCATGGGATGAAAATCCTATGCACCCATGCAAACACACCAAGCAAAGGGTATGTGGAGAGAGCATAGAAAAGAGGACATCTTTAAAAGAAAAAAGCTTTCCTTTTTCAGCAAGGTTAAAGGAAATATAACATGACTAGTTGAAATGCCCTGTTCTGCTCACAATAAAAATGGTGTTCAGGGTACTGGATGGGTTGAGGAGATCATGTATAGTCAGATAAGGTACCAGTTGGGAAGAGCAGCACTCTCCAAAATTTTGGAAAGAAATAGGATTCATCTGTGTGAGAATAACAAGTTATATAAGCAGTTTTCAAGCTTTGACACAATTCATCTGAAAGGTTACTTCTCTATTGCCTTGCTAACCCATGGACAAGGGCAGCCCCCTTCTTGGATCCTACTCATCAAATACATTTGATATACTAAATGGCTTCCCAAGACATCAACATGATACATATCCATATGACTTGAAAGTAACTGCCTTTTTGGTGTGGGAGGCTGTTGTCCAGAAGCACATCTCATCGACATTTCATTAAGGGAAACAGGAGTAAGAAATCTTCTCCCATCATTTACACTCCAATCTTCGGGATGTCAGACTTACTGAACCTAATAAAGAAGCCCATCTCATTAGCATTCTCCATTCTTGATCAGTATGCTATTCACTAACGAAACTGGGATCTCTTTCAGTGGTATCAGAGCAGGCTAAAAGTTCACATGGTGGCTAATTATATTTTGCTCTCTCTCTCTCTTTTTAATAAAGAAAGGCAAGAGAGATGTGAATAAATTGGGGGCGGGGGGAGGAGTGGGCAGAATGCTGATTAATATTCATAACAGTAAAGGTGACAAGGAGCCAAGTCCTCAGATAGACAGTGAATGAGAAATTGTTTTTAATCATAGTACCTTTTGGCTCAGCATCTTACACACTAGTTGAAAACTATGCTAGGCTTTGCAGAAGATCCAAGAGTTAAATTCAAAGTGAAGATTTTCATTCTCATCTGTGTTGCTGTGATTTGTCCCCCCTCAACTGGAGAGAATGGGATTTCAGCCTTTATTTCCCAAAGATAATTACAGATATCCATCCCAGTGAAAAATAACATAAAAGAAAACAACATGAGATTATCAGCAGAGGGGACTAGCACATTGTAATAGAAAGAGGAACAACCACTTTTCCATTTTCACTTTGACTAGGGAGCATTATTAGGGTCTCTGTTTCCATATTGATTTCCCCTATAGATTATCACTCTCTAAAAGTGTTCAGTGTCTAGTATTCATTTAAACTTTATAAAATGGAAACTTGAAAACAATTATTGCTGGGATATACTGTATAGCAAAGAGTCAAGCTTGTTTCATATGCATCACTTCTGGTAGCTTTACCCCTACACATGCTTGCTATTTGTTTGAATTTCTCTTTTCCCCCCATTTCCCCCCATTTCCCCATTTCTTATACATGTCCTGTTAATACTTAGTTCAGTTCAAAGTTCCTTAGGCCCCATACAGACAGGCCAAAATAAAGCTGCTTTGGGTCACTTTGGAAGTATGCTGTTTCAATGAGGCGTGCATTCTAAGAGTCCGGAAGCTGTGCCAAAGCTGTGCTCCAGTCCTTAGGACTGGATCGTGGCTTTGGCATGGCTTTCGGACTCTTAGGACGCATGCATCATTGAAACAGTATACCGCCAAAGTGACTCAAAGCAGCTTTATTTTGGCTTGTCTGTATGGGGCCTTAGCCATCCATCCATCCTGGTTTCTTGAGACATCTCCCATTTTTCTTCCTCATTGGAACTGTTTGAAATTGTGCCTTCAGTATCTCCCTTTTAAAAAACTCCCATCCATCTTGAACCCCCTTTTCTTTTAGTATTGCTGACCATGGGATCACCCCCAGTATTTCTTTAAGTTCACTAAAATCAGCTTCCCTAAAGTCTAGAATGCATCTCTGACTATGCCTGACTTCTCCTTCCCATTGTATAACAAACCCTAGGAGAACATGATCACTCCCACCTAAGGATACCACCACTTGCACTCCATTAACTAGGTCATCCCTGTTGGTTAGGATCAGATCCAAAATAGCTGATCCCCTTGTTGCCTCTTCCACCTTTTGGACAATGAAATTGTCTCCAAGGCAAGTGAGAAATTTGCTAGACCTTGAGGATTTGGCTGAGTTTGACTTCCAGCAAATATCAGGATAATTGAAGTCACCCATCACTACTACATCTCTCCTTTTTGAGTGTGTGGTCATCTGTTCTAGAAAGCTGAACGGGAAAAGTTTCATTTTCATCAACATAAGAAGGATTGTAGACTGTTAAAATGTTATCAAAAGTCTCCTATGTGCAGATTCACTGGGAAGCCATTCCACAGCAAGTATATCAATGTTATGAGGGTGTATATGTAAAGGTTGGCTCAGAGAAAATCTAATAGTTCCATACCACCTCCAACTACCATTGTTTAAGGAATTGCCAGTCCCACCAAAAATCTATTTGTTGCCTTTGTTGACTCAACAGAAACTTTTGACTTGATACAAATGTGTTGTGACATAAATGGCCAGCATTAATCTAGATAATTGCCTATTGTTTTTAATCAAGGAACTCTATTCCAGTACAATTGCTAAAATAATGGGCATTTCCACCTCATTAACTGATCCTATCCCCACTACTAAAGGAGTAAAACAAAGATGTATATGGCACCATAACTTTTTAATTTATACCTGAATGATATAATTCCAGCATTGTCTCACCCAGAATTATTTCCTTCACTTGGGTTAAAAGAGTTTTCTATTCTTTTATCTGTGATGATATGGTTTTAATTTCACTTACTTGCATAGGTCTGAGAAGGAAACGCTCAAGTTCAGCGTATTTTGTTCTAAAGAAAAACTGAATATTAACTATATTAAATGAGAAATTCTCATTTTCAATGGTCTATTAGTACTTTGACATTAATTTTACAGAAAACCTCTCCTGGAAGCCATGTATAGAAGCTACTGGACTGGGGCTTTGAGATCTGTTTCAGCAGTCTTTAAATTTTACAGCTCTTCATGGGGGTCACCTGCTCGTTCCAGCCCTGAAAATATTTAAAAGCAAAGTATTGCCCAGATTTTGTATGGTGCTAATGCCTGGGGATGGGATGACCAGAGACATAGCCAGGATTTTGGGAAGGGGGGCGTCCAGACTAAGTACCACTATTTTTGGGGGTGGGGTGGGGTAAATACGTTGCAAATACATCAGGAAATTAAAGTAATTTACTTTATGGAAGGGGGTGTCCGGATCTCACAGACCCCTCCCCCTTTGGCTACGTCACTGGGATGACTCTCAGATGGTTAAACTAGAGGCCCTTCAAAATACTTTTCTCAAGTGTCACCTGGCACTCCTACAGCTTTGGTTCAGGCAGAGGTCAGTTTTCCTTCCATTAGATCTGAAATTCATTTTATTGCATTTAACTACAGAAAATCTTTAAAGATTCCTTAGTCAGGGTTGTCCTCAAGTTACAGGAGGACAGATTTCAACTGAACATTTGAAGGAACCCCTTGACAGTAAGAGCAGCTCAGCAATGGAACCAATTGCCTAGGGAGGTGGTTGGGTCTCCATCTTTGGATGACTCAAAAAGAGGCTGGACACCTGCCTGCTGGGGATATTTTAGCTGGAGATCCTTCAGTGAGCAGAGGGTTGGATTTGATGGCCCACAAGGCCACTTCCATCTCTATGATTCTACTGTAATGAACAAAAACATTCTTGCAAAGAAAGACATTGGGTTCCTTGTGTCAGAACTAGAAATGTGCAGATTTGTAGTGCAGAGGTCAATGTATTACTCTGCAGTTATGAAACCATTAGGACCTGAAGATACCAGTCAAAGCATGACTGGTTTTACTCATGGGCTGAACACACTGAAAGACAACAGCAGGTTTTTTCTTTCAGAGTTCATGGTAGAGCCAGCCCTGTACACAACAGCAATAGTTGGTGGCTTTCTGGCTGAGGCTGAGCTTGCGATAATTATACTGAACTTTTCCCAAAGCAAGATTTAAGGAGAATGTTAATGCTCGTTGCAAACAAAAATATCTGCCACTATTTCAAGGGAAGTATTCAAAAGTACCTAAAAGCTTACACAGTATTTTTGGGTTGGTCTAATGAAGGTATTTCACTATTTGGAATTTAATATTTTTCCTGGGGGGAAATGCATGAGATTTCTTGGTGTATATGTGTGTTAGTCTCCTGTCTCACATGTCATGCAAAACTAAATTTCAGGTGAAGCATTTGTAGAAATAGAAGGAGGGATTTGAAGTATCTTTCTCATATTTCTAAGCTTACCAGGAAACACACAGGAAACTTTATGGTGAATTTAGAAAGTTCTATATGCAGAATATTGGTAGGAATTTAAAGGATGCTTTGACATCTTTTGTGAAATTTCTCAGAGCCCTTTCTCCACCTTTAGTCCTCTCCAGAAGAAGAGATCAGTATATTTCTGATTCTTGCCAGATTTACCTCTGTTCATTCATAAACTGGTTAATATCCCATTTATATATTAATCTACATTTTAAAAATATCTGTATATTGAATTTTTTAAAGAGAAGACACACATTTATAAATATGTTTTCTTTGAAAGTACACCAGAGCTCTGTGACAGAGAAGGCTAAATGTCTCACAAAACTACAAATCTCAGAATTCCATAGCACTGAGCCATGGCAGTTAAAGCCAAGTCAGACTATTAAGTTTATCACACAGCACTTGGAGGGATGGGAACGGAATGGAATAGATTGGAACAGAATGGGGGGGGAGGGAATGCAGCCGGGAATCCCCAAGCCATTTCCCCTCCATTCCATGGCAGCTGATTTTGAAGGATGATTTTGAATCATTCTTCAAAATCAGCTGCTAAGAATGACTGGGGAATGGCTTGGGGACTCCTGGCGGAATCAGCAGCATTCTCCCGTGTGGTATCACATATTCCCCTCCCCCTAAAGTTCTGTTCCCATTCCTCCAAGTGCCATGCAATGAGCTTATATATTCATTCTTCAGTGTAAATGCAGCCCTGGAGCTCCCTTATTCATAAGGCTGCTAGAAGTTGAAGCCCGATGAACAACAAGCAATGGGTAAGGAGCAAGCAAAGGAGCAATGCCATTTCCCCTTAAGTGTAATAACACAGCAGCGCTGTCTCAATAGCCACTTCCTACAGGTAGGGAAAAATAGATTTTGGACTACAGCCACCAGTATGCCCAGGGGCTGGTGTGTGTAGGTATTGTAGCATCCAAAATCTCTCCCCCCATCTTTTCTTTTCTTTTCAGTTTCTCATGACACCTCTGTTTTTAATTGAACATTTGGCTCTGTTTTAAATTGACATTCACAAGATTTGGCAGCATTCCTATTCAATCTGGAGATGATATGAAATGTTCTTATTTCAAATCCTGAAGTAAATTAATTTGTGTTGCTTAGAAAGCAAAACATGTTTTCCTTTGTCTCCATCTTGCTCCAGAGCACCACACTCTTGCTGGAGAACTCTTGTAATCACTTACCACTGGGCATTTTGGCTGGGACTTCTAAGACTTGTAGTCTTCACACATATAGAGGACTGGAGTTCTACCATCCTTGCTTTGGGCTGAATCTTCAAGGAAGCTGTTTGCTTTTAAAAGAGACATTCTCTTTTAAATCCTGTATGCCTCTGCTAGTTGATTTAGCAGCCAGTGGTTTGAGTGTTGGACTATGAATATGGAGAACAGGGTTTGACAGCCATGGAAACCCACTGAGTGACCTTGGGCACGTCCCACTCTCTCAGCCTCAGAGGAAGGCAAAGGCAAACCTCCTCTGAAGAAACCTACCAAGAAAACCCCATGTTAGGTTCACCTTATGGGTGCCATAGGTCATATATGACTTGAAGGCACACCACCACCACCACCACCACCACCACAACAACACATTTTTATACATAGAAATCAACTGCTCTTCCTCTGGGGCCTCTTACAATAGAGAGTATGACCTTAGATTGGGCTCCTGTCCCAGTAGTCCCTTTCCACTCTCTGTAGTGAATATCAATAAAGTGTAGTTTTCAAAGAAGAAGCTGTGTAGGGTCCTGTCTGTATGGGCCAAATAAAACATCCCCCATTCCCACAAGAATGAATCTGGAAGATGCACAGCGCAGTCCCTGGTTCTGATGTGAACAATCTACACAATGTCTGGTCAGTTCAGCATTGGACCCACAGCATACCTCCCCTTTAAAACATTTAAAAACGATGCATGTTTTGATCTGGATCTTCCTGGAAGATCCAGAGTCTTCTCTTGCCACCTGGTATTGCAATGGAGGACTCCAGATAACAAGGGAAGGTTGGGGCAACTCTGGACTAAGATACTACAGGATATTTGCAGATTATTCCAGTCATGCACACCTGGTCTTAGTCTCTTGCAACATAAAAAGGAAGAAAGAAGGGAGAGAAAAAATGGGAATGCACCAGCAACCTTAAGACTAACTGGTTTTTGTTTTTCCACAAGCTTGTGGAAGATTTTTGCACTTCCTTTCCTCCTAGCCTTTTTTTAAAACAGATGTTTTCACATGTGCCAAGTCCAGAGGCATCATGTACCTGATCCTGGCATCCCATCCCCAATCCATACTTCTCTGGCACTTTTTGAAACAATGGGAAACTTCCTTGCTTTCAAAAAGTGTCTGAGAAGTCCGGGTTGGGAATGGGATGCCAAGATCCCGTACGTGATGCCTCCAGACTGGGGATGAAACACACGTTTAAAAAAAATTCAAAAGTTTCAGCCCACGCTGAGGCTGGCAGGAAAGGAAGTTCAATAATACCCTTTGAATGAAGTATCAAGTGGTATTAAGGCCTCAGGCATAAAGCATATTTATACAGTCATGGGAATGGAATAGAATGTAATAGGATCCAGAAAGATACAAATCATAAGCTTGGTCCTAAATTTTAAAAAAGCTGGGTGAAGTGAAACAGGTTTTTCAGATGTCTGCAGTGGTCAGTTAGTGTTGATGTGTGAAAACATTAAATCTGCTTCCCATAGGTCAGTTTTCCTGGGTTCAAAATTCTCTCCGAGAAGATTCTTTTTGTGATATGTGCAGTAGCAATATACTGTATATATCACACCATGAAGCCATTGTCCTTGTTTATATCTCTGCTAATGGATTTGAATTTGCGAATAAAATTCAATTCAGCAATTTCTTGCTTTACAATTTCCTTGTTCAAGGGTGACAACCTGTAAATCTCTTTGTTTGATGATTGTAGGGCTCAGTAAAAATGTACCTCAAGTTTACCATACAATGGTGCTTTCTGCACCGGCATTTCGGACGTCAGGAGGACGTCCCATTTTAAAAAAGGGGCGTCTCTTTTAGACGCCCCTGGGCCTAGTACGGACTCCGTCCGTACAAGATGGCGCCGGCCCTTCTACATGGCTGGCGCCATCTTTGTGTATCGGACGCTGAGCGTCCGTACGCGTCGCGTCGCTTGTGACGTAGCGAGTGCGCCCCTTGCGCCTCGCTACGTCGCAAACGCGACGGAAAAAGAAGCTCCATTTTGGAGCTTCTTTTTCGGTCCGTGCGGGAGTCGGGCCATGTGAAGGCTCCGGCTCCCCCGCAGACCTACTGGCGGCGGCGGCAGAGCGCCACAAAGCGGAGGTATGTACCCCGCCAATGTTTCATCTGGCAGATTTGGAGAGGGGCATTTCAGCAATTTTAAGGCTAGTAATATTTACTGCAATATTTAGGGCTTTCCTAGAGTGCCAGAAGTGGAACAGTAGTTCTCTTTTTGATTTTGACTTTAGAATGGGCACTTGGCTTGTGACAACAGCAAAGCCCCTCTTAGGGTGCATCTACATTGAAGAAATAATGACGTTTGACACCCATTTAAGTGCTGTAGTTTCATCTATGGAATCATGGGATTTGAAGTTTCATGGAATCTTTAACCCCCTCTGCCAAAGCATGCTGGTGCCTCACATAACTATCCATCCCAGTATTTATTTTGCATTTCCTTACATTGAATCTCACTTGCTGTTTTACTGCCCGTTTTGCCAGTAGTATTCATTCTGTCCGTTCTGTCCATTCTGCCAGTATTCTGGAGCTCTTCAGTCCATTTTTGTTCTTGCCAACATAAATTATTTAATGTCACAAACAAACTGGATCTTTACAACTTATGTCTAACTATAGATAATTTATGAACAAATCTAAAAACACGAGTCCCTATATAGATCCTTGAGGAACTTCCCACATCTCTCCATTGAGACTACTGACTATTTTTCCTATTGTTTTTGTTTCCTTTTCTTTAATCAGTTTTTGATTAAAGTAGTTTCTTATCCCATGCCTGCTAAGCTTGCTCCAGAGTTTTTGTGTGGGGAATTTCATCCACACATTTTTGGAAGTTCAAGTAGAACCTGTGTACTAGATCAGTGGTTCTCAATCTCTAGTCCCCCATATGTTCCCCAAAACCCTGACCATTGGCCAAGCTGGCTGGGGCTTTGGGGAGTTAAAAATACCTGGAGAACCAAAGTTGTACACAATACTAGATCACTCCTGTCCTTGAGTTTATTGACACTTTCAAAGAAAACTAAAAGGATAGTGAGATCTAGGTGAGAGTGATTTACTGAATTGGTCTACAGAACATTTGAAGTTGTTACAAATTTACCTTAAAAACAATTCAAATGACAGCTTATATTAAAATAACAGATACAAGACTTTGAAGAAGTCATCATGATTCTTTTTCAGCAGGGCTTGCTCTTCTGTATGCTTGATGATTTTTACCAATTAACTTCGAATATGTATATGTTAAGCTAACAGTTTTCTGGATCTCCCTCTTTAAAAACAGGTGTCACATTGGCCACTCTCTTGTCTTCTGGCACAGAAACTGAAATTAGGAGCATGTCACATGTTTGAAAAGCCCAGTAATTTCATTGTTGAGTTCTTTAACAACTCTTAGGGTGGGAATGGAGGGTGGGAGTGGTGGAATGCCATTTGGCTTTGCTCGACCACCTCACTGGACCAATTTAAAAAGGGGTTAAAAACACACCTGTTCCAGCAGGTATACCCCTAATGCCCCCGAAGTACTCCCCTCTCCCCTCTCAGTAGCACTTTAGTGCTAGCTGGTGCTATTTGTATTGTGTACTTGTGATTTTATTTTGATGTTTTATTGTGTATAATGCTGTTGTTGCATTTTAACATGTTGTTACCCACCTTGATCACTGGAAAGGCGGGCTACAAATAAAATATTATTATTATTATTATTATTATTATTATTATTATTATTATTATTATTGTGATTTGTCTGTAATTTGTCAATGAAATCCAAAAGGTTCCTTTTTTGTTTCTGCCATTTGCTGGTGCTGTTGAGAGCCAATGTGGCATAGTGGTTTGGGTGTTGGACTGTAACTTGAGGCCAGGGTTCAAATCCCCACTGAGCCATGAAACCCACTGGGTGACCTTGGGCAAGACACACCCTCTCAGCCCCAGAGGATGGTAATGGCAAACCCCATCTGAAGAAACTTGCCAAGAAAACCCCATGATAGGCTCAACTTAGGGTTGCTATAGGTCAGAAATGACTTGAAGGCACACAACAACAATAAAGTAGACTATATTTCAGAGGAAGGAACTGGCAAAACCACTTCTGAGTATTCGTTATATATGAAAACCTTATGTATGAAATTCATGGGGTGGCCATAAGTCAACAGTCAACTTGAAGGCACACACACTTGCTTCAGTCCCTTCTGCAAACATTACTTCAGGCATAATATTTCCAGCCAGTCCTCCATTTTCAGCCTTAGATATCCACATGCCATGGCATAAGGACTTGCTCTTTTTTTTTGTCACTGTGTCTTTAATGGAGGGTGGGGAAGGAAGCAGAAGGAAAAGCCAAGCATAAGCTTCATTTCCTCCCTCTCAACAAGATTGCCAAGTGTCTTTGTACCAGGCCTTGTTCACAGCAAAGAAGGGGTTCATCTCTTAGCTGTGTGGCAGGCAAGTCTCTTTTATCCATCCCATCTTAAGGATCAGATTTCTAATTCATGTACAGGATAAGACAAGTGCCAAATTATTATAATACTACAAAGGGAAGATACGCAGACACCTGTCATCTTGATGAAAGCAGCACCATCAGCTGACCTTTGCCAGTTCAAGGCCAATAATGAGACAAGTCAGGCAGGAAGAGCAGTGTGCGCCGACTCCATTAACGTTAGCTGTGTGCGCACTCAGAAATGCCGTTTCTCCTGTCAATTAGTGCAGGGAAACCGGGGACTGCTGATTACCAGAGACATGGCATTGCGAGCTGCAGCTACCTTTACTTCTACACCCTGCTGCATTTTAATTAGCTGCAGTCCCCAGACTATTTCTTTGAGCTTCATTACTGCTATCTTCAAGAAACTCAAGGCAGGCTTTTAAAAAGGAGAAGATTTCACATCATTAATGAGGAGAAACAGTGAACACAGAACAATGGAGTTTGATAGTGTTGCACTTTCTGTGTTTGGTGGGAGGAAGATGGGAGGAGTGGTGTGTCTGCAGGTTCATGACGGGGAGAGAGAGAGAGAGAGAGAGAGAGAGAGAGAGAGAGAAAGCACAAGTATATGCTTCTTATATATATCCTGAGCCAGGGATGGGCAACTGCCCATGGCCCATCACGCTCCTCATGCTGCTAACTCAACATGAGAGGACCTAGGGTGAACAGATGTCATAACCACAAAGGAGGACAACACCCTGCAAAATATAGGACATTCAAGAAGAATGCAGGACATTACCACATAAAAGCTAAAATGTTAATATAAGTATAAATTCATTTCCTATGGCTTATTTACAGCTATATTAAAGGTAAGATAATCTCATGACATGAATGTCTAGTCATGACTGACTGTAGGGTGTGGTGCTCATCTCCGTTACTAAGCCAAAGAACCTGTGTTGTCCAAAGACGACTCCATGGTTATGTGGCCAGATGACTGTACAGAATGCCGTTACTTTCCCACCAAAGTGGTACCTATGTATCTACTTGCGTTTGCATGTTTTCGAACTGCTAGGTTGGCAGAAGCTAGGACTAGTGATGGGAGTTCACCCCATCATTTCGTACTTACATTTAAAAAATGTAAATATATTAAAAAATATTTTCAGACTGAGGATGGTTGAATCCATGCATAAGGAATCCATTGATACAGAGGGCTGATTGTAGAACTCTGGACAAAGCAAATGCTTAAAACGGTACTTTATTAGCAACAAATGCTTGACTGAATCTACATTAAAATTATTACTTTCATTTGTTTTCCTATTTGCTCTCTCATCCCTCTGGCTTTCTTTCCCAACCCAAATCATACTCTTTCACCACTTCTTGGTGCAGCTGAGCTGCTTCAGCAACCTAGATTCTCCTTTCCACAGATTCATCAGAAAAAACCAAATAAAACCACATGGTTAGTTCTCCACAGCCCTTTGCAGCAGCAGCTAGAGCAGTAATAAATCTGTTGAGCAAAAGGCACTGGATGATACAAAGGACAGGTTTTATGGCTCAAAAACAGAGGATGTTTTGGAAATCCTCCCAGACTCCTGGACATAAGGCTAAAATGTAGGACATGTCCAGGAAAAGGAGGATCTCTGATCACCCTGTGAGGACCACATTAAAAAAAATTCCTATTTTAGTTCTCCTGCATCCTTTAGGAGGCACCGGGACAATTTTGTTCTCATCAATGCTATTTGAAATCCAAATTAGAAAGTAACAAGAAGTCAATTCTGGTTCTGAAAAAAAAGCTGACCCTAAAAAAAGCCTCGCCAGAGTGTAAACTAGAGAGGGTTTCTCTAGCTTTAATGGTTGTATAAAAAAGGAAACTTCAGCAGGTGTTCCTTGTCATGCAACCAGATAACAAGAAACATCTGCTCAAATTTGTTCTTCTACACAATGATTTAAGGTACAGGAGCCCTCTGTAGTTTTCACTGTGGAATCCCTGCAGAAAGGCAGAGTAGCAAAATTGTCCCCATGCTCTCTACAGAGAGCGGGAGTCATTCTGTGTAAAAAGAAGGTGTTTTCTTCAACAAAAACAGAACTGTGTATCTGGACACTTGAGGCTAATGGGCCACATTTTCCCCTCTCCTCGTTCTAGGCCAAATTCAGGAAGACTTCTTTCTCCTTAAGTTTTTATTAGATTTTGAATATAGAAAAAGATTCATTAGCTCCCCCACCTACCCTCCCTCCCACCATTATTCCCCAACATCACATTCAGCTGCACCTACTGACATACAAGAATAGACAGACAACAGACATAGATGGTGAGGGTGAAACTATTAGGACAGGGGATAGAGGGTGATGACCAGATAACATCATACAACAATTATAAAAATGAAGACCATGTAGTCTCTCTCTCTCTTTCTCTCTCACACACACACAGCTTGCTTTTTGCCTGTCAAATGCTACTTTCTTTTTCACAGTCAGGTCTATGAAATCCTCTGTCCAGCATAGCAGGGGGTTTCCAGCTTTGTAAGATAATAGGCTGTACCTACATTGCTGCCTGTAGCTGTAAGTAGTCATAGCTCACATGGCAGCAGTTAGTTGAATGTATAAGCACTAGAATGAAGATGTGACTAATACTTACATGGGATTATTTTGTGTGTACAGGGCAGGCAAATCACAGAGAAAACCAGATGACATAAGATCTGAAAAGCTGTATGGGAAAAAGAAGGCACAGAAGAGAAGGCTGGCTGGCTGGCTAGCTTTATTTACACAGACACTGTGCTGTTTGAACTCCTTCAGTTCCATCTGTTTACTTCTATAAGGAAAAGATAATTACAAAGTGAGACATAGAACTATGAGCAATTGAAAGCAGATCACAGAGGGTCATATATCTGTTCTTCATTCGTGTCTGAAAATATAGGTTTGTGTGTCTAACCTGTAGTGTGGGATACTTATTGTGGGCAAATCCCCATAGGCATACTTGACACAATTTACTGCATTTTGTGTGGATGTAGTAAAACTAAGGAAGAAAAATAGGATTCAGCACCAATAAGGGCTATGAAATCATGCTCTGTATTGAAGATCCACCATTAAAACACACAAGCGTGCACACACACACTATTGTTGCAGCAAACCACACTAATTCATTTTCAAGCTTTTATACCCTGGTAAATATACCATCTGGAATCACACCTGTGTTAAGACAGTATTAGGACAGTTAGGCTCCCCCGCAATGCTTTTATTGTATAAATAAAAGACATTATTTATAAAGCATGCTTTTGATAATGAGATACTTGGTTCAGTTCACCATTCCTGTCTTTCACATGGAAGGCCTGACTTCTTTCCCTCTTGATAAGGTGAAGTGTGGCATAACATTAAGCACCTAGAGTGGGAAATTTGTCCAGATATCAGGACACAGCCAATGCTTGCAAGTAGAAGCTAGAAAAGTTAGGTATATTGATGAGATGGCATTTTGAATTTTGAGTGATTGGACCTTAGGAGAAAAAATAATAACACTTGTTATGGAGTGGTGTACAAACTGTGAAGAAATTTTGTTTACACATGCCTTTTCTGTCCATCCAAAATGAAGTCAAACTGTGTGGGGCAAGGCCTTATTTAGGAGAAGCTAGAAAAGTTAGCTATATGGATGAGTTTCATGAGATGGCCGATCTTCAGAATATGGTGAGTCCAGGAAATCCTTTGTCTCATGAGATACAGACGTTTGATTTCTCTCACCATTTCTGCAATAACTTAGCTGTTATAAAATAACCAATGGAAAAAAGCAGCTTCTAAGATTCTTTCTAAACACTGAATATCTTCTCTGTCCAAACAAGTGGGAAAACAGTGCCACTGCTTTCTGTCCCACAAACAACCTCTTCCATATAGACATTGTTCAGCTTCAACAGTTATTTTCATATATGGTAATAAAAAAACCCCTTTGGGTCTATTTTATTCTGCTGATGCGGCATCTAAATTCTGTTCATATAGGATATGTTATGGAAAAGGAATCTGGTGCACGTTCTAGACCAGTCATGGTTAGATTTACTGGTAAATATCTGGGTGATACTGAGTAGATTGTCTAGGATTTCTCCAACATTAGCAATAACAATATGAATTTTCCTACCTAAAGCTGCTGAAATGGAGAAAGTTTTTTTGAAACAGGTGTGTTTTTCCCCATCCTCTCTTTATGAAGGGATTGAAGGTTCTTTGTTATTTTTCTTCCAATCTGAGTTCCCAAGCTTGTAAACAGCAGTGTTGCTTAATGTCAATATTCTTCTCATAAATTTGGAAATTTCAAGGTATTTAATAGTTGCATAATAAACAGGCATCTTGCCCCCCCCCCATTATTATACACATTTTTATACTTAGGATGAGGATCATTATCCCACATAGACATCTCATTGTTTAGGGGCACATCTTTTAGAGGCTTTAGAGTGTCTAAGCACTTTCTTAAATCCATTTTTATATTTGCATTGCAATCTAAGCACATAGCTCAGGAGTGGGGAAGGTGGAGCCTATGGACTGCATGTATGCCCAAGGGTATTTTTGTAGCCCAGGGCCCCTCCATCTGGGTCAATTTTAAATATATATATTTTGTCCCAGAGTGTTCCCCAGCACCCTTCAGGTGAAATCTGAGTGGAAATGATCAGAAAATTGGTCTTGGATTTGTCCTTCATAGCATAAGGAAAATATTGACCCAGAAACACTTAATCTGGTTCATATGAGGAGAGGTTAGTAGCCAGGTCAGTTGGACCAGCAATATTTGAGGCATAGGTGTGAATTATCAGTTCTCAGGCCAACATAAAGCCTGAACTCAGAGGTGTCATTAGGGGGTGTGGGGGGTATGGGTCACATCAGGTGACATCCTAAGCAGGGTTGACACCACGGTTCTCCAAACATCTGCCTTTTGGCAAAAACAGACCGTGAGCTGCTTGCCTGTGTCTCTTCAAAACACTGAAGAGATGGTGTGAGTGGGTGAGGATCAGTGGGGTGAGAAAGAAGAGACCACTGATTTTTTAAAAATAAAATTTTAATTTATAAATTAATTTTAAAAAACATTTAAATTCTTTTAAATTTTTCTTTTAAAACACCCCTTTTAACCAAATTTTGTAATTTAATACTTATGAAACTATGTACATATGGATACATTTAGGCTATGCATATGATCCTGTAGTTTGAAGGTATAATTTTTATTTCACTAGTTCTTTATGTCACAACTATTGCCACTGCAATCAGTGATATATGGGAATTACAATTTATGATAACATTAATATAAAAAAAATTAGTAAGGATTCTGTATGGTGTGGCATGGAATGAGGTCAATTGGGGGGGATGACACCATGAGTTACCATGCCAGGTGATGCCAACCCTAGTGATGCCAGTGCCTGAATCTATCTTCCAGAAGAACCCCAAACTGTGATTCCTCTCCTGAATCTGCTCCCAATGCTTGCCAGTGGCAGTAATCATCCTGGCGGAAACTAATAGAAAGAGGTGATGTATTAACCTCCTGTACAGATGATTGCCACTTTAAGGGAAGGGATAGTGCTTGGAAAGGGAGGTCTGGCCCTGGGTGAATAAATGTATCTGCAATTCTGGGGTCCTTTGATATTCCAGTTAAGGTATAGCACTATATTTCATTTTAACTGCCATGGCTACATACTATTGCCAGGGCAAGATCCTATGGAATCTTGGGGCTTGTAGTGTGGTGAGGCTTTTTAAAGCACTCTGGTGGAGTACCTCTCTCTAAACTGCAGACCCTAGGATTTCATGGCAATTGAACTAGAATATGGCACTAGAATGGTTCAGTGAAAGGCTCCCTGATGTTGCTCACTCAGAAATTTCCAAGTTCCTGAAAGTCTTGCAACATCAAGAAAGGTCCCATGAATCTTTCTGCTCAAGGTCAAGATATGCCAACCCATATGTTACATTTGCACTAAGATGGGGAAAAATGGAGCTAAGGCATATGTGTTTTCTTGTCAATCCAGGCAATAAGTTAAACTCCTGGTGAGTTCAGTGACTTTTCAGAAAGTACTTAATTCTTTCCCATTGAAATTGAGAAGACTTTATAAATTGCTTTATACTTTGCCAGATTGTGCTTGCTGTTTGTATCCTAGCTAAACAATGTGTAATTTGCATACTAAATGTTCATCCTTGTGGCTGAAATAAAAATGGTACAATAGCTACTTTTATTACCCAAAGGGTGACTCTTAGACCTTTATTAGGGAACTCCAAGTGGACAGACACATTGATGGATAGGGACTGATATAATCCTGTGTGTTTCTTAGAAAGACCAGTAAGAGGTTGTCAATCTTCACTTTTCATCTGCTGTTTTTCAGTTCATAAAATAATAATTGACTTGTAAATAAATTAAACCTCAGAAGATGTTTCCTTCAGCACTCCCCCTTTTTTTCCCAGTGCTCTTTGGTCCTCATCTGCTTTTTACCAGAGTTCAAATCATCTGCTGTATTTCAAGTTTTTCCCCTGGATTTTTGCAAAGATTTTTCACTTCATAGACTTAATTATGTAATTACACATCAGTCCAAAATCTGTTTCAAAGCAGCCATTTTAATCTATTGGGTACCTAAAACAGTCTTTAAAAATTGCCTAATTACATAATTACAATACCTGATAGACTCGAATAACAAGCACAGAGAGCATCTTTGGGGCTGGAAGTAAAGCCCTGTGGTCTTTTGAGTATATAATACCTGTTAGAAAAATAGCTTTGCCATTATGCTGTTAGATGATATTTTGTATTGCAAAGGAGCAATTACTGACTATGTGATAAAGACTCCCTTTTCCCATTTTCTTAAATTAAATACATTTATAAGCACTTCTTTAGTACTGTGAAATGAAGCATACATTTGATTAGTATTAATATGACACAGAATCTCACAAGCCTCAAGAAGTGGATACACAATCCAAGGGCTGTTAAATTTAACTGGTGTAATACTGTGATAAAAAGTGAGAGGCATATTCCAAAAAAGTTCTTTGGTTGTATGTTATCTCAGCATAGACGTAACCTAGTAGGTGGCCTGAAATGAGCCACTGTTTCAGGCTCCCCCTGCTCCTATGAGTACTGGAATGGCTCAGCTATTGGACTGACTTATAAATTAATGTCAAAGACAGCATTCCAGATTCTCCCATGGCTGATTTTATTTTATACCAGCTGTATGTCATGCAGAGCAAAAATGAATCAAAGTAGATAATGACATTTATTCAATGGCCAGGAGATCCTAATTCTTACAAATCTGAACCTAAATTTCCTTGGGCCTTTTAGGGAGGAAGGAAGGTGTTGGATAGGAAGAAAGGATTGGCCAACCCCATTGGGACTTGAGTCAAACATAATCTTACACTCAAAAGCAACTGGTGCTTCAGTATGAAAACTTAGGTACGGTACAGACCACCCAAAAAGGGTGGCCTCCCAGCGCCTGTTTTTCCGCCGGAGGGAAGCCTCAATGCCAAATTGCGCGGCTTCCCGCCAGCGGAAAAAGAACCAGCAAAAAGCGGGTTCTTTTCCACTGGTTACGCAAGTGCCACGTGGCAGCATGCAGATGCCTTGTGGCACTTGCATAACAATGGCAGCAACCATGTATAAAGGGTGCCGCCATTTTTATGCCCTCATCACATGCTAGGGTTGAGAGGCGTGCGGGCGGAGCGCCCTGAGGCAACCCTAGCATGTGACGAGCATGTCAGTGATGCCCAAACACTGGTCCTCTGGATGTTTTGGATTCAGCTCACAGAATTCCTGGCTGTTGGCCAAGCTGGCTGAAGCTTCTGGGAGTTGAAGTCCAAAACACCTGGAGAACCAAAGTTTGGGAACCAATGTTCTATGTGGTGTAAGTTGATACTGCTTGCCATTGCCCATTACAACCAGTAGCATGTGTCTTAGAAATTAAGATATATCCCCCATAAAGGGTAATATAAAATGCCTAGACCATATAATGTCTAAGAAAGCAAGATGCCCAGACTATGTAAAGTCTATGATAAAAGAAATAAGCCTAGATTCTGAAATGTCTGTGATAAGGTAATGTGACTAAGGGGCTTTCTAGACGGCCCTTTGGGACGTCCGGAGGACGTCCCATTTTAAAAAAGGGGCGTCTCTTTTAGACGCCCCTGGGCCTCGTACGGACTCCGTCCGTACAAGATGGCGCCGGCCTTTCTACATGGCCGGCGCCATCTTTACGTGCGTCCAGACGCGTCGCGCCGCTGCTGACGTAGCGAGCGCGCCCCTGGCGCCTCGCTACGTCGCAAACGCAACGCAGAAAGAAGCTCCATTTTGGAGCTTCTTTTTTCGGTCCGCGCGGGAGTCGGGCCGTTTGAAGGCTCCGGCTCCCCCGCGGACCTTCTGGCGGCGGCGCCAGACCGCTGCAAAGCGGCGGTCTGTACCCCGCCATAGTAGACTGGAAATGTCTATGAAGATTATCACGCAGGGTAAAAATCATTAAGGAAGTGTATTGTCACCATCATTCTTGCATGATTGGGGAAAATATTTTTACATGATATTGTCCTCCTAACATTCTTGTAACGTCCTTGAAGTGTCGTGCTACTGGAATAACCCATTAATGATAAAAAATGTGAATAGCTTGGTGATCACAATTCATTTGCGTTATTGCAATTATTGAAAACAATTACGATTCAATAGTGATATATAGACAATTTATCAATCCATCTGGGTATTCCCCCAGAGTGCAGTTCGACATAAATGCTTCCTGTGCCACACAGAAGTGTTAAGTAAGTGGTGAGAGATTAATGGGTTTTCCACCCCCTCACAATTCCTAGCCTAAAGAGATGTCTTCTGAGGCTCATGGGGTCACTGTTGTCCCATCTGCGCAGGCATGAGATCTCTCAAGAACGATAAACAAACAATAAAGGCTGCTGACGTGTGGAAATAAATTGTGCTATTTGCCTCTCTTGAATAATTAATAAAGCATTATTGCGACCCATGTGTGAAAGTGTTTTAATGTCGCAATTGTATCATTCTTGCTCAATAATGATAGAATAACACTACAAAGCTAGAAAAAGCCCTGTGTGATACACTCATACAAAGAGTGTATCCCTGCCCAAAGAGTGTATAACTGCACAATCTAATTGTTTTAATTTAATAAATACAGGTTTATCCCAGTTAATGAAGTAGATGTGTATCTGAGCACTACTTGTGTAACAGTAAATTTGGTAGCAGAGGCAAAGAAACATGGAAAAATATAGGGATGGGCACCTATACCACAAAAAAGCAGAGCAGTTCAACCCATTTCAGTGGAATAAAACAAGCAAGTCTGGTAAGCCTCGCATAATTAAATTCAAAGATTTTGAATCTTCTTGGGACCACCTGAAGCTTTTCTTCTAAAATGCATACAGGGATGATTTTTTCTTTCACCACCCTCCAGTTCTCATACAGTTTCCACTTATCTGTTCTTCCCTTTTCTTTCTCTTCTGCCATTCACACTTATTCAGTAATGGATTCTGGAAGCACCTTCATTTTGGCAGTTGTAGGGAGGTACACACAGCTACAGCAGGGTCAGCTAAAGTAGAATCTGGCTCTTTTCCAGCTCAGCCTTTGTTTATTACATTGTAATCTACAGACATCCTATTACAACTCAACACCAAAATCTGTTTTTTTCAGACCTTCTTTATCATCCTCCCAGTGCTGCTTAAAAGGGTCCCATTACACACGGATGAAAAGGAATGCTGGTCAGGCATAAAAAGACTAAAAAGGAACTTCTCTGTCAGAGGCTTTGTTAACTGAGGTATGCCTGTAAAGAAAGTCACATGTTTATTCTCCTCTCACATAGATCATTTATGGATCATCATGACCCATATTATTTAAATGGCAGTGACGTGAACACAGATACACTGAACTGTGCATGTGCATGTCACCACCATTTAATAATATAGGGTGTGATTATTCACATTTTTTGCATCTGCTGTATGCGTGTGTTCCAGAACTGAACCTTCATGGATCTGAAGGACAACTATATGTTCCTTAAGGATGCAGGGACGTAGCCAGGATTTTAGGAAGGGGGGTCCAGACTAAGTGCCACCATTATAATGGGGCTTAGGTGCGGCGGTGCAGCTGCATGCACCATTCATTTTTCTAATGGAAGGGGGGGTCCGGACCCCAAGAAACACCCCCCTGGCTACGTCCCTGAAGGATGCATGTGCAAGAAATAACCTGCATCGGAACCACTGTGTATGGCTAGGGGAGATTTAAACTTCCCTCAAATTACTCCCACTCCCAAATCTCCCCCTCTGATTGTGGGCTTAAAAAGAGAAGAAGAAAGGCTGACTATTTTCATTTTTAAGTTTCTGAATTTGAAGGGAAAATGCTGAGAGGGAGATTTAAACCCAGCATAGCGGCTCAATCTGGATGAGGTCTCTATGTGCCAGGCACCCTTGTTAGTTAAAATAAAATAAAATAAAGATACAAAAACTGCATGCAACAGCATTACTATATCTTGTTGCTTAACTCTCAGCTGAACATTTTTTTTAAGATAGGAGATTGTTATCTTCAACTGCCTAATAGTTTAAGCTATTTCACAGTAGGCCATTGGTTGGAAACAGTTAATCTTTACTGCCTCATCTAAATGACAGGTACGTTTTACTAGTAATTCCCTAAACAGTTATTTTTCTTTCATTAAAAGCATAAACCCTTTAAACTGTTGAGAAAAGGCTGAAGATTTCAACTAGGTTAAGAAAATTAATACCTCACCAATTCATCTAAGTAAATAACAGACTGCAGTCTTCACAAAAGGCAAATACCTAAGTATGTTGAAGTTGTTTTGGGAACAAAAGGACTATCTGCTTTAAATTGTAATAGTGGTTGCTGAGAGGCACTAAACTAAATACAGTCACCCTGCACCATATGCAGGTTTCCCTTACATGGCTTTTAGCTTACATTGAAGCCGTGGTACAATTTAATGAATGGCATGCACGCTGCATTGCACACACCCATTGTTTTCAGTAGGGTGTGAGCATACGCAATTTTCCCCTTATGCGGAGGTTCCAGAATGTAAGGGAAGGACAGACTGTATTGCAAATAATGCTTTCAGATATTATTCCAATATTTTCTGCCTAAGTACCTTTCAGGCCTTCATATAAGTTGGCATAACTTTAATGCTAACTTCCAGTGAGCAATCACATCTTTGTGATGCTTTCCCCCTTTAATACAATCCCTGATCAGATATCACACTGTACACACAGGCAACAAGTTTAATGGTTCCGGATCTTCCATGTTTATATATTTGTTTGTTGTTGCAGTGTGACTTCAAGTAGTTTCCAACTTAGGGGGAACCTATGACAGGGTTTTCTTGGCAAAATTTCTTCAGAGGAGGTTGTTGTTAGAATCCTGTTAGTATTCTACCAGATAGTGTTTTGTAGTGTAGTATAGTAGTTGGGGGATGATGGGGCTTTAGCTGCAGTAGAAGAGTAGATAGTGATAGTTAGTGCATAGCAGGGCCAGGTGTCTTATCTGGTGGCCTTGAGGGCCTGGCTCTCCAAGCGCTCAGAGCTGGGAATGTGCTTTCACTTCTGTGGGAACCAGGAGGGGCTTCGCTTAGCGGGTTTCTGCTTGGGAGGGGATTTGGCTTTTGGGGATTCTGTTACTTTGTCTTTGGGAGGGTGTGGTTAGTCTCAGCTAAGAAGCTGAGTGAGGCACATGTCTGATTCTGGATCTATCAATAAAGTGCTGTTGATTATATCAATCAAGCTGACTGGTTGATTGTCTGGGATTCTGGGTGCTAACTCTGACAGTTGTCCATTGCCATCTTCTGAGGCTGAGAGAGTCTGACTTGCCCAGGTTCACCCAGTGGGTTTTATTGCTGAGCCAGGATTTGAACCCCAGTGCCCTAATCCAATGCTCAAACCACTACACTGAACAGGCCACTCTGTGTGTGTGTGTGTGTGTGTGTGTGTTATATATATGGAGAAAGCGACAGAGAGATATCACTGTTCCAGATTGACCAAGACCCTCTAGATTTTTATTGGTAATATCTACTTCTAGATTTCAAGGGAATCTAAAACAAATCAATAGAGCAAACATACCTCCTACTCTGGGCACACGCTTATACACTTCTACATGGACTCTTTCAATTCTATTGTATTTGTTCTCTTTGGCATATTTACTAGGAAAATAATTCTATTGAACTTGGTGAGTAAATATCACAGGAATGAAGCAATTAGCCTGAGTAACACAAGACCTTCCCCACCTCCCTCTGATACTGTATGTTTGCACTTATTCTATTGATTGTCATATTGTCTGATGTGAATATCTGGGTGTTGTTTTGACAAGGTTTAAGTGCAAATGTAGACAAAACATTGAACTACCATAATTTTTAAAAACCGAGGGGGATATGGTGGGCATGTTGGGGTATCTTTATGACCAATTTTTCATCTTTTGGGCCTGATTGTCTCTGTTTGTTTGTGACTGCCACTAATTTGCTCATTTGCTTGCTGGAAAATAGCTAATTAAAACCCACTTCAGCTAACAAGCTGACTGGGACCCTGCAAATGTCACTCTCAGCTTTCTGCTATTTCCGTTTATACTTTATGTTGTCTGTGTTGTTTTTTCACTACTGACAGTAATAAAAGCAAGGAGAGATTTAGAGTCTTCTTCACAGGTGTACGCTTGCGCATCCGTGTATCATCCTCTGAAAAGTGCTGCTGTTTTACTGCACTTCAGTATTTTTGAGTGTTATTACCCCTGACAGTTAATGGTTTCAGGCTGCTTTGCTTGTTAGCACTAGATTCTGAACAGCTTCATCTATCTTTTTGTTTTTACACTGACTGGTCACATTAAGTATATGTATCTGAGCTATTAGCCCCGTCTGTTCATTGCATGCATTTCATTTGCTGTGGGCTCCTCCCCACTTTGCTTTGCTAAAATTAGCATGTATTGTCATCTGTATACTTCAACACATAGAGTTTTGATATAATTATGCTGTCATCACAGCGCTTCCACACACTTGCTAATTTATTGTCACTAAATTAGACCTAATATTAGCAATTTTGCAGCTGTTCCCAGAGACCCATGCACAGCAGTACATTTGTACATTGTTGGGTAATTGGATTTCAAGGCCAATTAATGGATAACCACACTGTGGGAGAGAAAGAGGCCAGCGGAAACATTTCTAGGGCTTTGAGGCAGATGAGGTCACTTCCCAAAGTATGGCGTCCCATGAGGATCATTTTGAAAACAAAGCAAGCCAAAGAGCAGGACTAACAAACTGGACACTGCTTGGGTGAAGAACTTGCATTGCCATTTCCTTTAATTTGTCATCATGCTTTAGACCATGACATAAACCAGGCATACATCTAGGCCTACATGAAGGAGAAGTTTGGGAAAGTGGTTCACATGATGTCCCATGATTAGACTTTTGCAGTGGTGGTTTATGACATTAACAGGGCATTCCAAATCAACATACATTTTGTGTTGTTTGCCTTCAAGTGGTTTCCAACTTAGGGTGATCCTAAGATGACTCTATCATAGGGTTTTCTTGGCAGGATTTGTTCAGAGGAGGTTTGCCATTGCCATCCTCTGAGGCTGAGAGAGTACGAATTGCCCAAGGTCACCCAGTGGGTTTCAAGGCCAAGCTGGGATTTGGATCCTGGTCTCCAGAATCATAAATACAGAGTCGTTCCATGAACATGCTAATGTATTCTTCAGACTGCCAGTATGATATGCGCTCACCCAAGAATAACCTTAGCTCAACTTAATGAAGCTTGCTTCTTGAGTAGATACACATAGAGTAACACTGACTTCTACTCTTCCAGCTGACCAACACTCCATATCAGGCAGAAGGGAATCATAGAGTCATAGAGTTGGAAGAGACCACAAGGGCCACCCGTGCCATGCAGGAACTCACAGTCAAAGCACCCGTGACAGATGGCCATCCAGCCTCTGTGTAAAGACTTCCAAAGAAGGAGACTCCATCACTCTCTCCCTAAATAGTTAAAGAGGGCTATCATATTGCCTCATAACCTTTTCTTCTTCAGGTTGAACATACCCAGCTTCCTATGTCTCTCCTCCTAAGTCATGTTTCCAGACTCTTCATCATTTTGGTCACCCTGCTCTGGACATGCTCCAGCTTCTCAACATCCTTTTTGAACTGTGGTGCCCAAAACTGTACACAGTATTCCAGGTGAGCCCTGACCAAAGCAGAGTGGCACTACTATATTGCTTGATCTAGACACTATACAGCCTAGAATAACTGGTCTTTTTAGCTGCTGCATCACACTTTTGATTCATGTTCAACTTGTGTTCTGCTAGGACTCCTAGATCCCTTTCACCAGGGACGTAGCTAGGATTTTAGGAACGGGGGGGGGGGGGGGCCCCCCAAGGGGCCCCCCTATTGGGGGGGGTGGGGGGGGCGGCACCGCAGCACCCCCCCCTTTTTTTTTTTATGGGAGGGGGGGGGGGGTCCGGACCCCAAGAATCCCCCCCGGCTACGTCCCTGCTTTCACATGTAGTCTTGTTAAGCCAGGTGTACCCCATCCTATATCTATGCATTTCATTTTTTTGCCCTAAGTACAGTACCTTATATTTTTCTGTATTGAAATTACTGAATTATTAGAAACTATATTAGAAATTAGAAATTATTAGAAACTATATTAAAAATTAGTGTAAAATGAAATTATAGCAGACATTCTGTACACTAGATAGGTTATTCAGATGATGAATTAAGTGGGACTAATTCCATGTACTAGTGTATTTGGGACTGCAGGCATAGAATGTAGTCTTAAAAAATTGCTAGGAAGCTTTTCCCATTTTTCTAAGAGACCTTACTCCCTCGTAAGTGCATACAAGATTGTAGCCTTAGGGTGCATTTACACAACAGAAATAATACAACTTGATACCCCTTTAACTGCCATGGCTCTATCCAACAGAATCCTGGGATTTGTAGTTTTGTGAAGCACCAGCACTCTTTGCCAGAGAAGGCTAAAGACCTTGTAAAACTGTAAATCCCAGGATTCCATAAGATGGAGCTACAGCACTTCAAGTGATGTCAATGCCAAACTGCATTATTTCTACAGTGTACGCGCACCCAAAATCTTTAACTGAGTTTGTTGTTGATGTTTGCATGTCGTCAAGTCATTTCCAACCTATGGTGACCCTAAGGCCATGTATTGTTTTTGTTTTTTGCAAGATTTATTCAGAGGAGGTTGCCATTGCCTTCCCCAGAGGCTGAGAGAGTATGACTTGCCCAAGGTCAGCCAGTGGCTAAGTGAGGAATCAAACCCTGATCTCCAGATTCATAGTCCAACACTTAAACCGCTACACTACACTGGCTCTCAGTACCTTGTCTCAAATGATAAATCTAGGGTGCCAATTAATGCAAATGTTAATTATGTGTCATTAAGCAGCTAGGATGTGTAATAGTATTATTAATTATATCTAATTCATTATTAAGAAAATGATGTTTTGGATATTTTTGAATGAAGAAAGAATTAAAAAAAAAATCTCCACAAACACTGTAAAACTGTGTTTCCCAAACTTTTGCCATCTGGGTTTTTGGACTTCAACTCCCAGAACCCTTAGTAAGCTTGGCCAACAGTCTGGAATTTTAGGAACTGAAGTCTAAAAATCTGGAGAACCAATGTTAGAATCATAGAATCATAGAATCGTAGAGTTGGAAGAGACCACAAGGGCCATGCAGTCCAACCCCCTGCCATGCAGGAAATCACAATCAAAGCATCCCCGACAGATGGCCATCCAGCCTCTGCTTGAAGACATCTAAGGAAGGAGACTCCACGTTCCTTGTTCGAGAATTATGCTGTAAAGGTAGAATAAATGATTATTCACTAGTACTGCCTGTAACATCATCTTGAAAACATCATCTTGCTTTAAATGGGAAGACGCACATGCTTAACCGTCATCCTGGGAAAAGTAACCAAAGGAATGTGAGAAAAACAATGTGGCACAAGGACCTAAAGATAAAATTGTGTTCTTTGTGTGATGCAGGTACAAAGATACCAAATATGCAAAACCCACAGAACTTTTCTGTCGCTCCATGCATGCCTGAATCCATATGGAATAAGAATGGATTTTATTTTACCTGTTCGTGCTGCTTATCAATGCTGTCATCATTCTCAATACAAACAGAAAATCATATGAATACTTTTATTGCCTATTCAGTAGTTAGTGTAATTTGAATATATGAAGTATTTAATAACAATTTTTAATTTTACTTCGAAAACACCAGTGTTGTTACATGATGTTCATTTAAAATAAATCCTACTGAAATGCTTAAACTGGTGTACTTAATTAGAATTGATCTTACATGTTAGCATCAGGAAGTGCATAATGGAAACGAAGATTAATTGTAATGTTGTATCAGTTCATTTAAAGACTGCTAATATGCAAAAATGACAGTACCGATCTAAAATTATAATTTCAGAATCAATATAATTTTTATAACCTTGTCAAATGTAGAAGAAGTCATCTAAATTTATGCTTGGAAGGCTGCAAATCCTTTCTAGCCATTATAATCAAGCAAAACATTCGGCAGTATTAATTTCAATTCTCTGCAGATCTGGGGGATTCTATACAGAGCTGATAGCACAAGAGAGATGTTTTCATGATTTGTTCCTTATGCAACTAGGGATATGAACCAAGAAACCATTGTAAAAAAGGGTGGTATCATATGAAATTTTTATTACACCATTTCCTTAATTCATTCACAGAATTTTTATTGGGGATTTAGGCATTGCTTTCTTTGATTTGTAACCTTTTGTCACAGAAAATAATTGAGGTGGTTAAAGCAGAGGAGATATAAAATGTCTTATGGTTAGTAGCACTGCAAGCTGCCTGTTTGGCAGTACAGTAAGTTCTGCTATACACTGGACTGACTATGTGACAAATGTTGCTGTCCTTGAGCAAGCAGGGATCACCAGCATTGAGGCCATGCTATTGAGGACGCAGCTGCGCTGGGCAGGACACGTTTCTAGGATGAAGGACCATCACCTCCCAAAAATAGTATTCTACGGTGAACTCGCCACGGGTCAGCGTAAGAGGGATGCCCCAAAGAAGAGATACAAGGACTCCCTGAAACAACATCTCAGGCTTGGCCAATTGATTACCAACAATGGTCCGCCCTGGCCTCGCATCGGGAGGCATGGAGATGCACTATCCACGATGCTGCAGCCTTTGTCGAAAGCTCACGGTGAACAAGTCTCGAAGAGAAATGACAACGCAGAAAGAACCACAACCCAGAAACATCTCCCAAGGAGACTTTCCACTGTGCTTTCTGCAACTGGACCTGTTTGTCCAGGATTGGCCTTTTTAGTCACCAACGCGCTTGTACAAAGCGCGGGATGAGTCCTTTCTGAATCTTCGTTCGCAAAGCAAAGTCAGAGAGAGAGAGAGAGGGGGACGTTCTGCTATAATGTTATAGTTGTATTCCTTAAAAAGTCAATTTGTAGAAAATCACATTCTAAAAATAATAGGACATATGGGGAAAACAGGGTTAGGTGAAGATCTTGAAAAAGATTATTGGTAACTGAGGCCTGAAACAGATGAGCAAAAAGTGCCAGCTTCAGGCTGCATTGGATGCATGGTGTTATTATGATGCACATCCCAAAAGTGGCCAGAAGCTGCACTGAGCCCACGTGAACTTAGAAAAGCTGGCATAAAAAGGAGTGGACTAAATCTGCTTCTGCTGGTGGCCAGGTTTGGAACTATGGCAGTTTGGAACTGTGCAGTTTTCACAGTCCAGGCATGGTCCTTTTGGCCTGTCTGTTTCAGGACTAAGCTAATTATTTAATTTACCACATTTCAATGAATAAAATTTAACTATAAGCATAAATTGTAACTCATATCATTGAAAAAACATAGGGATAAGTACTCAAGGCAGGAGTGGGCAACATATAATCCCTCAAGCCTCTGGAGCCCTGCCCTGAAAAGTGGAGAGACGCCGCTCCCCAATAGTTTAAACAACTAATAATGCTTGCTGTGCCTTGTCACAAACCAGCCTGATGCTGCAGTCAAATGTTGTGCAGATGATCACACTCCCTCCTTCCATCCACCTCACTCACTCTTGTCTAGGCTTAAAATCTTATCCTTGGATGTTACCACATGAGTCCGGTTCTCACTGCAATCATGTCAATGAATAAAAAATGGAAACATACTGGTTTCAGAGCAGCCATTATCACACCTCTCCACAATAGAAAAAAATTAAAGGAAGTCAGCCTGTTTAGGAATAATGAAGAAGGGAACAGGGGTCACGGAGGAGACACTGTCACCACATGACTGCCAACATTGGCAGCAATGTTTTGCATCTGTGAGGTTATGAAAAGGAAACACAATTAGGAGATTATTTCCCTTTTTAATGAACAGGGATGCCCTAACCATGCTTTGGAGACACAGCAGCTATGGGTTAGAGGCGACTTTGTGTGATAAGTATCACCAAAGGTATTATTTTTCAACTGTAATGGTGGTTTAAAAGCCACATGTAGTAATTTCTCTCACAAATGCTCTCTCCCCATCCTTTCATCCATCCTATTTCTGTCTCTCACTTCTCAAACCCACAGAGTTGTTCACTAACAAGTAAGATGGGGGGAGGTGGAGTTGCCACAACAGCTGTGATGTATGGAGCTGCCAATTTTGAATGCTCAAGATGGAATTGCATTATAGCCAATTAAGAGTTTGTGTTCTGCAAATAGTATTCCTCTATTAACAAAGTGTATTATTGCCAATTCACATTGTAAAAACACACATTTTTGCAGACCTTGTTGTTGTTGTATGCCATCAAATCATTTCTGACTTATGGCGACCCTAAGGTGAACCTATCATGGGATTTTCTTGGCAAGATTTGTCCAGAGGAGGTTTGCCATTGCTTTCCCTGAAGCTGAGAGTATGCGACTTGCCCAAGGTCACCCAGTGGGTTTCATGGTTAAGCTGAGACTCAAAACCTGGTCTCCAGGATCATAGCCCAATGCTCAAACTACTAAGCCACACTGGCTCTCTGGCTGTACTCCAAATATCTCTGGTTATGGAGTGTAAACAGAGTGCCAGCCTGATTTTAATGTAGAGTGGGACTAAGAAAGTCTGGGACCCTGTTATACTGAATGGTTATAGTGTTATGATTCTATTTTAACTCTCATTGCAAAATCCTACAGAATTTTGGCATTTGCGGTTTAACAAGGGTTACAGAGTATTATCATCCAGAGAGATCTAGTTTTTCACCAAACTACAGACTCCAGGATTCCACAGGATATAGCCAAGGCAGTTGAAATGGTATCATTGTGCTATAACTGTGTAGTGTGAAAGGACCCCTCTGGGCTCTGAAACTCACCTTCTCTGTCTGGTCTATGTGAAAGATTTGTTGTGAGGATGAAGTGGGGAGGATGAGTTTCATCTCTGCTGGGTTGAATTCACTGTGGAATATAAAGGTAGTTAAAATAAATGAAGACATAGCTGCTTTTTACAGAAGGGCAATACATTTTGGAGGCTCAAGGATAGGAATCTGATAGTGGTGAACTGTTGGTGAGTTTTGCAGGAATGTACAGAATCTAGTCTATAGAAGGATTTAGGCTGCATCCATACTGCAGAAATGTTCCAGGCTGACATCACTTTAACTGCCATGGCTCCATTCTCAGGAGTCCTGGGAACTGTAGTTTGCTGGGGCACCAGAGCTCTCTGACAGAGAAAGCTAAATGTCTCACAAAACTACCCCAGAATTCCATAGCATTGAGTCATGGCAGTTAAAGTGGTGTCAAATGGGATTATTTCTGCAGTGTGGATGCAGCCTATGTCATCGCTGAATCCTATGGCGTCTTGGAGGCTGCAGTTTGGTGAAGCACTAGAGATCTCCAGCTGATAATTCTAAATCCCCCTCCCTAAACTTCCAACCCCAGGATCTTCCCATGGCAGTTAAAGTGGAATCATAGCACTGTAACTGGGTCACATGAAACTCCTGCCCTGCCATGAATGGGCACCTCTGAATCCACAAGCCTAAATCAGGAGGCCCAGCTCAGCAAATATGGGGCTCAAATTCATGTTTTTCTGGAGAGCTTTCAAGACACCCCCAGATGCCATGCTCTTGCCACAACTTTTCTGGAGTTGTCACCCAAGAAATGTCTGGCTATAGCCGACTGATCAGGCTGAAGAAGCTGAATCATGGGTAGTTGGTGGCTTCCCTGTGAGGCCAGTTTACTGTATTTTACATCTTACATTTTGAAGGAGCTGTCCAAGGTGCTAAAATCTTGTCCCCTAAATTGGTTCAGCATCTTGGATTGCTCCCTCAGGGTATAAAACCCAGAGTGGATTCTGCCAGCTTCCCCCATCCTGGAGTTTGCTTCTCACTCATTCCCACTCCAGCAGCAACCTTGCACTGCTATGTGGGGAGGGGTTCTTCTCTGGTGGTATCTGGTATTTTCCCTGAAGCACACGGAAATGTTGTCTACCTCTTGATTTGTCTTCTGAGTCATAGGATCTTAAAGAACACTCCCACTTCTGACTTTGATAGCATGGAAAACAGATGATGATTTGGTCATTTTAGTGATTGGTAGTAGTTTTATTGTTTGTTCTATTGATTGTATTTTTAGATAATACTGTATCTTGTATTTTATTGTTGATTTTATTCTCTGTTGTAATCCCTCCTTGATCTGCAGGGAGAGGTGGGAAATACAAATAAAATTAATTATTATTATTTCTCTCTACTGCTAGCCTTTGCTCTCTCAAAATGGGGTCCCTTAAATGGTCCATCCACAGTGAGCTTGGTCCAAACCAGCATACCATCAGTGTGGCATCTCTGAATCATAGTGGAAACAGATGACTTAGGGAGAGGTCCTCAAAGCTTCTGCTTTCCCTTTCACGTGGACTTAAATTGGAGTCAACCTGGATTGGCTTCTGCTATGAGTGCTCCTTCTTATCTTTCCAAATTCAGATTCTTTTGCAGCATTACTACATTACTACTGCATTAAGGACTTTAGGGCAGATTTCACTATTGTTGTTCTCTCTATTTGAAGGCTGAAGCATCTTTTCTAACTCTCATATTCATTTACTTTTACTGATACTTCAAGAGCTCTTGAAGAATCATGCTGAGATTGCAAAGCCCCCTCCCTTTGTGGACATAGGAGGTTATGATTCATTGGCCCAAGTGAACACTGTTCCCTTTACTACTTTATACTGTATGTATTTTTTATAAGTAAGTCTCTCTCTGTGAATATGTATGTGTGTATGTGTATTTAAAAAACATGTATGGCAGTAGTGAGAACTGGTGAAGTTGATATTGCTTTATTGGTATGTCAACACCTCATGTTTCTCTGTCAGTTTTTAATGAGAGAGAGTGAGAGAACACAGGTAGGAAACCTCCAAAGAGCATTTCTGAGTGCTTTGTATTTCTTGGATATTTAATGTATTATAATATGATTTGACACAAAGAAGTCAGGGAATAATAGAGAAATGCAGGAAAACTAATTATATGAGGCGGAGGAAAAGAAATTGCACTTTAAAGTATCGGGCAGGAGAGCAAAAGACTTGTCAGTGAGTGAAGACAAAAAGTAAAAGAACACTTTTAAAGGGTTTTATTCCCTTCTTGGTGCTGCCTTTTTAGTTTTTAAACATCCTTGAGACTTATCAGGGGAAAAAATAGACAAAACCTTTAGATTTAGAGCCTTGAGCAACACTGCGTGACTTGAAAAATCTTAAGAAAAACCTGAAGAGTGGGGCTGGTGGAGGGAGATGTTGCAGGAAGAAAAAAGTTAATGGACTTGCAGTGAGTGCTGAGTCCACAGAGGCAGCCCTGAAGTATCAATCAAATGACAGGAAGAAAAGCAAACTTCCTCCCTCTGTTACTGCAGCTGCTCACTTTCTGAATGTCAGGCCCCAAACTTGCCAGGAGTGGGAAGAAAGAAAACACCAAAGGTACAAACTTGCCACTTCTATTTTAATTAAATCAGAGCCAAGAAAAAGTGTTTTTACAATTCTGCATACTCAAGGGTTGGTTGCCACAAAGATAAAAGTGCTGGCTCATTCTCTGCTGCTTCAGAGAGCAGAATTAGGTCTCATGGTTTTACATTATGGGAGGTTAGATTTAGATAGTATATTGGAAGGAACTTCTTGACAGTGAGAGTGGTTCAGGAATAGAGGCCTAGTTGCCTAGAGGAGTGGTGGAGTCTCCTTCTCCGAAAGTTTTCGAAAAAGAGGCTGGACTGCTACCTGCTGTGAAAGCTCTAGCTGAAGATCCTTCATCAAGTACGGAGTTGAACCTGATGACCCTTAGGGCTCCTTCTAACTCTATGATTGTATGATTCACAAGATTTATCACAACTCCTTAAAGTGACGGGGGGGGGGGGGGGAATCCAGTCATGGATTTAACCAGATTCTTAAACTCACTGTTATTGCTATCCTATCCCTGTTATTGCTATTGTCATCCTTCACTGTTGGCTCTGCTTCCACCCTCCCTTGGAGGCCTCCATCTTCCTCAGTATAAGAGTGAGATGCAGACAGGCAGGATCTGTGGAGACAGTGCCAGTCAGTCAAAGCAGCCAATAGTGCTTTCTGAAAAATGTCTAAGCGTTGTGAACTGAGTGACTGAAGTGATCACCCTGTGCTGCCACAGTACAGACAATCTGCCAGGGTATCCCATCCACAAGGCCTGGTTTTAAGGACTTCTCAGAACAAGGCCTTTGAAGTTTGGCTGACTCTAGCAATAAATCAAACTCGATAGAGTTTCAGGTATGTTCTCCAGCCAGGACTGATAGCAACATCCTCAAGTAGCTGCAAAGACCTCACTCTCTGGCAGGATCCACCAGCATAGACACCAGGTAGCTGATAGTTGTACAGTGGGGTCTCACCATCTGTGAGCTTCCCATTCACAGATCTGAGCATCCACAGATGGCAAGCCCTGTTGTTCTCAATAGAGGTGCATGCACGCAGCCATGTTAGTGGCTGCACACACACACACCATTGGAGGCAACAGGACTTGAGGTCCTGTGTTTTTCTCATTTGTGGGAAGGTGGGGGCAGAATGGATCCCCACAGATATGAAGGGCTGACTGTAAGTCATTTAAAATTTCCAAAAAATCCTTGAAGTGGTGCTGTGTTAAGGACTCTGTAAAATTTTTAAACTGGCATGTAAGGTGGTCCTCCACTCCTGCTAGACAAGTCTGCAGCAAGAAAAAGTCCATCCTGAGACTGAAATCCTATCACCTGATTTCCTTCTTATAAAGGAAACAGTCTATTTTCCAATGCAAGTTTGAAAATTTTGGGTCCACAGCCTTGGATTTCAGCAATTCTAATAACTATCTTGACAGCCCAAAGAGATTTCCTCCTATACAGCCCTAGATGGCACCTCTTTCAAATAGTTACTCTCAGTTGATCAACAGTAGGTTCATTACCAGAGTCTGCAATGTGCTTATGGAAATGCCTATAATCAGTCTGCAAGGTGCTTATAATCAAAGGTATGTTAGCAGACATGGTTCAGAGTAGGAACAGGGCAAAGGTGAACTCTTTTTGCCACAAAGCCACTCAAAATCATGTGTTCATCACTCTGAAAGAGGAAAATGAAGGGTTAGCATGTCTTCCTTCTTCATCATTATTAGCACCAAGGCTCCTTGTTTCAGGATTTCTCCTGAATGATCTATCTATTACATATGGATGTATGTAACAGTCATTCCGCTCTTGAGACTCTATCTATCTGTCTATCTGTCTACATGTATTTTCAAATTAAATTTTAAAGAGTTTTTCAAAGTGCTTAATACTAACAACTAATAATTACCATCCCTCCTCCCAAGCTTCCTTAACTTCTATTGCCCTTTTGACTGGACTTCCCCCAAGTTCTAGACTTTCCACATGGTTTGCATTCAGACTATTAGTTGGCCTGGATTCCATGTTTCTCTCTTACTTTTTTTTTTTAAAGTAAGTATCACCTCATTCACAGGGTCGACAGAGATTGAGATCAACTTGAGGGCAGTGAACAACAGTGAACAAGAACAGTGAACAACAACAAAGTCTCTCACTCTGCTGGAATCTGAGATATAAAACATCTGAGATATAAAACTGCAGCTCTCTTTTCCCCCCTGAGGAATAAGCTTACTATTACCTTTCAGTGCTAATGAGTGAATGCTCATAGCTTCACAGAGATTTAAACAGTAGAATGACTCTCTCCTAATTCCCTGAGTAAATGTTGCAGTTTGGGGTGGAAATCCTAGTCTGTTTGTAGAGAGTTGAGATCTGTTTTTATAGAGACACATGCAAACAATACATTAAAAAGACTAGAGCTGAGCAATATGAATGAACAACAGGGAAATGGAATGGAACCAAAGAAAATGACAGTTATGAGCTGGGCTGTGGGTGGCGTAAGAGGGTTTTCTGTCAAGGCAAAGTGGAAGTGAAATATATTTAGGTGGGAAAATAGGTATGCCATCTCTGATTGATATTTGCTTGGAAAAATCTCTCCCCCGCAACTTACTCAAATGAATGCCGTTCAACCCTTCCATGGAAATTGGGATGCTTATCTGTTGCAGCAAAGACAACAGAGCGTTTTGGTGCACCTCAAAGACTGAGGCTTTTATTGATGGTGTTCTCCATAGCTCTTTTGATGCCTAAAGCAGGAAAAGCACCTTAGAGCATCTTGATTCCCACAAAACAAAACAAAACAAAACATTGTTCACAGGACAATAGAACAGCAATGAGTAGGGCACAAGATGGGGAAAGATCTGCAGCACTGGGTGAGTGGGAAGAGAATGGGGGTCTAGAGAATGAAGTGGTGTGTAGATAGATAGAGCAGCAAGGTGGGGTGGAGTGGGGTGGAAAGGGAATGAGTACAAGCACTTGCTCAGTAGAGGGAACCATTCAGTTCATCAGTCCAGGCATCCTTAGACAGTGGTCCCTTGGCTTATGCAGGGGATCTGTTCCGGACCCCACCATGTAAGCCAAATACCATGTATGCTGAAGCCCCATTCACTTGAATGGGGCTCATGTACACAGTGGCGGCGTGGTGCAGCAGCAGCAGCGCGCGCACCAAGGGCACACACCCCATTCATTAGAATGGGACATGCTACCCCTTGCACCCTGCATACTCCCGCACGGCTCCATGCAGAATTGAGCATATGCTCAAACCCGCATATAGCGCACCCGCTTATAACGCAGGCGCACTGTACCTGAAATCACTTTCCCTTTGGATAGGTTCAGCCCTATTTATGAACCACAACTAACTTTAAACACAAAGGACTTTTTCAGATGGGCAAAAAAGAGAGGAGCATAGCATGATGCTCCCATCAGTGTTGCACGATTTGGCAAAGATTTTCAGATGACACTGCGCGATGTCACAACAATCTCACCATTAGCCCATGAATGAAGAAGAGTTTTCCAGCTGCTTTTCATTCATGGGACTTTTCTGTGAATGAAAAGTGGCTGGAAAACTCCTCTTTATCATGGGATAATGGTGAGATTATTGTGACGTCACACAGTGTCATCTGAAAATCTTTGCCAAATCGTGCAACACTGATGGGAACATTGCACTATACTCCTGTCCTTTTTGCCCACTTGAAAAAGTCCATAGAGTGTTGCTTCAGCTGGCAAATTACTACACACGTGATTTTTGTGGCAGGGTATAGTAAGTGGGGTAAGCTGGAACAGAAAAGTAAAACTGATGCCAACACTGACCCTTGCCTTAACTGTGGTCATTAACAACCAATAGCTGTGTGGCCTTACAAACATCCTAGCATAGATCAGATGATTCACCCACTCATTGCAATGGTGACAAATGGAAAAGGACAAGGAAAGGTAAACTAGAATATTGTCTAATTTAAATAAAACATTTAATCAGTTTATCTGGAAATAGAAGATCAGAACGAAATCATACCTTGTTTTTCCCCTTTAAATTCTGTTATTTTATCTCACATTTCCTTTTTATCCCTATAAAATGATTTTGAAGTATTCTTAATATACGCACCAACTCACAGGTATTTTGAGACAATACAGTAAAACTAATTTAGATTTCCTGTGCAGTAGGGCTGGAAAGAATACTCTGCTGTTACCCACCTCGGTCCTCAAAGCAGAAGAGGTGGGATATAAATAATAATAATAATAATTATTATTATTATTATTATTATTAGTCAGAGATTTAAAGGAGGAAAAAAACAAGAAAGGGGCTTCTTGAGAGACAAGTAATCTTGGCATGGATGATCCTCCTCATTCCCTTTCTTATTCTCTGCTCCTTGAATCTTTGAATAGACATGAGGACTACTTCAGCCCTTCCCAAGACCAGACTTGCCTCTTATCCTCCTCCCTGCAAACATGATAAGCAGCAGTGGCAGACAACTGAACACGGAGGATCATTGCAATAGTTGGCACACAGCAATGACTTCCAGATGATCTTTGGGAAGTCCTGAAAGATGCCTGCATCATGTGTAAACTATCAGAATATAACTCATAATAATACCCCTGGCTTGACATCGCTCTGTTTTTCCACTGGCAGCTACATGGGAGGCAGGATGTAGTGGAACAAAGATGGAGGGGCTGAGTGTTTGAGGTAGTGGTGGCAGGAATCCTCCTCATGCATCTGTCCCCCTGCCAACTGGCCACTAAGAAGCCACTGAGAAGGAGGGGAAGTGGAATAGAGTTCTGTGCATTGGAATGGTTGGCAGATTGATTGGAACAAGGTACAGGAATGTTCCAGATGGCAACATTTTGTTTCAAAACTCACTATTTCTTCTAAAGTGAAGCCACAAGCCTTTAGCAATGGCTAGGATCCAGTGCTGTGCCTCTATTGAATCTTGCACTCTTGCTCCTCCTGTAATCACCCCCACCATGAATCTTAGAAGCCACCTCTGGTAGCCTAGGAAACCCTTTTGAGCAGGTGCCCAGAAAGGCCTGGGGGTGGTGGCAGTGGATGTCTTGCTCTCCTTCCTGCTGCTTTACTCACCTGCCCTCCCCAGACCAGCCATCACCATCCAACCAGAACACTGATGCTAGGGGGGTGGTGCCATAGCCTCCAGAGGGGCCATGCCATGCCAGACTCTGAATGGAAGGCACCACAGTGGGGGAGGAGGATAGGGTTGTGGCCTCCAGAGGCCCTGCTCAGGGTCTGGTGTGGCTGTCACACAAGACTGAACAGTAGCCACTGCTCCCCCAGCATCAGCCACTGCTGAGGGGACCATTGCTGTGGCCTCTGGAAGTCCTGTTCAAGGTGTGATGCGACTGCCACATCAGACTCTGAATGGAAGGCACCTGCCCCCCAGCAATGGCTGTTGCAGAGGGGAGCAGTTTTACAGCCTCAAGAGGATCTGTTTGGGCATGTCTGCCATGCCAGACTCTAAATGTAAGGCATTGCCCTCCCAGCAGTGGCCATTGCTGAGAGAGGCAGTGCTGTGGCCTCCATATGGCCCATCTAGGTGAATGAGGTGACACCCTTTCTCACACACCCAGCTGTCTGCCAGTCCCACTGGGTGTACCACCCCACTGGGTGTGCACCTCCTTTGGGTTGTCACCTGGTGTGGTCCACACTCCCCACACCTCCTAGTGATGCCTCTGCCTTGGGAGATGCTTTTCAGTGCTGTAGAGAACTTCACTAAGGTGATGTACACTAAGAGAGGGAAGGGGAAGTCCCAATTCTGCTGGTTCTGGATTCTGCAGTATACAACTGGACTTTGCTTAAGACATCTATGTCCTATTTCTTTCTGTGGGACATAGACACCCTAACTTACTTTGAATCACCTGGCTTTGTGCCACCAGTGTGGAGGTATTCCACAGTTCCAGCTGTTGATGCCTGGGTGGCTCTTATTCCTTTAGTCAAACCTACATCAAACAACTCCTTTGATTATCATTCTATCACCCTCCCTTATGCTTTCCCCAAATAGAGCGGTTACATCTTTGCTCTCGTCTCCTGGCATGTCAGCTGATTTGAATGAAAGGCTGCATATTTTCACTAGCATTTAGCCGCTTCATTCCTAGGTTCCTTCAGAGGAACTCTCAGATGTATGCCATCTGGTTCTGGTGACTTGTTGCTCTTTAATTTGCAGATTTGTTGCATCACTTCCAATTCTGCCACCTCAATCATTGGCCTGTTACAGACAGGCCAAAATAAAGCTGCTTCGAGTCACTTTGGAGGTATGGTATTTCAATTATGTATGCGTCCTAAGAGTCCAAAAGCCACACCAAAGCCACACGCCAGTTCTAAGGACTGGAGTGCAGATTTAGGATGCACTTAGGATGCATCATTGAAATACCAAACCTCCAAAGTGACTCGAAGCAGCTTTATTTTGGCCTGTCTGTAACAGGCCATTGACACTCATCTTCGCTACTAGAGATGGACAGATCAGAAGTAGCTTTTGCCACCCCCACCTCAATTACAAAGCATAAAACTGAACCAGCTATAATTTACAGCATTTGGGAAGCAGAGCCACCACAGACGGCTCTGCTACATTGCAGCCTAGTTCTTTTGCATAAAAGAAAACACTGAAATGCCACAAATACATGCCACAAGGAAGGTTTGCATTGTTCTGTGGCTTTAAAAGTGCTTGAAATGTAACTTTTTGTTGTTGTTTAAAAAGAAGAGTCTACAATACCTATTACTAAACTATGGAACAGCAGTTGGGATACTGTTTCAAACTGTGGAACAGCATCTATTCCAAAATCTAAATGTTTGCCTTTAATGTTATTTTATTAGTTAATTAAAATATTTGTTTATCTCCTCTCAGTCTGCTGCAGCTCCCAAGGTGATGTACAACAGATAAAAATATTTAGGAAAAACAAACCAACGTTTCTTGTTATTAACAAAAAACATGCACAAAATTAAAACAACACAAAAGACCAAGCCTGGTTTTAAGAATGAACCAATCCAAACAAAGAATTAATAAAAGTGCTATCTTGGCTGTTTGCCAGAAGTTCAAAAGGGATTTAGCCAGTCTGACTTTTGATGGGAGCGAGTTTCAAAACTAAGGTGCCAGTACTGAGAAAGCCCTGCCTTGTATGCTCACTAGTCTTGCTTCTTAGGGTGGTAGTACATACAACAGTGTTTCTGTTAAGGATCTCAGATTCTTCTACAGTTGGCCCTTAGTATCCATGGTGGTTCCATTCCAGCCCCCCCCCCCCCAGATGCAAAAAAAAAAAAAAACAAACAAAAAAAAACAAAACCCTGTGGTACCTCAAATCTCATTGTTTCCAATGGCTTTGCATGTGTGCACAGCTGCCTCACTGCTTCCCTATGGCTGCATGCTTGCATGGCCATTAGGTATAATGGGCTGTCTGCAAATGCTTAAATCTCTGGATGGCAAGCTCATAGTTGGGGCAGGCGGGCTGTATACAGCTACAAATCTGCTTATCCTTACACTGTAGAAAGTCCTAGACTCTGTGACAAACAGTGATTTGTTCAAGTCTTTTACTTCAGGTACTCAAGTGAGGTCTCACATCTCTACCTTCAAGTCTCAAGTGCTTGGAAGATACTTTCAAGTCAAGTCTCAAATCAAGGGGTTGAGCTCTGCTCAGCAGCCTGTCCTGCTGCACATTGGAGGAGTCTTCTAAAGCTTTTGAAAGCTTTGTTTGTTTGTTTGTTTATTTAATTGTATTTATACCCCACTTTTTAGAAATGCTCTCAGAGCAGTTTACAAATAGTTAATTACATAGTTCCCTGCTGCCAGGCTTATAATCTAAAAAAGACATGACACAAAAGGAGAAGGGAATGGCTGTGGGGAAGGGGATTAGTCTAGCAGATATTGCCAGTTCTTCTCTCCCTCCAAAGCAAGGGCGATTGCAGTTGGATCCTTCCATTTCAAGCCCATTGCCTAAGACATTTGCTGTTCCCCTCTGAGAAATGTGCCCCACACTCTGGGGATTGCTGCTCAACTGAATGACACCAGCGAGTCAGTCACTAAAATATATATAAATTACAAGTCGAGTAGAGTCAGTGCATCATTTATTATCAAGCTGAGGCCAAGTCAAGTCAGTGAAGTGACAATTGACCCAAGCCTACATCACCAGTGGTAAGCATACTTGTATAATAACCCTGATTTGAAATGCAACTTTATTTTGTTCACATTACTTTAGTTTAGGTATACATTCAAAGAAGTACACTGAAAATGCTGTGTGTGAATTGCCCCCAAAAGATGAGAGGAATGCATTTAAGAATGAACAAATGTGCCAGTTTTATTTATCCAGATAGAGAACTTTGAGGGCATAGCTCTTCATAGTCTGGTTCTTTATCTTTAAAAAAAAAATACAAGGAGCCTCCAGAAAAAAGAAGGTGTCATTTGGAAGTTGCATTCCAAATCTAGCACTACAAATATGTCTGAAAGAGCAAGGTTTCAGGAGTGAGAATGTATCTTGGAATACATTATATTTCTCTCACACAGTTCAAGAAACTGCTTAGTATTCAGTGAGTGCTGTATCTCATGTTGGACTATAGAAGAGCATTTTAGTCTGATCTCAACTGCAACCTCTGCTTGGGCTCTTGTTGTGTCAGGTGGTGCTCTAGAGAGGTGAATATAAAATATATGTGGTTGATGGACACTTTCTGGATTTAACCCCACTTAGTCAGTGTGGTTTAGTGGTTTGAGAATTGGACTATGACACTGGAGATTAGGGTTTGATTCCCTGCTTGGCCATGGAAACTCACTGGGTGAATCACACACTCTCAGCCCCAGAAAACCCCATGATAGGTTCACCTTAGAGTTGTCATAAGTTGGAAATGTCTTCAAGACACATAACCGCAACAACAACAGCGACGACAACAACAAAATATATACCGTATTTTCCGGTGTATAAGACGAATGGGTGTATGGAATAAGACAGGGGTAGGCAACCTTTTTGAGCCGGTGGCCGGGTTGCTGTCCCTCAGACAACTGGGGGGCCGAAGCCAAAAAATAAATAATTAAATAATTTTTATAAAAAATTAAATATATAAATAAACCAGGACAAATGTAGGACAAAATTTTCAAATGGAAACACTTTTTTTAAAAAAATGGAGGACACGCGAAAAAATTTGCTGATTTTTAAAAAAATGTTAATATAAATGCATGTTTCTGAGGCTTCTATAGACAATTGCCCCCCAAAGGCCCCGGCGGCAGGATCGGGCAGGGGCCGGTCCCAAGGCCTCGCCGGGCCGCATCTGGCCCGCGGGCCGCAGGTTGCCTACCCCTGGAATAAGACAACCCTGAACTTTTCCAGTTAAAATATAGAGTTTGGGATATACTCACTGTTTAAGATTATCCCTCTTCCAACACACACCAAATAAAAATAAAAAACCCATCAGATTTGATTTCAATATGGTAATTTTAATTCAAATGCTTCTGACATGCAGGTACTTAGCAGGGAAACTTGTTGTATACAAAGCCTACTTGGATTGGTCAGCTCTCCCTGCCTGCCCAGTCCTCCCTGTCTCCAAGACTATCAGAGCGGTAGTGCAAACACGTCTCTTTTTTCCATAGCCTGGGCGTCCCAGACACCTGCAGCTTGCTCTGCCCTTCACTTACACCTTTCCGGTGAGACGCCCCCTCACCTCGTCATCAGGACCGCATTAAGTCACTTCTTTCCACGAATCTTGGTGAGTGGATTTTCTTCTACTGTACATGTACAGCGCCGCCCTTGCTGATTTCATACAGTCGCTGCATATGGAGGGGATGTGGCTATGGCCGCTTTTGAGCTCCTCCCATCATATGCGGCAACCGCAGATTCTCCATTCTGGCTCGGAAGTTTCTGCACCTGCCCTATAAGATGACACCTGGCATATAAGATGACCCCCACCTTTTGAGAAGATTTTCCTGGGTTAACAAGTAGTCTTATATGCCAGAAAATACAGTCAATTCTTCTAGTGGGGTAGGGGATTTTAATGCAAAATATTAAAATTTATTAAATGTGCTCTTTTTTTTGCCCAGGTAGGTAAATCTCCATATTTATGGCCTTCCAGATTACTATTTAAGATTACGAAATTAAATGCATCTATCGACAGACAAAAGAATCCTCCAGATTTATTAATGAGGGAGCTCTTTGTATTTCTCCACTAATTATAATAATCATCATGATAATCAAAATCATCATCATTCATGATCCTCAAGGAGCCATCTTCAATATAAGTTTAAAATTGCCTAGTAATAATCTTTATGATTATTACTTTATGATAGGCCAGTTCTAATTTACAGAGAACAGTCACAGAGAAGATCTTAAGGAACAACCACAGGCCTGTGAGAAACCTTTGGGGATCACAAGTCTGCAATCCTGATCAGGAAGCTTGAGCAACAAGTAGCTATATCTTTTACCTCAGAACACCACAATCACTCTGATTTGTCTGTGTTTGAAAATGAGGTGATAATTTCAAGTAATTTGAATATAAGGGAGAACCTTTGGATCCACAGATTTAAGAGTTAACACCTGTTCTCAGCCTAGAGAATAATACAAAATATCATCATCTATTTAAAATTTTGGCAACAGAGGGTTCTAAACAGCCATTTTGGATGTACCTTACTATTATTTGTAGCAATCGAAGAAGGCCAAAAATAAAACATTTTGCTGATTTATTAAATTCTGTCTGTTAATCTCTCTCTCTCTCTCTCTCTCTCTCTCTCACACACACACACACACAGAATAAAATATTGAAGAGTAAGGCCAAAATTACATGAACATCAAAAGTCAAAAGGGAGTCCATTGCTGAAGTACACAAAGATGGAAAAACTGTAATAATTCATAGAATCGTAGAGTTGGAAGAGACCACAAGGGCCATCCAGTCCAACCCCCTGCCATGCAGGAAATCTCAGTCAAAGCATCCCTGACAGATGGCCATCCAGCCTCTGTTTAAAGACCTTCAAAGAAGGAGACTCCACCACATTCCGAGGGAGTGTGTTCCACTGTTTAACAGCCCTTACTGTCAGGAAGTTCCTCCTAATGTTGAGGTGGAATCTCTTTTCCTGTAGCTTGTATCCATTGTTCCGGGTCCTGTTCTCTGGAGCAGCAGAAAACAAGCTTGCTCCCTCCTCAATAAGACATCCCTTCAAGTATTTAAACAGGGCTATCATATCACCTCTTAACCTTCTCTTCTCCAGGCTAAACATCCCCAGCTCCCTAAGACATTCCTCATAGGACATGGTTTCCAAACCCTTCACCATTTTAGTCGCCCTCCTTTGGACACGCTCCAGTTTCTCAATGTCCTTTTTTAATTGTAGTGCCCAGAATTGGATACAGTATTCCAGGTGGGACCTGACCAAAGCAGAATAGAGTGGCACTATTACTTCTCTTGATCTAGACACTATACTTTTATTGATGCAACCTAAAATTGTATTGGCCTTTTTAGCTGCCACATCGCACTCTTGACTCATGTTGAAATTATGGTCTACTTGGACTCCTAGATCCCTTTCACATGTAGTCTCATCCAGCCAGATGTCCCCCATCCTATATCTGTGCATTTTATGTTTCTGCCCTAAGTGCTGTACCTTTCATTTCTCCGTGTTGAATTCCATTTTGTTAGTTTTGGTCCAACTTTCTAGTCTATTTAGGTCATTCTGAATTTTGATCCTGTCCTCTGGAGTATTAGTTATTCCTCCTAATTTGGTGTCATCTGCAAATTTGATAAGTATGCCCCCAATTCTGTCATCCAAGTTATCGATGAAGATGTTGAATAACACTGGGCCCAGGACAGAGCCCTGTGGGACCCCACTGGTCACTCCTCTCCAGGATGAAAGGGAGCAGGGACGTAGCTAGGATTTTAGGAAGGGAGGGGTCCAGACTAAGTTTCACCATTATAATGGGGCTTGGGTGCGGCGGCGCAGCAGCACACACCATTCATTTTTCTAATGGAAGGGGGGGTCCGGACCCCAAGACCCCCCCCTTGGCTACATCCCTGAAGGGAGCCATTTTTGAGCACCCTTTTGGCTTTGGCCAGTCAACCAATTACAAATCCATGTAACAGTTACCTTGTGTAGCCCACATTCTACAAGCTTGTTTTTAAGAATGTCATGGGGAACCTTGTCAAAAGCCTTACTGAAATCAAGATATACTATATCCACAGCATTCACTTCATCTACCAAGCTGGTAATTTTATCAAAGAAAGAGATCAGATTTGTCTGGCATGACTTCTTTCTCTGAAACCCATGTTGACTTTTTGTGATTATGGAATTGCTATCTAGATGTTCACAGACTCTCTGTTTAATGATCTGCTCTTGAAGAAGTTATCAAACAAACCAACCTTCCAGTAGGGCATCCTTTAGTAGCTGCAGAAGTATTTAAGGAATGAGAAATAAACAAATTTAACATGAAATAGAATGTATGCTAAGTTCTTTGCATAAAAATGATATCACAAGTTTTTAAAATGGCAAAAACACTGTGTCCTGGGTTTTATTTGACCAGCCAGTCATAAGTACATTTTGGCTGTTGTTCACTTTGAATCTCAAGGTATCAGTTTAACAAGGAATTTTTGTATTTTTGAAATACTTCACAGAGTACCAAATCAAATTGACCATTCTCCCTTGTCTTAGCCTGATTATGAATATGAACAACATCAATAGAAAGATCAGAATAAGTGAAACCTGAAACAGTAATATGTAGCCCTGGTGATAATACAAAATTTATCGGTACACTTTTTTCTGCAGCCTTGAGGAACTGATGAATTTTTGCACAAATTACCATTGTACACTTTGCTGTAGATAATTTCACTGTCTGGCAAATTGTCAGGTTTCATTGTTGCTCAATGAACAAGGAGAAAGATTTCAAAGACCCCCAATCTGAGTCACAAGTAGAAACAATGACATGGGAAGAGGTGTAGTAAAATTAATAGATTCTTTAAAACATCTGAATTTATAGTTGCCTTATTTTTATGCTCTTTATAAAATTCATTACATCATTTATCCATCTCAGGTTTCTATGCATTCATACTCAAGATACATCATTTCTCATGATTTATGATTAATGCATCCTAGGCTTATAATTCTTTGACAAATCTTGAATGTTAGAATTTAGATTAACTTTAACTTGATTGCTACATGTTTTAGAATTACTTAGTTCAACAATGGAGTTGTATGCCTTCAAGTTATTTCTGACTTATGGTGACCCTAAGATGAACTTGGTTTTTTTGAGCTGCAAGTATGTGACTCACTAAAAGTCACCCAATGGATTTGCATAGCCAAGCGGAGAATCGAATGCTGATCTCCAGAGTTGTAGGCCAACACTGAAACCACTACACTATGCTGACTCTCTAGCCATGTAATTAATGGCAATTCTGCCAAAACAAAAGTTACAACACAACACACCTCCCATTTATTCTTGAAGCGGGTACGGCATTAACTCATAATAAATGTAAACTTAACAGTGTGGCCAGTCATCCATTCCAGATTTACTGTGACTTGAGAATTGGATTTCCAGAAATGAGTATACCCACTATACAGAGGGAATGCCAAGAATTCAAGATTGCTTCTGAGAAAGCTCATACTTTCTCTAAATTCATGGGTTTGTGCCCCTGAAATTATGTGCAGGGAGCTTCTCAGCTGTGCTCTGTGGGGCTGACATAAATCCCTCCCACAACAGCTATATTTATACAACACCGTTTTTTAAGGTGATTTTTTTTGCTCTGTAAAATCTTATCATCATGACCTTAATCTCACCAATAATAGGATTAATTTCTGATGCACTATGGAATAATTATGTGGCCAATTTGCTAATTTTTTTTGAAAAAAACATGCCTACATAATGTCAAATGTAACTTTCTCATTACAGAATTTAGTTATATTAGAAGGAAACATTTGCACGGAAGTCTTGTTGCAAGCTTCATCAAAACAAATATCGCTCAACTGGTCTAAAATATCTTCATTGCTGAATGGTACATAGTGATTAAAAGTTGCAATAGAGCTGCAACATTGTACTAGATCATTATGATGATTTGAAGCTTAGAATCATAGAATCATAGAGTTGGAAGAGAATACAATGACCATCCAGTCCAACCCCCTGCCACAATCAAAGGTCCTCGGACAGATGGCCATCCAGCCTCCATTTAAAGACTTCAAAAGAAGGAAGTCACACTCTGAGGGAGTATGTTCCACTATTGAACAACCCTTACTGTTAGCTCAACCTAATATTGAGCTGTGGTCTCTTTTCCTGTAACTTGCATCCATTGTTCCAGGTCTTATTCTCTGGAGCAGCCCCAAACCCAAAGGTCTCTCTTTCTCTCTCTCTCTCTCTCTCTTTCTCTCATCATAGAGTTGGAAGAGACCACAAGGGCCATCCAGTCCTGCCATGCAGGAACTCTCAATCACAGCATCCCCGACAGATGGCCATCCAGCCTCTGTTTAAATACCTCTAAGGAAGGAGACTCCATTACAATCCTAGGGAGTGTGTTCCACTGTCGAACAGCCTTTACTGTCAGGAAGTTCCTCCTAATGTGGAGGTGGAATCTCTTTTCCTGTAGCTTGCATCCATTGCTCCGGGTCCTAGTCTTCCTCCTCAATATGACATCCCTTCAGATATTTAAACAGGGCTATCATATCACCTCTTAACCTTCTCTTTTCCAGGCTAAACATCCCCAGCTCCCTAGGTCGTTCCTCATAGGACATGGCTTCTAGATCCCCCCCTCTCTCTTTGTGAGAATGTGCAGGGTTTGAAACATTTTTTCACGAAAATTGTCCTGAAATGGACAAAAAATATTGAAAAATGCGCAAAACCTCTCACCACTGAAGAAGACTTTGAAATTATTTGTTCTTATGTGTAATGATGAAATAATCCTGATCCCTAACCAGATCACAGTATATACATCCTCTATCATGAGGCACAGTCATAGTGTTATATGCCAGCCATTGCTTTGAAATGTTTGGTTTGATACTGATATCATTTTCCTGGATTTCAGTCTGGTGTTCAGAAATACTCCCCCCAATGACAAATGGAAAGATCAGCATTATCCAACAGAAGGTCAAAATGTCGTTACAGAATGATTGCTTCAGGTACCAGAGGGATATGTTTGTGTGGGCCTTTGCTCCTCTCCTCTGAGTCTTCTTTTTCCTGATCTATTGACATGGTTGTGGCCTGCTTTGTTGCAGCAATCTAAGAGAAACTCAAGAAATATTTTGAAGGAAAACAGTATAGTCCTGTGTGGCACTTTAAAGGCTAACAAATATATTGCGGCATACATTTGTATGGAAAAGTTTTACACCAAAGAAACATTTGACATTTGCTGTAAGATGTCAACCTGTAGCAAAGCATAAAAAGATATAAAGGAGCCCTGTAGCACCTTTGAGACTGAGAGACAGACATTTTTAGCAGAAGCTTTCATAGATTCACTTTGTTTCATCACATATATTGAGTAACACTTCTGTGGACAGACATTTATACCAATAGATTGGGTGATGGTGGTGGTTGATTATGAATGGTAACAGAAATTCAAAATATGTGCATATCGTGATGGAGTGACAAATTCACTCTCAACAAAGGTCATAAAGAGAAGTGAGGGGACAAAGGTGAGAGACAAGATCTACATCAGGCAAAGATGAGTTGGCAAATATATGAACACTAGAGGAAGATCTTGTTGTGGTGTATTGGTATTTGCTCAGGACCGGAAAAGTGGTGTAATAAAGTAAGCATGAGTGGCTATCAAGTAGTATTATAATATGTATTATGTGCTAGGAAACCATTGTCTCTGGTCAAACCAGTGTCAAGGGACTGGGGTTTAAGGATGTATCTCAGTTCAGCTGTTATTCTTTCCAGTCTCCCTTTGTAATTTTTTTGTTTGTTCAAGGACTATTGTTCAGAGATCTCAGATAGAATATGCAAGAAGGCTGAAGCGTCCTGCAACTGGTTCTTGCATGTTATCATTTCTAAAGTCTGATTTATGCCCATTTATCCTATTCTACATCACAGGCAATATTTGTGTGACAAGCCAGCCATGTCCTTTTTATGAGAAGGATCAGAAGAGGTTAGGTGAGGCATATGGAGCACTTCTCAGTGCCACAGATCTTTTCCTTTCTTCAGAAGGTCCATTTCCTCAATCCTTGAAATATACAGAAAAGTTTTGGGATAGTTAGCAAATGTAATTGAAAATATATATATTAATGAGTTGTAAGCATAGATGGGTTCACAGTAGGCAATACAATAGGCAGTTTGTTCCAAAGTTTATGAGAGTTCTCTGACATTCTTTATCAACTTTAAGTCTGAGTGAGAGAAGGAATGAATGAGGACATTGGACAAAATGGGGATTTGTGGTAAGGGACTATAGCAATTTGAAGCCAAACTTCCCTTCTTCATTGTGCCTGTGTAGTGACAGACGTACATGTCTCTCCTGACAACGTGTGGGTGTCTCTAGTGACATTTATGTCACTGGAAAGGCCTATAACATGAACACTGTGATTTAATTTTATCTTAATGAAACGATATACATATAAAACTATCCATTAAATATAAAACAGTGAAGTAATTTGCAAATTTTCCTACGGCATAATAAATTAAGCATGGAGAGCACTAGGAATGCAATTTGCAGTCATTTATAATGCAGTATTTTATGTTAATAATTCAAAATCACATGCTATTTGGAGACACTTCTAATTAATGTATTTATGAAATAGTGAACTGTGACTGTTTTGGTTCCATTTAGCTAAACATTTCAACAGAATGTGCTTGTTGTTGATTTGTGTTTGCTTGATGGCACCAGCAAGCATCAAATGTACAACTGGGGAAAGTCGTGGGAGGTTGAGACTTAGTTCTTCTTTCTTATGAACTAGGCCCACTATTACACTACATTGATTGTGCAAAAAATGGAAGGAGGGCGGAGGAAAGTGAGAACCCCTTTGATAATTTGTTTGGAATATTATGAAGCAGGAAAGTTTTGAGAATGAATAATTAATTAGGAGAAAAGTTCAGAGACATGTTAAAGGCACTCTTAAATATTAAGTACTTTTTGCATGGCAAATCTATGCACACTGACATTTCTCCAGAGAAGTAAATTGTACAGCATATGAATGGTGCATTTGGTTTGTTATATTTTTTTCAATCCTGTTCAGTACAAGCAGAAGGTGAAGTATCTATCAAATTCCTTCCTGATCCCAGTTTTGAGCTGTATTTCCATATATGAAATGTGAAGTGCAAGAGAACAGGTAAAACTGGTATTTTATTCTAATCTGGTACATTGATAATTTGTATTCACTTCCCAGCTCCCATCACCCCCAACCAGATCGGTCAGTAATTGTGGGAAGTGTAATTGAGCAGCATCAGGAGGGTCACAAATTACATCCATTCACAGCTTCAGTTCAACAGAAGAAACTTTTAAGACAAGATCTCAACTTCTGCAATTGTTTTGGTCCTTATTCAGCCTTTCAAATGAAGGTCCCAAAGATGAGGACTGAACACAGTATGGAGACATCAAACATAGCAAAAGCATATGTAAACTCACTTATTCACTGGTCTGTCATTTGGAACCTAATATATGAAATCAATATAATGAGTGATGGCCATTGGGCCATATAGTTCCTGGCTTAGTTTGTTCTACCTGTGTAAGTTTTAAACAGACACCTTTTTCAAGATTTGGCATACCAGCTTCTATGAAAGAAGATGGTTTGAATCTTGGATATCTTTACCCTGTGATTCACTTTGGTATCTGCTTAAAACTTCACAAAGGCAGAACAAACTAACTAGCAACTAGCAATTGCAAAATGCATATGAACATGGGGAAATACTTTAAAATATCCCAAACCCCACTGTTCCAACTAAAGTAGACTAGAGTGGATCACTCATAATTAGCATAGACACTGAATCGATAGATACTACGATTCAATGAATCTATTCCAGTTAGGACTAAGAACCGAATAGGAAGCCAATGCCAGATAACAATTTGCAGTAGTTTGTGCAAAACTCAAAACAGTATTGGCACTAAACTGGAAAGGAGTACTGGATTCTGTCCACATAGGCCAAAATCTTACATTGTTTCCCTGTAATGTAAACATCTGCTGGCAGAATTATGTTATGCAATCCCCATACTGAATACCAGTGAAGCGCAACATATATGGCTCAATGGTCAGTGTGCAGGGCTGATAACCAGTATGCAAAAGCAATGCATAGAGTCAGCATGAATTCACTTGCTGTTCTGTGTACTTTACTGTGCTACTTCACACACAACAGTCCCACACATGCAAGTCCACTTATGCCTCCATAAGCTATGGATTTAGCCATTTCACACTGTCAAAAGAAATCATTCTGCATGTGTAACACACATATGTCTGCATATTTCACCAACAGGATGCCAATCATAAGGTGATTTATGTTGCATATGATAGAAAGGCTTCTGTCAATAAGAACACTGGGAATGCTAGGTATGCCATAACAACTTCCACCATGGAAAAAAAAATCAGTGAGACAAAAACATAATGCAATAAGAATCAGTTAATAAATTAGAAAGATGAAGAGGCTAGAATATTAGGAATGTTACTGAAATACATCTAAAAATAATTGAATTTTGACAAGCCTTTTTAAAATGAGTAGCTAGTTTGAGTGTGTGAGAGTGTATGTGCCTTCAAGTCACCTGTAGAGCTATGAATTTGCTAGTTATATAAGGGACGCCATTTTACTACCCCATTGTATTTAATGAGACTTGTGCATCCAGATATTTTGGTATCCATGGCAGGCTGTATGTGTGTGTTCCTGGAACCAGACACCAGCAGATGCCAAGGGCCCACTGTATTTTCCCCCTCACTCAAAATCTTCTGTTTGGTAGGCTGTGATTTTAATGATTAGTCACAAATAGCAAATAATAGTCTCAAGAATATGCTTGGCTACCACAGATATTTGTTGGCATCCTAGGCTTAATATTTGAGATGGAATCATAGAATGCGCTACTGCAGCCTCCACCAGCCTGGTACTCTGTAGATCTTTGGAGGTAGAATGTCCATTAGCCCCATCCAGCATGGCCAATGGTCAGGGAGGCATTAGAGCTGTAGTTCAAAATATATGGATGGCACAGGTTAAAGAAATCCAGTTGATTGAATTCCAGTTGTAAACCCATTGAAACAAATGTTTTATGGTATTATTTATTTATTTATTTCATTTGTATACCCCCTTTCTCCCAGAAGGGATCTAAGGTGGCTCACAGATAATTTTTTTTAAAACAAAATTACAATAAAATTAAACACAGTTAAAATCTTCTAAAAACAGCATAAAATTACATATAGATATACAGTGGTCCCTTGCCTTACACAGGGGATCCATTCTGGCCCCCCTCCATGTAAATCAAATAGTGTGTATGCTTGAGCCTTGTTGAAAATAATGGAGCTTGTGCATGTCACATGATGTGGCATGCAAGCTGCGGGCACACATGCCATTGCCATGTATGACGTGGACACGCTGTACCAAACTTGAAAGCATGACTAAAACACACATATTCCATAACAACCATTCTGATACGAGTACATATCAAACACCCGCTTAAATAAAAATGTCTTAGCTGGCTGACAAAAGGCAAGCAGGGAGGGGGCCAGCCTAGCTTCCCATTGAAGGGCATTCCAGATTCTGAGAGCAGCCACCAAGAAGTCTCTCTCTTTTGTGTCCTCGCCAAGCAAGTCTGTGATGGTGGTGGGACAGAGAGAAAGCCTTCCCCCAAAGATCTATATGATAGAACAATTTGAGGGCATTTAATTGGCAAAGTGATTGTAGGTAAGATTATTCTTGATGCTTAGAAGCCACACATTAGAAGCCATATATTACAAAAATGGCTGCTGCCAACAAAGCTGCAAAACAGTTCAGTCAAGATTTTTTTTTTTAAAGGGAGCTTTGATAAATAGTCTTGCCTTTTTTGGATTAAACTATGATATATCAATACTCTTTATATTTTGACCCAAGAGGGCACTGTTGATGCTACTTAGAATATTACAAACCCTCTGCCATATGCATGTTGTCTAGCCTAGGCTTCAACCTTATCACTTTTCAACAGATTGTTTTAGACAACAGATCTCATGGGCAGGGAATCTGCAATGCATATAAGCTTTCTTGCTCATTTAATACAAAGGAGTCCTAGACATTGACCTTGTCTCTGGAATCTAGCTTGGCAGGCATGTAACACAGCAAAGACCTGTAAATCCCTTTTTAACAAGGCTACCTGAACCCAGTGGCCACGTCCAAATAATTGAAAATCCAAAGATGCCCAGTAGATTTGTTGCTGATAAAGCTGAGGGTTGAAGAAGCGATTGGAGTTGTGTTTACTGGGGGGGGGGGGGGAGTTGAATTACTTTAAAAACCACAAATAAACACAATAGCTAATCAGTGCTAAAATATTTTGCATACCGAGATTTGATTATTAAATCATGATAAGGTCTTTTGCTAAAAGAAGCGTTAACTATAATATATGGCTATCCAAAAATGCAGTTTCCCTTAGGTTGCATTTTGATATTAGAACTATAACCAATACTGACATTAAAGTGGAAATAACAAAACACCTTTACATCCCTCCTATTGCATTTAAGTTTGTTGTGTTGCAAGAGCTTCTCATTTAGCAAAAGAAATAAAAGTACTGTAGGTATGGAAAATGAGTTATAGCAAGGGAAGAGGTGGTAACTGCAGTCCTAAGCATATTTACCTGGAGGTAATGTCAATTAAACTCCATGGGACTTACTTCTAAGTAATCATGCTTAGCACTATGCTGCAAGTTACAGTATCCCCTTGAACAATCTCCTGCATTCCGCTTCAGGATATTGTTTTTTCCCCTTACCCAAGAATCATTCTGTGCATAATGAATGGAAGAGGGGAATTAAATCAATTAGATAAAAATTTGGGAACAGGCTAACTTGGCTGCAAACCTAGATGTCATTAAGATTTAAAGTGGCATGATCATTATGCAAGGAAGATTCTGGTTAACATATTCATATCTCTAAAATAACCTGCAGCTGTATCCCACATATGTAGGGTGGACTACTGTGCATCCCACCCAAAGGAGGAAATGCATCTGCAAAACTAAGGCAGGAGAGCAGACAGATTTGCATACATCAGTAGGTGCAAATTTAGAAATAATGACTATAATTCAAATGAAAATGAAATACATTTCACCCTGATATATGAGCAGGTGGCCCATGTATCTGCCCATTGGGATGGCCAGATGCTAGCTGTGGAAATTCAAAGGGAGTGAAAGTTACACTAATTATGTGTTGTATGCCTTCAAGTCATTTCTGACTTATGGCTAACCTATCATAGGGTTTTCTTGGCAAAATTTGTTCAGAGGAGGTTTGCTATTGCCTTCCCCTGAGGCTGACAGCATGTGACTTGCCTAAGGTCATCCAGTCGGTTCCATGGCCAAGCAAAGGAATTGAACCCTGGTCTCCAGAGTCATAGTCCATCTTCCAAACCAATAGTTACTTGTATGTAGATCTTCCCATGCCATGACTCTTGCCCAAGTGATAAGGCCTCTGCCCAAGGATCAGACCAAAAGCCTAGAGGTATGAAGGTAAATCTCTAAGGCTAGGCATTCTTGTTTGGTTAATATAGGGAAATTCATATTTGCCCCTTGTCCCCTTGCAAGTACTTCAGGCTCGTGTGAGGTTGCCATTCACCTCAAGGGGATGCTATGCTCAGGTTAACATGTAATGGTCTACAAAGGATGGTCTTCTTTGCACAATTGTGCTAGTTTATAAAAAGGCTGCCACAGTCAAGTATAAACTGTTTCAACCACAGGCACCATATTAGAAAAGCAATGCTGCATTTGCGCACAATACATACTCTTCAACATTCCACAGATGGAAACTGGGATCCATGGGGTCAAGGAACATCAGTGTTATCAAGGTGGCAAAAGGTAATAATGAGGAAGAAGAGACAGGCTAGGAATGTTGCCACTGTTTGTCTGAGTTTACCAGGAAAGACAAGATTTTGTCCTCTCTTCTCCGGACTGCAGCCAACCTTTGCACTTTGAACTCAGTTTGCAGCAATTACAATAAGCTGAGTACAATTGGGGAAAGTGGGAGGAGAAGAAAGAAACTGGAACATTTTAAAAGCAGCTGAAAAAGTGGGATGAAAGAGAATTGGTTAGAAGTGTTCTTGCCAAATCAGGACAATAGGAAGATATGGTGCTTTATTACTCTTAAGTTGCAATGATAAGACAAGGCATTAGAAGTTCCTTTTTTCTGCTAGTTATTTAGCCATTATAACTACATGGTTCCCCTCCCTGTCGTAATGAGGCAACCAAAAATGACCCAATATCTGGAAAAAGAGTAGGATAGAAAGCTTGAATTCTGAGTTCTAATTGAATTGTATTTTAAGCTATATATTGTGCTATGTATTTATTTTGAAATCTGTGTTGAATGGGTTTACTTTCAAGGTGAAGTATTAATGCCTTTAATAAATAAACAAATAAATAGTTTTCTAATCCTGAATTTAGGCATTTGGTGATCAAAGGGTTGTTGTTCTAGATATTATCACAAGGTAAGATAATTGTATTACTTAAATGTAAATACTACTGAATTATATTTATGTGATGGTCGATCCAGCAAGTTTGAAGCGAGAAGGCATTGAGCATGCAAGCTAAACAATCTTCAGATTCACTAAGAGATACTTCTTTGTTATTATGAATTATGCTAGCTTGAATTCTTCCAGTAGAGAAGGAATAATTGGATCCTTAGGTAGAGGTTAATGGGACAATTAGGCAAAGTACATTGTTCTTGTATTCTGTGCAGAAATGGATGAAGGTTTTCTCCTAGCTACCTATTCATCATTGTGAGGCTAATCTCTTTTCACGCCTGTACGTATGGATCAAGAGGTGGTGTAGTTTATAAGTGGGGTTGTCCTGGTACAAATTTGTTAAAATTCATGTACTGTAACTCGCTTTTAGAGACAAGAATAGATTAGAAGCATGCACAGTACCTTTCGTTTGCTGCTTACCTTAGAGAACAAGTGACTACAAAGAAAGCAGCTCCAGTGATACCAGAGGCAGAAAACAAACAAAAAGCTGGAATGAGTTAACACTACAGACTTTGGAAAATTATGATCTGGGGCATTGCTACAATGTGTGATTAAACAAGGTCCACAATAACACAATATTTTAGAAAGCTGGACTTTATTTTGAACACATTAGCATGCATTTGTGAAGCTGTGTGGAGTCATATGTGCCGTTAAGGTATGATTACAAATTCATTTTCTGTTACTTTGATATGAAACATGCAAAAACCCTCTCAAAATGGTGTGTGGAAGGGTGGGGTAAACACCACCTTGCTCATTTTGAAGACCCATTTGAAACCATAGTGGGTATGTGGTTTTGAGATAGAAATAGATTCAGATGCACTCTCCCTAGATGCCAAATGACTAGACTGAGGCTATCGTACTTTGTAATATCATGAGAAGACATAACTCATTAGAAAAGATGATAATGCTCAGCAACATGGAAGGCAGAAAGAAAAGAGGAAGACTACATTACAGCATATACTGTATACTCAATCAAAGGAGTTAGCAAAATCTCAACAGGGCTGTTCATAAGAGGTGTCTTTGAGGTCTTTCATTCATTGGATCACCATAAGTGGAATCCTACTTCATGACAATTAACAACGCCGTTCCTGGGGTGGGTGGGAAGGAGTGGTAAAAATAAATAAATAAATATGATATAGAGACTAGTTAATAGCCAGGAACACTTTAGAGATAGGATGTGATTAATTTGTTGGTTTGTAAGATAAAATGTTATATTAATAAACTCATATAATATATTTAAAAAGCAACAACAAATATGTAGGTGTGTGTAGATAGATAGATAAATAACATTTATGTCTTCTACAAACTAGTGCTATGTTGAATTGTCAGTGGGTAGGAGGCGCATAGGTTTTAGGGGAAGACAGAACTTTCAAGTACAAGCTGCTTCATTTATTATATGTGTTTTGCACTTTGAACTTAGTTTGCAGCAACTGAAGCAACTGTGTGTGTGAAAGAGAGGGGTATGTGTGTGTGTGTGTGAGAGAGAGAGCGAGAGAAATATTGACTATTGCATGGTATTACTCCATCCCTCTTAGCAAGGGCTTTGTGAAGGCATAGGGAAGGAGCATACTGTTCACTGCCTTTAATGTAGTACTTTCTATTTTAGGCCTGGAACAGATGGGCCTTTGCGGCACCCTCATGACGTGTGAGGGCTGCCTGGTGGGCAGAACACCCACATGCCCGGCAGCCCTCGCACATGACGAGGGTGCCGCAGCTGCAGCACACCCACCAGATGCGGTGTGTACTGGTGACATCGCAGCTGTGCCACCTCCAAATGGGGTGGTGCAGCTGCGACGTCCCCACGCCGTTGCTGGCACTTTGGGGCACAGCAAAAAGGAGCCACTTCCCGGTGCTCCTTTTTTGCTCTGCAGGAGCACTGCGCAATTTGGTTGCTGCGGCACTTCTGTGAAGCAAAGAGAAGCGCCGGGGATGCTCCTCTTTCTGGCAGTGTGTACGCTGCCTAGAGTAAGTAAACCATGTCTCACATTCTGACTCTTGGAATGTCTTGGACTTTCCTTATTCCTCCTCTCTTTTCCACTTCACAATATTTTATTAATTATATTTATGGATCCTGAAGTTATTTTTGCAGGGCTAGCATTACCACTGGACAGACTGAGGCACGTGCATTAAACAGTCATATAGACCTGAATACTATTGTTAGTTCCAACTAAAGTAAGTTCATTCAATCAATAGGAATTGCATACATTTGTTTTTGTGTGCCTTCAAGTCATTTCTGATTAATGCCGACTCCTAGGGCAAGCCTATCATGGAGTTTTATTGGCAGGATTTCTTCAGATGTGAGGCTGAGAGAGTATGACTGGCCCAAGGTCACCCAGTGGGTTTCCATGGATAAAATTACATTTGATTCCTGGTCTCTAGAGTCATAGTCCAATGCGCAAACCACTATGCCATGCTAGCTCCCAATTACATAAGTGTTGACCCACTGTTCAACAATTGATTTAATGCTTCGACTTCACTTGGAACTATTAACAGAATGCAGGCCTTTGGGTGTCCTGAAAGGAAGCAAATTGAATTTGCTGTTATTTTGTTTTATGGCCATAGAGGACAAGGGGGTGGGAGGTGCCTGTGGGATTTTCTGCTTTATATGTCAGAATACTTTGGCTGTCTTTAGGCATTATAGACCTCGATTTGTACAGAAGAGGTCATAATTTGCAGCTCTGGCCCAGGCAACAAATTTCTAGAGCTAACTCCATGTTGTTGTTGCTGTGTATTCATGTTGTCTCCAACTTTAGGGTGACCTTAAAGTGAACTTATCATGGGCTTTTCTTGGCGATATTTGTTCAGAAGAGGTTTGCCATTGCCTTTTTCTGAGGCCGAGAGAGTATGACTTGCCCAAGGTCACCCATGGAATTTCCATGGCTGAACTGGAATTTGAACCCTGGTCTTCCAGAGTCCTAATTCAGCACTCATACCGTTACAACACAACCTCATATTTACAGTTTTTAATAAAAGCATCACAAACCTATAAAGTGAACACAATTTAGCAAAAGAAAGCAATGTAGTTGAGCAATAGTGTGAAAAGAAACAAAACAAAATAATATAATATAGAAAGTTGCTGAGGTTGAAAAATGTCTGGGGCTGAAGTTTGCTAGCAAAGAGAAGTGATCCTTAATAAGGTTAATAATAGATAAAGTTGCCTAAAGATGATTTGTTATCACTGAAGACAATTTTATTAAAATGGTAATAGCCTGAGGCAAAAGCAAACTGTTTCCTTAATCTGCCAGAAGAACTACTTTCCCAGGAATTATATACACATCTGAATGCTTTGGGATGTGAGATAACTATAAGAAGCAAAACTGAAATTTGGACCATCACTGCATGTGAGATCTTGATTAAAACGGGGTTCATTTCACTTGCCTTAAAATAGTTGATATATTCTTCCTGCAAAACAAAACAGCAACCCACAACCTGTATGGTGTGTGTGTGTTTTTAAAACAAAACAGAACAGGAACATCTATTGAATTGTGCATCTGTATTCCAAATGGTCTCTATTTTGAACAGTTGAAAGAAAAGTGTGCTAACAGCATCTCCCTTCCCACATGATAAGCAAGTGAAAAGTATAGTCCTATGAATGTAATAGCGGTGGAAATACACAATGCACTGGTACAATAACAGCTGAAGAGAAAATAAGTATTCATCAGCATCTTTAAGCAAAGTGATTGTTTGAGGTAAGGTAAAATAGGCTGCATGTTCATTCAATTGTGATGGAATCCTTTGTGATTTGGGTTTATGGGCTGTTTTTCTAAAAGAGCGATATAGGAAAAGGTCCACAGATGTATGCAGAGGTATTTCTATGGATGGGATATCAGCTCAAAACATAACACTCCTATTCTGCATTTCCTACCAACACACCACAATCTAGTCATCCTGCAGCTTTCAGATATATACATACATTGTGAAAGAGAATGTAGAACAAAATGCTGATATGCGTGGGCTGCTGGAGTCGCAGAGGTGTTTTTTTTAAATGGAGAGAGACATGTAATCAAATTTATGTAACTAGAAGTTCAAATGAGAAAATTATGTGCAAGATGAAAGGCAATTCAATGTAGCATTGACTGCTTTGGCTTTCTATGGAGAAGGTGCACTCTGACTTTTCTAACACAATAATTATATAGGTAGCTGGCCAACAGTTAGATAAACTATTTATTTTTATTTTTTATTATAGACTATTCTGTTTCATTCTTATTCATTCTATTACAGTTTTTCTAGATATGTTTTATACTGTCTATGCACACCCTTCTTTCTGGAGCATATCACTTCTTTGATAACATCAGATATAAACTTTGTAGTTGAGTCCACATAGAAATTAACTGTTTTTTGTTTTTGTTTTTTTTGTTTTTGTGGAAAACCGATTCTGCTTGGAGTTACTTGTAACATAGCTTTGCCCTATAGATGTGTTGGGTTACGACCCCTGTGCTGGCTGGGATTGGTGAGAATTTTAGCCCAATGGGTTGAAGGGATGCTGTGAAACGTATTCAGGATCTTCAAATGCAAGGGTTTTTTCTTTAATGGTGCTGGAAACATCAGGGACGTGTCATCAAGGCTCATGGTTCCACAGGAGGAGACCCTCTTTTCTTTGGCAATGTTTGTTTATAAGTGGCTCCTTAGCATAATGATTGTATTATGGGTGAAACATAGGGTTTGACAAATACTTTTTCTCTTGGAGGATCTAGCTCTGCTCTCCTATTTTAGCATACAGGGCTGTCCCATCAATAGGCAGAGTGAGGTGGACACTCACCTCAAGCAGCAGTTGCTGAACATTACCAGTTGGTGGCTTTGATATCACTGAGACAGTGAATCTTTTTCTGTGTTTTTGTTTAAAGCAGAGATATTCTCCAAGGAGTTCTACCTAATTGTGGGCTAGGTTTCAGCACCTTCGCCAACTCTTTTACAATTTAACTAAAGGCAGAGTGGGCTCCCTTCCCCAATGCCAGGAAGCCACCAGCCAGTTGTGAGAAATTTGGGATGTCATGAAGTTGTTCGTTTTTATTACTGTATTTTTACTGACCAGGGTGGAGAAGGGTACTTGTGTGCTTTCTTGTCTCAAGTGCCGAAATAACCTGGTTTCATGTGGATCAATGGGGAGAGGGCATTTGCCGCTCTTCCTGAAGCAGCAAGATCTCCTCTGCCAATCCAGCTAATAGCAATAGCATTTACATTTACATTTCACTTAATAGTGAACTCAGCACTTTCTAAGAGGTTTATTTACAGATTGTAAGCCAATTGCCCCCAACAAGCTGGGTACTCATTTTACCAGCGTGTGAAAGGTTGGAAGGCTGAGTCAACCTTGAAGCCCTGGGACTGAACTCACAACATTGTGGCTGCAGTGCTGACATTTAACCACTGTGCCACCAGGGTCCTGAAATCAGATTTTAGCGAGGAAAGTAGGTTTTGGAATACAACTCTGAGAATCCCCCAAGTTCCAGGAACTGAAGTCCAAAGAATGACTTCCAAGCTCTGGCTTGCACATATAACAGGGATACATAACTGGAACCTGTGGTCTCCCTTGAATCTGCTGAAGCTTCTTGTGCAGTCCCCAATTCTACATCCAACTCTTTTTCCTAAGAGAGATAAAGGGCACTTTGAAACCCTACCCATTGCAGGAAGGAAAGCAACAGCATTCTTCCCGTGGTATTCATCTCAGCTGCTAATTCCTGTGGGTGAGAAATGGGACAGGGAGGGGCAGCTGTTCTGTGCATGCCAAGAGCCTGTGCCCAAACATCTGGTGCTTTTCACTTTGGAGAAGATAAAGAGTCTTTTATGTTTGGCCCCCAGCTTTTGCTAAGTTCTGAGTAGATATTATTTGTTAAAGATTAGTGGCTCGCCATGGTTATATATGCATGGAATCTTTACCTCATGTTCACACTGGGAAAGAAATTGTGGAACTGGCATACAGAGAGGCAAAAGAGACCTTGGATCAAGCCAAGCTGGAAGATACAATATCTGCATGCTCTACCATTCATGGAAGAAAGACAATTTTAAGATGATCTTTCCATAATGGCATCTCTGTTATAGGGACAAATATCTTTTGTCCAACACATTGTATCTGGTACAAATATGTTTGTGTGAAAAATACAATTTTTTTTCTGTAGACATTTCTTTTTGCAAAAAAAGGTCCCAAAATGCAAAAAAGGAGAAAAATGAGCAAAAGTTCTTGTATTACAAATGTACAAAATTGCAATACAAAATTGCTCAAATCTGCATTTTGCAACACAGATATCCAGTAACCATGCTGATCAAACTGAAGTTCCAAGCCAAAAATATTCTCTGATTTGCTTTGCTTAAAAAACAAAAACACCCCCCCCCCAAATTGCAATACAAAATTGTGATACAGCTTGTGACTCAAATACTCTTGTAATACATTTGGACCCTTTCTTGTCAACAGTGAAAATGATTTGGTTCTGTTCTTGACATTTTTGATACGAAACTGTAACAACAATATGATTAAAGTCCTTTAATAATATAATGTTGCATAACAGGGAAGCTTAAAGGTAAAGTAAAGGGAAGTTTATTGTCAACAAATGGTGCAAAGAAAATAGGTGGGGCTTCTAATCTGAAAAAGGCCAAAAAGCCTTGATTGTTCAGATATGGATTCCAAAAAAGTTTTAATTCTTTAATGTTGAAGTAAAAAGTTGGATAAGCTATTCCGCAATCTGAGTGCCAGTGCTGAGAAGGACTTATTCTGTCACCTCACTAACCTCCCCTTGGCTCCTTGGGAGCAAAGGAATATATGGGTGAAAAGAAAAGGTGAGTAACCTGTGGAACTCCAGATGGGGCTCCAGTAGTCCCAGTTTGTCTGGCTAGTGTGAAGGAGTAGCAGTTCATCAATATATACATGGCATATGCTCCCTGCCCACACTGTAAGATACACAGAACCCAGGATGTTTAGGGCTATAAAGATCAGTATTGGCACTTTGGACTGTCAAGAGTTGAACGTGGCAGTTGGACAATTTGTATTGTTGTTGTGTGCCTTCATGTTGTGTTTCTGACTTATGGTGACCATAAAGCAACCTCATCACAAAGTTTTCTTGGCAAGATTTGTTTGGAGGGGATTTGCCTTTGCCTTCCTCTGAGGCTGATGGTAGCCCATGGTCACCCAGTGGGGTTTCATGGCTTCAAACCTTGGTCTCCAGAGAGGTAGTAGTCCAGCACTCAAGCATCATGCTGGTTTTGGACAATATTTGCTATCACATCTTCTCTGCATCTTGACCTAGTTCTTCCGTAGCTGCAGTTACTGGAGTCTCTTCAAGGCCAACTTCACACAGAATGCAGTGTTGTTTCTAAGTAATGCTCCTCATCTTAGTACATTCATTGTCAATGAAAAAATTCCTAAAAGACAAAAGCACATCTGAGCCCTGAGACTGCATATAGACTTTTGGGGGGATAATGCATGCAAGGGTAAGGAGGTCATTCAACAGTGGCAGCTGTTGGCTTCTGTGCCAGTGGGGTGCTGAATCTGCTCTGGGTTTTAGTTAAAAACATTAAAGGATATATCGAAACTGCTGGATCTGTTTAGGTTCAGCACCTTGGAATGGTTGTTTTATGTTCAAAGGAACACCTGAAATGGATTCTCTGCAACACTGACATGGAAGCCAGAAGCTGCCACTAGCATGATATGTACAGTTTATTACAAACATTTTAAAATAGGATCAGAAAGAATAGCAAGTTGACATAATGCTATTATATTTGGAGCCGGTGTGGTGAAGTGGTTTGAGCACTGGACTCTGCAGACAAGGGTTTGAATTTCTGCTCAGCTATGGAAACCCACTGGGTGACCTTGGGCAAGTCAGACTATCTCAGCCTCAGAGGGGGGCAAAGGCAAGCCCCCTGTGAGAAAATCTTGCTTAAAAACTCTGTAAATTAGAGTCACCATAAATCAGAAACAACCTGAAGGCTCACAACAACAACAACAACAATCCTAAGCCATCTTCACAAGAAAAATTGCTGGATTCTTTCTGTTTATAATTCAGCTTTAAAAAAAGAAACCCTGTGTGTGTGTGTGTGTGTGTGTGTGTGTGTGTATCTCAAGTGACTGTGCTAAGGATCTGCACTGCTTTTAATGCTAAGTGATCTCCTCTATCACGACTGCCACTTCTTGTTATGTTTCATCTGGGCATAATGTGCAAGCCAAAACCTATGTAAAATGGCATATTTTTGAGGGTGGGGGAAGCTCTTTTTTTTTTTTTTTTTTTAAGAAGTAGGGCCAAGGGAAAATATATGCTGGGAAGATAACAGAGAGAAGTTTCTTTTGTGAGAAATGTTCTGTGTTTGTGGGAAATGACATCCCTTTGATAGGCAATGCTACTTTTAGTGCTCCTGGCAATAATAGCTCAATTAGTATGACTCTTACTTCTGGATGTGAATGATTCTTGCATGAGCGAAGAACTGTCCTTGGTATCTTAGTGATCCAATGAAGATTTTTACCCAGCCCTGGTTCAGATTTGCTCCTGGGGTGCTCTCTCTCTCTCTCTCTCCTTCCTTCCTTCCTTCCTTCCTTCCTTCCTTCCTTCCTTCCTTCTTCTTGTGATGATTTACCAAGAGCACTTGGATTCTGCCTTTTATATACTCGGCAGTGAATTGGCCTAAATACCTCAAAGGCTCCATATCCCATCTGATCTCAGACGTTAGGCAGGGTCGGCTCTGGTCAGTACACGGATGTGTGACTTCCAGTAAATATCAGGCGCTGTAGGTTATATTTCAGAGGAAGGAACTGGCAAAACCACCTCAGAGTATTCCTTGCCTAAGAAAACCTTATAGAATTCATGGGATCACCAAAAGTTGACAGATGACTTGCAGGCATGCACACACATAAACTGTGTAATTCAGAGCCACAAAGTGGGATGGGAAATGTTAATCTCAGAATTCCCCAGACCAGAATTCTATATGTATTTAAATCCATAGGTATGGATGGAAAAGGGCACCTAGGGCACCTGGTGATTTCTGATAGGATACCAAACATCCATGAGGTCTCCGTGGGTCAAGATTGACTTGAGGGCTGTTAGAAACAACAAAAAAACAAATATTAATTGTAACATCCTAACCTACCATGACTCTCCAGTTTAACAACCCAGCCACAAGCAATTTGCCTCATTCTTTGTCCCCTACTTTCTCTCAGCCCTCTCTCTACTCTCTCTTCTGACTTTCTTAGCTAATTCTCACAACCTGTCATTCATTCTGCCTCTGTCTATCATTCAGTCTCATTCACTGGTTGTCAATATTGCAGCCATGTGATTTGGCATCACTTATATTTTAATCTCCACAGAGTCTTTCTTTACAACCAGTTGTAAGGTTTATGATCAGGTTATAAACAAGAGAAGAGAGACTCTGTTAAATGAGGTCAAAGGCATTTCGGTTGTCACCATCAATGTATTCAGTATCCCACAAGAGAGAAGATGTTTTCCAAAAGGGATCAAAATTGAGCAGTGCAATCTTTAGAGGTCAGGTCTCTCTAAAGGGGGGTTTCAGTATATGGTTGGCCCTCCCACATTTGCGGCTTTGACTTTGTGGATTTGATTATTATGCTCTCTCTCTAGGAATCTCTATGTCCTCCAGTGTTACTCTGCCAGAAGTTCACCATAGAGACATTTAGAGGACCTAGAAATTTGTAGAGAAAACACTTCTTTAGACATTTGCAGGTACTCCAGTGGAATTTGATGGGCACCTTCTGCTGCACATTAGCTGTAGAGTTGCGATGAAGACTTAGAGATTCCCAGAGAAGTGTTCTCTCAGGTAAAAGAAAGAGTAGTATTTTTTGTGATCCCCCCCCCCCAACTTTTATGGGAGTCTTGTGCTCCTAATCCCATTGAACGTGGAGGACCATCTGTACATATTTACATGCATGTATGCTGATGGACAGTACTGTATATTATTAAACTTTATTTATATAGGGCTGTAGATTTGCACAGGACCAATTGTGAAATAATACTGCTCCTAAGCTCAGCTGTATCATTTTATTCAGTAGATGAGGAGCTGTATGCTTGAATGCTCCTGCAGAGGTTGCAATGCTTGGGGGATCATTTCGATTTTAGAACTGCAGGGACTAGAACCTTTGGCCATTATCTAATGACCTCCTAGGTATGCTTGTGTGTTGTGTAATACGAGCTGTAATATTAGCTGTATGTGCACTATCAAGCCCATTAAATCTCGATAGTGCAGTTTTAGTTTATTGACCATTTAGGTTGATATGATACAACATGGTGCCAATAACTTACTACAGCTAAAATAAAAATGTTCAGATGTCTTGGTTCATGACAATACGTACTCTCAAATTTTGTCTCTATGCTGGAGGAATTCATTTATTCTTAGTGTTATATGCCTTTAAGGAGACTACAACTTACAGTGACCCTATCATAGAGTTTTCTTGGCAAGGTTATCACACAGGGGAAATCTCATATAGAAACAGGAGGTTAAACCCTGCAAAAGCGATGATTTTCACATGACATCATTGCTAAACTTGTGTTAACCCGAACAGAAAGTGGACAGAAACTAGACAAAAGGTGCTCCTTTTTATAGTACTTTCCAGACCCCCCTCCCCGTATATGGGGAAAAGAGCGTATGCTCAAGCCCCATTGAAAATAATGGTCTACGCCCTTGTGGTGGTGCGGCATGTGGCGTGGGTACATGCCCCATTACTTCTGCCAGGGATTACCTTCTGTGTAAGCTCAAAGCTACAGAAGGCAAGCCCGCCTATGGGGAGGGCTGACTGTATTGTTGGGAAATACTGAAAGTAAAAAGGAGAGGCTTTTTGTTAACTTTCCATTTGGGTTAACACAAGTTTAATAATGACATGTGTGAAAATCAACCTGCCTTTGCGAATTTTTTCTAGCTTTTAAATCCCGTTTCTGCACGGGATTTCTCCATGTGATAAACCCCATTGATTCAGAGAAGATTTAACATTGCATTTCTCTAAGGTTGATAGAGTGCGGCTCGCCCAAGATAACTCACTAGGTTTCCATGGATAAGTGGGGATTCAAACTCTGGTTTCCCAGATTCTGAATCCAATCCTCAGTCCAACTACACCACACCGTGTCTTTTTAGTATTTTAGAAGGAACTATAAAGCGAATAGCATGGTACTGTGGTAATTGCCATTTTCCTATGTTTTTAGTTTTGACTGTTTTGTTCCAAATTATCACTTAGGACAGAGTTGCTTCTCCATTACTTGAATTCTGCTTAATCTCTCCATTACCTGAATTCTGCTGAATGATAAGACTTGCCAATACAAATAGGACCGAATTCACTGTCAGCTTCTCCTTCATCCTTCCCTCGGGGATAGTTTCTAGCATCTTCTGTGGAGGACAGCTCCTATGCATGCATGCATTTTGATGTGACTATGAGAGCCAGAGTGGTATAGTGGTGTGAACATTGGACTACAATTCTGGAGAACAGAGCTTGATTCCTAACTCAGCCATGAAACCCACGGGTTGACTGTGGCCAAGTTACATGCTCTCAGTCTCAGGGGGAAGAAATGGCAAACCTCCTCTGAACAAAACTTGCCAAGAAAGCCCCATGATAGGTTCACCTTAGGATCACCATAAGTAAAAAAAGTCAAAACAAGAGCAATGTTAAGTAATTGCCAGCCCCATTCCTCTAGACATCTACAACACCATCAGCTGCAAGAATGAATACCATCTGTATTTCCAGCATGGCCCCACTTTTGAAATGGGGAAAATTGGGCAGCTAAATATTATAGAAACCCAGAATGCCCTCACAGAATAGAGCTGTGCCCTTCAGTTGTCCGTGATTTAGCTGTACATCCCTCTTACCCCCGCCTTACATGCTCAAATGCTCACTTGTCCTTTGCAATTATGTGTCCTTGCAGAAAGGTATGTGGAAATATGGTGGTGGGGGGAGGAGGTTGGCTAGTATGTGTGTGCATGGCAGAGTCCTTTGTATTGCTCTCTTTTTAAAGAGCAGGCTGAGAAAAGGGAGTGATGAGTCTCCTAAGGAAATATAAACATTGTGTACTCATTAGAAGCCTCATTATAAACAAAGTGCAGAGAAGGTGCCCTAAGAGCAAGCTCTTTCCAGGGTGTTTATTAGGATAAAGAGCTTCTTTAACAGAGTAACCAAAAAAGAAAGTGGAAAATGGCACTCTGTTGCAAGCATTAATAAGTGTTACCACTTTTACTGACTTCTTGGGAATGACTTTGCCCTTGTACCTTTGTTTTAAGGAGACAGGTTCCCCTTCCATGTAGAGAAGTATTGGTGGTGTTATATATGCCCTCAAAATACCACCACAATCTCTTTCCCAGCCTGTAGTGTTGCTATGACATGTTGGCTTCATCTGCACTGCAGAATTAATGCAGTTTGACACAGCTTGGACTGCCATGGCTCAATGCTGTGGGATTCTGGGATTTGTGTTTGGTGAGATATTTGGCTTTCTCTGTCAGAGCACTCTGGTACAACAAATGACAAATTCCAGAATTCCATAGGATGGAGCCATGACAGTTAAAGCAGTGTTAAACTGCATTAAGTCTGCAGTGTGACAGCAGCCCTTGATGGGAATGCCTTCAATGAAAAAGTCTAGATGGACTGATCAAATCTGTAGATAATTCAGAAAAAGAAAAAGCAACCTGGAATGACACAAATATATTTGGGTACTGAATTAACACCCCAAACCACTTTGATTTCTTTGGAAACAGTGCTGAAAGTCAATTGCAAGCTATTACATATTGTGACAGAAAGGCAGCCACAGAAATGGAGAACATAGTGAAAAGAACCTGTTGATGCTAGAGGGTTACACCTTGAGACAGCAGCATGCCAACATTATATTTTAAAGGCCTTATATCTTTGGACTAAAACCATAGTATGAAAGGCATGGAATGTAGTAGTACTGCTTTGTTTGTTTCCAGTTACAGTTCAACTAGAACACTGCCTCCAAATTCAAAAGAATCTTTAAAGAACAGCTACATGGAGAGGATTTGGAGTAAAACATTGAAGGTAAATAATACTGCGGTCCTAAACACAGCCCTGTTTGACAGAGTGGGGCCCCTCACTGAACACAAAATTTATTTCTGAATAAATATGAGCAAAATTGCACTGAGTAAATGTTGAACATCCTTGTGAGGAAGCCCCACTTAATGGAAAGTTGGTGGCTATAACTAGTACACACGCATTAAATACGAGCATGGGTCTAAAACTTAGCTATGCTCAGGGAGATGAAATAATGTCTTGTCTCTTGGAATTTTTTTTCTTAGTACTCTCCAGTATGACAGCCAGCATGGCGTAGTGATTTGAGTGTTGGACTACAGCTCTGGAGAGCACAGTTTGAATCTCAGCTCCACTATGTAAGCCCAATGGATGACTTGGGAAAGTCATGCTCTCTCCATCTCCAAGAATGGCAATGGCAAACTGCCTCTGAAGAAACCTGCCAAGAAAACCCCATGGTAGGTTCACAACAACAAACGCACCAATAACATTTTAGCCTGGTGTGAAGGATCACCATTTTCAGAATATGGATGGATGAAAATATTCCTTCAGTAGAATTTTTATCTAATTCATCTAATTTGCAAAATGAGAAAATGGGGAAAGTGACAGGTTTGTTCATCCGCTTTCCAGAGTGCTGGAGAAGCTGGAATTTAAGTATGAAAAAACATTCAAAGGTTAGGTTCAAAACAATTACTAAACATAATTGGTCATTGAAGATTGACCTTCTGCTTTGCATAATAAATTGGAAGAGCAATCCTTTATTAATGCTGCATTTATAAAATGCTGAATCTGTGTTGTGCATTGTTACATCTGACAAAGCGGAAGCCTAATTCTTTCTGTAAAGGCATATTTTGTTTTGTTTCTGTTTTGTTGCTTTTCAAATTACAAAGATTGATGTCTGAAAATTGCAAGCGTTTTATTTGCTTGGCTGGGAATTTCTCTGCTTGAGATACAACAAAGCCAAGGAAAAATGGCAGAGCTGATTTTTCTTTCTCTGTGGAGGTCTCATAGGATAGAGAGGGATAGTGTTCAGCTGAGGTTTCTTTCCTACTTGGAGTAAAAATTAACAAGCTGCACCTGACTGTGACTATGAGAAAGAGCCTGGGTTTAATAGATAATCCAGATTTTCTGCATTTTGATGATCCTGTTTTACCCATGTAATAAGTATTTAGGAATGAGAATACAAACAGATTTTTCTAGACAGATAGATAAATAATGGAAAGCAAATTTTCATGAGTTTCTGATAAACTGAAAGAAAAGTTCCATATTTTCTGAGAATAAGGAGCTTTTCTGTGTAATGTAGGGTGACCAGATGGAAAAGAGGGCAGGACTCCTCCACTCTCAGTAGGAAGAAAGTTTGGCAGGTTGTATGTGCTGAAGTTCCTTCTCCTGTGCTGTTATCAAAAATGCCGTTATATTAGTTACAGTTATTTCTAATAACTCTAACTGAGAAATCTGTAAGAAAATGATCTCTTATACTGGCCAGAAGTACATTAACAGTACTTTAAGGCATTACCTTTGTAAGGTATTCAAAGAAACTTGTTTTCCTTTTACAATTATGGAATTTCACAAATAAGTAATTCATAAATATTAAATTATTCCTTGAATAAGGTGTGAAGTTATCATGTGCAAGAGTGTGGGCTGCAGACCGGATCCAGTTTCCAGGGAAATTTTTGTAGTTACCAGGACTTCCCCAGAGATTTTTTAAAGAAAAGGCATCCCCTCACCCCCCAAAAACATTTTTGGTCCAAAATATTCCCAAATGCATTCCAGAGGGCATGGGGGGCATTTGCACCACACTTAGAGTCCTCCTTGGGATGAATTTTTTTGCACTTTTTTTCTTTTAAAAAACCATTTGGGGGGGAATTTCAACTACATTTTGCACCCCCTGGACACAATTAGACCTAAGAAAGCACTTTTAAAAAAACAGGAAGCAAAGAGGAAATGGCTCCTGTTCATTTACTATTAAACATGGTGAAAATGTATCCTATACCTCTTGGAGTGCATTTTGAGATAATACATTTATTTTATTTAATTTTTATTATTTTTGTGGCAGGAACAAGTATGGTAGAGAGGTGCAATCCTCTAAGGCAGTGGTTCCCAGTCTGGACTCCAGCTGCCATAATTCCTGACTGTTGGCCAAATTGGAGGACCAAAGGTCGGGAAGCACTGCTCTAAGGTCTCTAATCCTCTAATGTGACTCCCAAGCATCGCACTGTTGCCCTGATTATTTATTTGTTTATTTATTTTCATGTATCCTGCCTTCATCCCTGTATAGGGACTGATCTATTCATCTATTAGATTACATCTCATCTTTCCCCTAGTGAACTCAAGAAAGCATCCATAGCTCCCCCCCCCCCCCGAGCCATAAAACTATCTCAGTGACCTTGGGACAATTGCTTCCTCTCAGCCCCACCTTAAAGCCAGCATGATGTATGATCTGAGCATGGGACTAAGACTCTGGAGACCAGGATTCAAATCCCACTGGGTGACCTTGGACAAGTCATACTCTCTCGGCCTCAGAGGAAGGCTAGAGAAAACCCTCTCTGAACTAATTCTGCCTATAAAACCCCATGACTGGTTCTCTGTAGGGTCGCCATAAGTCAGAAATGACTTGTAGGGAGACAGCAACTACATGCATGGGGGGGGGGGGGCATTAAAAATAACAGATTGTAGGTTTAAAACAAAAACAACAAACGTAGACCTGAAAATTGTATCTCACGTACAATTGAATTTCAAAAATGTGATACCACAGATCTAAGATCAAGTCTAGGATGAACATGGGCCACCACCAATTAATATCATAATCTCTAGTTTTTTCCCTCCCCCAAACAGACTGCTCTTCTATTTTGATAAGAGATAGAATATACAGTATATCAAAACTGGAAAATGCTATCAGAATAGGAAAACTATTAATTACCCCATTGATCCATACATTCATAAGTAGAATTCAGAATAAAACCAACATTTAGAAATAACATGTAAATGTTACTCATCACCTCACTTTTTCACAAACATATTACCATTAAAGTTACATTATGGAAGGAAAAGTCATGCTTATGCCTTCATCACTTGGAAAAGTAATGTGTTAGAGGAAAAACAATAGTAAGGAATCACTTTCTAAGGCCTGTTACAGACTGCCAAGATAAAGCTGCTTTGAGTCTCTTTGGAGGTATGCTGTTTAAATGATGCATGCATCCTAAGAATCCGGAAGCTGCACCAAAGCTGCACTCCAGTGCTTAGGAATGGAGTGTGGCTTTGGCACAACCTCCGGACTCTTAGGACCCATGCTTCATTTAAATAGCATACCTCCAAAGAGACTCGAAGCAGCTTTATTTTGGCAGTCTGTAACAGGCCAATGTCTTATGGGATGCATGGTCATTAGTCAAACTGAAAGCATTTTGTAAATGTTCAGATGCTTTGGAAATTTGTTAATACAATGCAGACCCCAGAGATTAAAGTTCATTGGCCTGCTTTTTCATATATAAATGTATATTACATTGCATGGAGTGTTGGTTTAAATTTCTCTCTAAATTTACATAGGGAAAAATCCCCACTTCCATGTACAATGAAAACCATAATGTCTGTCTGAATGCTAGACTAAAACCCTTTCCCATTACATCTAGTTTTCTAGTAGGTGGAAATGTTTTCCTCTATATGGGAGATTTCCTTCACATGAAACGCCTCCATCCAAAATGTCAGCCTGAAATTCAGATACAGGTTTACAAACTGAAAACTGGGCCACTATAGTGTATTAATGTCTCATGGTTAACCAATATAAATGTGTGTCTGAAACAGTTCAGAATACATTTTCCTGTTAGATAGCTGTTAACTCACGATAACCATGCTGTAAGCCAATTTCACACCGACATCAATGTAAAGTTGCTATAGAAAACTATCCAGCTCATGTAAAAGGCAGTTTATAATCATGTCACCTTTCAATAGATTGCAGTGGCATGATGCTAAAATTAAACTGGGCTAAGATCATCCTTTGGCAAGAGGTGCACAGGACACAGACTGATACAGATGGAAATCATCACATAGCTTGGAAGGTGAATATGTTCACTATGCATCAGGAATTTGTCCCATTTCTATTTTCTAAACAAATTCTCATTGTTGTCGTTGTTGTTGCTGCTGCTTTCTCAAAACTGGGACTCACGGCAGGTTATGAATTAAACCCAATGAAATATAGCTAAAACTAAAAAGTTCCTCAGGCATGAAATAAATTGGAGTGCTCTGGGAATATGCTTGATTTCCTGAATAATCCAAACCATTGCATATTTCTACAAGGAACACTTGAACAGGGCTCTTTTTCTTTCTTTCAAGGATATGCTCTTTCGGAATTATTAATGTTTTTTATGAGATACATTATTAATATTCTTCGTTTCACTTAAAAAAACACCACAAAAACAGTTTAGTTAAGAAGATTGTATGGCCCAGATAGCCCTTTTTGGTTCTTGTTCTGTTGAAAATTCAGTCAAGGCCTGACCTTGATCAGGAATTGGGCGCTCTGCTCCTCTCTGTATGCAAATGACACTAATTAATCCAACACAAACATCAATATTTTTGCAAAGCATAACCCCAAGTGCCGTTTTATGACCATGTAATTTACAAGGCCTTAAACTACATTAAAATTACCACATACAGTGTTTACAGTTTAATTACACGGCTATTTGCCTTACCCAATCAAGTGTTATTCATATAGTCCTTTCCCACTGGCCCTAATCTTGCCTAAAAAAGGAAAACAAACCCCTTTGCCCACACAATAAGAACAGCAAATATTTAGCAAGAGGAATTCTTCCGAATTGGTTCCTCTGTTTTTGTGAACATTTTTAAACATGTATTTATTCTAGCAAAGGTAATTGTTGTCTGTTCATTTGCACTACATATGGAAGCCTGCTTCTCCTGAATAATTTCAAATATATAATAAGCGGCACCTCTACCATCAAAAGTTTCTCTAATTGGTAAAATATTAGGCATGCATGTGCAGAGGAATTAGGGGAGAATGACATGGTACAGTCCCAAGATGGTAGAAGGGACTGTTCCATTTGGAGCAGAGTGGAGATCACATTTTAATCCTCCAGTGTTCCACCACCAAGTAGAAACTAACACAGCAGGCTGAAGTCAGAACTAATCCCAGCAGACACACACACACACACACACACACACACACACACACACACTCACTCACTCAGGAATGTTTTACATCCATTGTTGTTGTTATGTGCATTCAAGATATCTCTGACCTATGGCAAAGCTAAGGTGAACTTATCATGGGGTTTTCTGGAGCTGAGAGTGTGACTCACCCAATGCCACCCAGTGGCTTTCCAGGCCAAGCAGGGAATCACCCTGCCCCCAGTTCCCCAGAATCATAGTCCAACGCTTAAACCATGACATCATGCTGTTATGCATTCATACAATAACATTAAAATACATCCTAACACTCTGGAGCACTATTCTACTACCTCATTCTAGTTAAAATTTTACTCTATTCCTAAATATGATTACTTGACAGTAAGCATATTGCCAACAGGGAGGGACATATATTATTGAACTGTTAATACTACTTCAGGGGCAGGACCAGGAAACCAAGACCCACCCCTGGTTCTGTAGAAGGACTATGGAAAAAACAAGTCAGATGTCTTGTACTTATGTGTAAAAGGGAATTTCAACAACTTAAATTTGTATGATAAGCTTTGTAAGATGAAAGACCCTCTTCTGCCTAACCATTAAGGGTGAAAGATCTCTATCTCAAGGTTGCCATACCTCCCTCCATTTGTCCAGGTTTTGCCCAAATTCTAGACATGCCACACAGTGCTCATATGGACCATCATCTGGCCTAGATTCATGTGTGTGTGTGTGTGTGTGTGTGTGTGTGTGTGTGTGTGTGTGGTATCTCTGGCCCTTGTTTGTTGCGAAGCAGAAGGGCAAAAACTCACTAGATCTTGATTTTCAGTACGAATACAGACCGTGAAAGCGGGGCCTAATGATCCTTCTGACTTTTTGGGTTTTAAGCAGGAGGTGTCAGAAAAGTCATCCTCAACCCATGGTGACCCTGTGGATGAGACATCTCTAAGACCTCCTGTCTTCCACTGCTCTACCCACTTCCTGTAATTTCATGGTTGAGTCTATCCACCTGGTGTGTAGTCTTCCTCTCTTTCTACTGTCTTCCACCTTTCCTAGCATTATTTCCTTTTCCAGTGAATCATGCCTTCTCATGATGTGGCCAAAGCACCACAAGCTCCATTTAACATCTTGGCTTCTAGGGAAGTTTCTGCCTTTATCTGTTCAAGGACCCATTTGTTTGTCCTCTTGGCTGTTCAGAGTATCCCCAACATTCTTCTCCAGGACCACATCTCAAATGCACTGATTTTCCTCTTAACTGCTCTTGCATATGTATAGAGTAATGGGAAATACAATGGCTTGGACAGTTCTTACTTTAGTATTCAATTGTATATCTTTGTTCTTTATGATCTTGTCTAGTCCCTTCATAGCTGCCTTTCCTATCCATAATCTTCTTCTGATTTCCTGATTGCAATCACCATTCTGATCAGTGTTTGATCCAAGATTGAGAAACTCTTTAACAATTTCAGTTTCCTTATTGTCTAGGTTGAATTTGTGTAGTTCCTCCACTGTAATTATTTTTGCCCTAGTAGGGGCAAAACATGAAGGAATTCTTCTGTGAAATTGTTCAGGAAGCATCCAGTGTGACCTCAAATTTCAGGCACGAGGAAAGGGACAAACGACATATGCAGGGTGTAAAGGGACACATTCTGAGGGGATGAAGTGAGACAATGGAAGGAAGAGGAAGGAAGTTTTTCAGAGGAGGCTTGCCACTGCCATCCTTGGAGGCAGAGAGTGTGTGGGTTTACATGACCACGCCTCGATTCAGACCCTGCTCCCCAGAGTCATAATACCACTGCACCACACTGGTTCTAGAATAGCTTGGATGACGACAATAAGTGCATAATATTTGATTTGAGAAAGTGGAATATGGCAGAATATTACATTTGACCTCTCTCTCTCTCTCTTTCCTAGATCATGATGGTTCTTCCTCAAAGTTGGTAGCAATGGGGATGGAATATCTGGCAAGTTGGATATGTATTTAAAAATTAGAATGTTGTCTTAAGGCATGATTGTATTCCATTTGCAATGCTATTTGGGATGTGTAGACATCATTAGACGAAAATAGTCATGTCTTGTGGAGACCAGGTTTCAATTCCCAGCTTGGCTATAAACCCCACTGTATGACCTTGGACAAGTCACATGCTCTCAGCCTCAGGCGTAGGCAATGACAAACCACCTCTGAGCAATACTAGCCAAGAAAACTCAATGATAGGTTCATCTTAGGATGACCATAAGTCACAAATGATTTGAAGGCACACAACACACACACACAAACACAGAGAGCCATCTCTTGATACTATTTTTGAACTGTTGTTTCAGAGTCTTGATCGGCCTGCAGTTCGCTCCCTTTGTACACTGTGCTTTGAGTGCAGTTGCTGATGCTAGTATACAATGTTCTACCAAAGGTTTCAAGCAAGTACTTGATCCTTTGTCAGTATAGCTGGGGAGGTGGGAAATCCACAGAGCCAATAAAGGTGCACAATTGATACACAGTTGTGAAGAGAAATGAGCAAAGAACCTGCGTTATCAAGTAGGTTGAATTTCTCTACACTCTTGAGGTGATGGTTTGTCTTAAATATAATGTGCCTTCCAAACCAGGAGTCATTGTCATTGCTGATCTCCAAGTATCTTTTCTATCTAAAATTGGATTTTTTTTAGTACAAAGCTGACAGTTGGGTATAGCTGCATATACAATATTCATTCTAAAACTCTTGCTGACACAATATTTCCATTCTTCCCGGGTCTTGTAGAATGTAGTCTCAGATATTATGGCAGATTAAAAATCAGTCTGTCTCAACCATGGTGTCCTTTGCTTCAAGGTCTCCCAGGGCATCTGCCCATGTGATAAGGCATGAGAAACCAGTTTTCAGGATAGAATTCATGCATGACATGGCCTGCCTAATCCAGAGGGCAAGGACTGAAAGATTAGTAATATGTAGGAAGATGAAACATTCATTTGATGGAAAGGGCAATCAGAGAAACCAAACTGTGAATCGATCTGTTTATAGTTGACTAGAGGAAGGGGGGGGGAGTGGTTGCTGATAAAAGAGCATCCCTTTCAGAGTGAGCTGTTTTTGGGCTGAATGTCAGCTCTTTAATTTGTATTGAGAGATATCCAGAAATCCTTTACACAAGAAGTTGATAGAAGGTGGCAGTTTCTGCAACAAGCAGTTTGTTCAGTGCTGTGAGGAAGAAATTACTGACAGGAATGTGTCTGAGATTGTCATTTATGCTAAGAATCAGAAGTGGAAGTAGTCATCAGTGAGTGGGTGACATGTTAAATAAGTGCTAGTACCGAGTGACTGGCAGGCAGGAAACAGAGGGACCGTGCACCAGTGTGATTCTAGATAACTATGGTAGTTTCTTTTTTAGATAAAAGACAGAAACTACCTAGTTACCATTTATCTTGTTTAATCTGGAGAAAACTTTTCCAGAGATCCAGCCCTAGTGGTTTTGTTCTTGTTGTGCGCCTTCATGTTGTTTTTTGATTTATGGTGACACAGAGACAACTCTATCATGGGGTTTTCTTGGTAAAATTTGTTCAGATGAGGTTTTTCATTGCCTTCCCCTCAGGCTGAGAGAGTGTGACTTGCCCAAGGTCACCCACTGGATTTACATGGCTGAGCTGGGATTTGAACCCCGGTCTCCAGAGTCATACTCCAATGCTAAACAAACCTTTCATGACAGTGTCATGTACAGTATATTGGACCTTTTTAAAAATCTACAGACATCTAAAGCTTAGTTTGTCTATCAGTGATGCTGAGACTGTGGTGCAGTATGCTCTCTCTGTTTCTACTGGTCACTCCAAGGAATAAGTAATGCAGCTGGAATCACAGTGAAAACTCAGGCAATTAAAATGCTTAGGTGCACCATGAGTATGCACATGTGCACGCAGTTTACTAACGGTGCTTGGAATAAGGGTAATGAGCAATAAGTACCACCACTAGTACTATGTAATGGCTGATAATGTGACATGCAATGATTACTATACAACAAAAATGTATTAGTGGAGCCATGTCCTAAGCAATATTGTAGCAATACTCAGTGAGATGTGGTAATGACACAGTTTTGTTTAGTTACAAAATAACAGGCATTATGTATAGATACAGGATAATATCATCCATGGTAAATGGTTTTGGTGTAAAAAAAAAAAAAGGAAACAAATAAAAACAAATAAAATGACAACAATGTTCAGATTTCTTAAACCAGTCCCTAGATATTACATGTTTTAGGAGGGTACCATGGAAAGAAATTTAGGTCTGTTTCTAAATTAGTGGCCTCTGTTCAAAGGGGAGACTATATATATATATATATATGGGAAGCAAATGTACAGCAATGGACATGCTCTGTGTTCTAGAACAGGTGCAGCTGATATAAATATTTTTCTTTGTCACAATTACTGGATTTTTGCATCCTTGTACAAGATTTCCATGTACTAGGGAATGGGTGGGGGAAGGGGAGAAAAGAGGTTATGTGTACAGATGGTTAACTGCTAAAATGCCCAGAAGGTTCAACTCATCTGTGCTAGTGAAGATGACGTGAATTTTCCACTGACTAATTCACAGGTGTTTGGAAAGCTCTGGATTGCATTCAGATTTTGCAATTCTGTTTTGTTTGATCAAATGCCTTGGGTTAGATGTTGGAAACGTGCATTTTTATAACAATTAATATGGCCAAGTGGTTCTAAGAACATCAGTATGGATCTCTAGAGAAAAGAGGGTAGAGAGAAACCTTTTGGCATGTGGGCCTTACAATCATTGCAAATTGAGGCCTTGGGCCATTACTGCCTCGGGCTGCCTCTCTTTTGCTACAACACATTGCATTGCCTCGGGTCAGTGACTCATAGTTCGCCTGCCCATTGTCATCATGGTCATAATTTGGCAAGCAATAACAATTATTTCCTGCCTTATGCTAGCTAGGCCTTTCTCCTGCTCTGTCCTGCTCTCTTATTAGCCTACAACCAGAATGGCAGCAAAAAGAGCAGGTGTTTTAAAAGCTCAGCTGCTATTCTCAGAAGACTAGGGATGCACAAGTGTCATTCTTCACTGGAGTAGGCTATGTTGGCAATGCACTTTGGCTGCTACCTATCTGGTGAGTAGAAAGAGGCAGTGGTTAATGCAATGCCATTCTTAGTGAATGTTTAATAACAGTTAGCAGACTGAGTAAAATGAGGAGCCCCACTCCATTCCACAGCAACTTCTGCAAAAATGTACCATACTTTGCTTTATAATCTGGTCAAAAGTAAATTTTATTGTGTTCAGAGGGGCTTAAATAAATGGGTATAGGATTGCATTGCAAGTATTTCTCCTTAAATGTTGTTAATGTGCTTCAATTTGACTTATGGGAACCCTATCACAAGGTTTTCTTGGCAAGATTTATTCAGAGTAGTTCTGCCATTGCCTTCATCTTAGGCTGAGACAGTGTGACATGCAATGTCATCAGTAGGCTCCCATGTCTGAGCAGGGATTTGAAGCCTGGTCTCCCAGTGTCATCATCCACCACGCAAACCTATTTTTTAGATTGATTTTGTCTGAAAACTAAAACTAAGTAAAGCTTTTGATGCATTTTCATGTTTGCACAGCCCCCCGCTCCCAAATATTCCACAACCAAGAATTCAAAGACAAAACCATGTTAGTCTGGCAAATCAGTATGTGAAGGGATCTTGTAACACCTTTGAGACTAACTGAACAAAAGAGGTTTGTAGCATGAGACTTGAGCCTACTTCCTTACATGCACACACATGCATCTGAGGAAATAGACTCAAGTCTATGACAGCTGATGCTACAAACTTCTTTTTTTTAGTTGCTCTCAAAGGTGCTATAAAATCTCTTTGCATATCTCAAGAATTGTTCTTGTTGTTGAATTCTTAAATAAAAGTAGCCATGCATATAGTAGGGTGGCTGTAAGTTTGGATCAGCTGTAATATGCATGCAGGAGGAGCAAAAGGTCATTTCCCCAAACTCTGCTGTGTATGGAACTCTGTGTTCATAGCTGGATGTCACTCATGTGGAATGAGTCATATGGATAGATTGGCAAATTCATAGAGGGCCAAGTAAGGATTAAGTTAAGTCAGCAATCAAATTTGTGTTTCTTAAAAAAAAAAAAAGACAGAAAGAAATAAATAAAGAAGGAATAAAGAAAAGAAAAGAAAGAAAACCATATGAGGTCCTAGTCAAGATCAGACTTCAGCACTAGTGAGAGATATTTCATCCTTTCCTTGTGTCATTTTCATGATCACCTCTCCCACAACCTTGCAGAGCTGCCATTTGCTCCATACTTGATCATGAATTGAATGTATTACCTATTTTGGCCCCGTAGACATGAACTTTCCAGTGAAAGAGCAAAACACTATGTAGTCCCAGTAATCCAACACCTAATGAAGGGGGCAGTGACTTTTTTTTATTACAATACTTAGACTTAATGGCGGGATACAGACCTCCGCTTTGCGGCGGTCTCCCGCCGGCGCCATTTGCTCTGCGCGGGAGCTGCAGCAGCCAAACCGCACGGTTCCCGCGCGGAGCAAAAAAGAAGCTCCATTTCGGAGCTTCTTTTTGCGGTGCCTCTATGACATCGCGAGGCGCCGCTGGCGCATTCGCGACGTCATAGGCGCCATGACACGTCTGGACGCTATGCGTCCAGTACGTAAAGATGGTGGCGCCCATGTGGAAGGGGCGCCGCCATCTTGTACGTATTCTATACGTACTATATGGCGGTTTGTATCCCGCCAATATGTATTTTTATGACACACATTTTTATCACTCCATGATGACTCCCTGAAAATAATATTTTTGCACTAAATCTGGTCCAGGGTCATTGTTTATAAAATGGCTTGTCCTGGATAGTGAATTCTGAACTCTGGTGCACTTACTAAGAGCTCACTGGCCTGCTTGCTCCTGTTCTTCATTGTTTAGTTGCTTAACCAACGTTTCCCCTAGATGGGATGGGCATGGCTGTGATGGCAGTTTGCATACTGTCTGCATGCTCGCTGTTATAAGACATGGCAAACAACTGAATGCCAACAATTGCAGCAGGAGCAGCCAAAATGTTTTGCTTCTTGAGGCAGAAAAGAGACTTCCCCAACTTCTTAGGGGCAGCACCAGTAGCAGCTGCAAGTACATTTCTATACCACATACTGATGTACTAAGTGGTTTACAAAGTGTAAGCTAACTGCCCCCAACAAGTTGGGTACTCATTTTAGTGACCTATGGAAGAATGCCAGGCTGAGTCGACCCAGAGCCCCTGGCTGGTATTGAACTCACTACTTTGTGGTTTGTGAGTGGCTGCAGTACAGGCATTTAACCACTGCGACACCAGGGCTCCTTAGGGAAATAAGCCGAGTGCAGTGGGGCAGTGTTTTCTACCACCTGATTGTGAGGCCAGTAATCTAGCATATGAAGTACAGGACAAGCTGAGTTGGACACACCACTCTGTCCTTCAACTCAGAGTCTGCCATGCAAGGCAGCAACTTCATTCCACCAAATAGTAGGGCCTAGTGGTGTTGCCCAGTATTGGGGGAAACTGCGGGTTTGGGTGGTGGTGAAGGCAGCCATAATAATAATAATAATAATAATAATAATAATAATAATAATAATAATAAATTTTATTTGTATTTTCCGCCTCTCCCTGCAGATCAAGGCGAGATTACAGCAAAGAATAAAAACCAAAATACAATACAAAAAAACAATATTATCTAAAAATACAGTCAGTAAAACAACAGCATTGTTACTACCAATCACTAAAAAGGCCAAAACGTCATCAATTTTCCATGCTATCAAGTCAGAGTGGGAATGTTCCATAAAATCAGCTATAAAAGGTCAGGTGGAGAGGCAGCTGCCACCATGGCAAAAACAGGCAGGGCACAGTCACAGCTGAGAGGGAGCGATCAGGCAGACCCAGCAACATCAGGGACTGTCTGAAGGAAGAGGCCCCTCCCTCCTCAACTGTCATCTTGGCCTCAGAGGGAGCGATCAGGCAGACCCAGCAACATCAGGGACTGCCTGAAGGAAGAGGCTCCTCCCTCTTGTAACTGTCATCTTGGCCTCAGAGAGAGCGATCAGGCAGACCCAGCAACATCAGGGACTGCCTGAAGGAGGAGGCTCCTCCCTCTTGTAACTGTCATCTTGGCCTGAGAGGGAGCGATCAGGCAGACCCAGCAACATCAGGGACTGTCTGAAGGAAGAGGCCCCTCCCTCTTTTAACTGTCATCTTGGCCTGAGAGGGAGCGATTCAGGCAGACCCCGCAACATCAGGATGCTCTGAAGGAAGCGGTCCTCCCTCTTGTCAAACTGTATCTGGCTCAGAGGGAGCGATCAGGCAGACCCAGCAACATCAGGGACTGCCTGAAGGAAGAGGCCCCTCCCTCCTCAACTGTCATCTTGGCCTCAGAGGGAGCAATCAGGCCCCTCCCTCTTTTAACTGTCATCTTGGCCTGAGAGGGAGTGATCAGGCAGACCCAGCAACATCAGGGACTGTCTGAAGGAAGAGTCCCCTCCCCCTTTTAACTGTCATCTTGGCCTTGCGAGGAGCGATCAGGCAGACCCAGCAACATCAGGGACTGCCTGAAGGATGAGACTTCTCCCTCCTATAACTGTCACCTTATATTTGTTTTGTATTCAATTTTTACTGTACACCGCTATGATCATTGCGGAATAGCAGTCTATAAATAAAACGTATTATTATTATTATTATTATTATTATTATTATTATTATTATTATCCTTCTTCTTCAATGTGGCAGTGGCCTCTTCCTCAGGGAGAAGCCACTGCCACCATGTCAAAGCCAGGAGAGGCACGCCCACCCTTCTCCTTTGCCACAGCAGTGGACTTCTTCCCGGGAGGCAGCTGCTGTTGTGGTGGAGCCACAAGGGATGTGCTTGCACTTTCTTACCCCACATCCCCATAGTGATACTACTGGCATGGCCAACACTGAATAGCTGTGAAGAGCATGAAGTCTTCTGAGGTCAAGAGCTCATTCTGGACATTTTCCCTGGAGCCTTGGCACTGTGCAAAAGAGAAACAGGAAGACAGGCCTTTCGTGAATCTGGCTAGGTTACTTTTTAATTCAGTTTCAAATTCATGTTACAAAGTAACTAGAGGACAAACTTTCTGGACCTTTAGGAGTGTTCTAGAAAATTATCTCTTTTATTCTGATCTGTAAACTCTAAATTAGAGAAGAAAGATGGATGGGAAGCAGTATGTCAAAGCCTAAGAAAACAGGGACTTTTTTTGTGGATGGAGTGAAAAAAAGGAAAGGGTTTGGCTTCGGGATGCATTTTTTTCCATCCTGGTGGGGACAGTGATACCCTTTAGCTTCTCATAAACACATCGTTAACTGTCCCTGGATTTCTAAAAACAGCAGCAGAATCTTATTTCGGTAAATGAGGGACAAATAATGAAAAACAGCTTCCGAAAGGTTGCTCAGCAGTGTGAGAACTTGGCCCGGCCGTTTGGAGCGTTCCAGGAAGAAGAGTGCCAAAATATATAGATATATTTTTAAAAAAAACAAAGCCAGGGTATAGTGAACTGAGGTAATGCTGGCAAGGAACAAGGAAAGCATAACAAAGGACTCCTTCCACCTCCCTCCATCCCCGGCTGCCCGCTGCCTAAAGAATCACTGGTCCCTGCTTCTTGTGTTTTCCTGTCAAAAGAGACTGTGTGGGGCTGGTTTCCTGGCAACCTGCCCCATCTCCTTCCCTCCATTGAGATGCATTTACCCCTAGAGGGAGCCCATCGGCTGTCAGCCTCCAGCAAGAACCTGTGTTTAACTAGCTCCTTCTGGGATGCAGGCAAGCTCTCTGAGAGCACAGTTAGAGCATCTGCCAGAAGAAGAGGAACTAGCAACTAGCGCTAGGCAGTGGAATGGTTGGTGTCTGGGAGGGAGCAGGAGTCCTTTAGAGCTAAATCATTGCCAAGTGCAAAGGGCCTAGTTTGGATGACCTGACTCCTCTCCCCATCTTTTTAAGGGGGAGCTCCTTAAAAACCTAGACAATAAATCCTGCTTGTCAAAAATTTCAAGTAAACAAAATAATAATTCTCTGGCGAGGCTTGTGCTAAAATCATTCTCACTCCACACAGCTTTTAACTGTGGATCTCTTTTGCCTTTTCATTTTCTACTACTATTCCGATTTTGCCTCCTCGCTCCTTTCGCTCTTGGGGACAGCAATGATACAGTGAGCGGATGCAAAGAAAGACAGGGACTTTGTACATAACATATGAAAATCACTAATGGTGTGGTCTCCAATTACTTGCTGCCTTGGTGGATAATAGGGTTAATGACACCAAGAGATAGTTGGTGCATGCACCAGGAAGATGCTCTCAGTGAACCTAACTTGAATAAGCTAAATAAAAATGTTTGGATAACACATTTGAGAGTTGTAAAAGAAGGAACAAACAGGTACACCATGCCCGTTTGTAGTGTGCAAAATGTCAACTTGCGGAAATTCCCTCTTATGTACTGATATTACAAATATAGCAGTTCTGTCCTGCATTGCATCTGGTCACTGATATCATTGATCCTAGCCAACTAGCGTGCTATGCAATGTATATTATGCATTTTAAGAGATGTCCCAGCCCCCCTTTTTGGCAGTGAGTTGGCCATTTCAGGCAAATGGATAGTTTTGTTTACATTGTTATCATTGTGTTTTTTTAATGGCAGCACAAAGGAGTGATGCTTTCAGGATATTTTGCCTCATGGGCCAAAATAACTTGCCTGGCTTTAGTTTGGGTCCTATATCCCTTGACTTGGGTGAATTGGATGGGCTATTATTTGCTTCTGTGCTTTTGGCAACAAGCTGTCTTGGGCCTGCCCTTATTAAGAGCTAGTAGCCCAGAAACTCATCTTTATAGGATAAGTGGTAACTCCCCAAATGATTTATTTCTATGTACTGAATATACTTTACATAAAAGGGGAAATGAAAAGCAGCACCAATAAGAAGAGAAAATGGCTCCATCTGATAGTAGCTACTAGTGACAGTCTTGGAGACAACACAGCTATATCTCACGTTTGAATATGGTGGAATGCCCTCCAAGAAGGATTTTCACCCTTTGAAAATACATTGCATTCCATCTTCAATAGTCCTAGCAGTCACCTTAGGGTTCATTTTTTCTTTGAATCAAAACTTCCCACATAGCCCTGCCCACAATACAGGTGGGCTTCTGTATCCATGTATCTAACCCCCATGCATTTAATTTTTCATCTATCTACTTTACCGACAGGTTAATTTTACAGTTGGCCATCCACATCCACAAATTCTTTATCCACAGATTCAACCATCCATGGCTTGAAAATATTTTAAAAATATATACATTCAAAAAAGCAAACTCTGATTTTGCCATTTTATATAAAGGACACATTTTACTATCCATTGTATTTAATAGGACTTAAACATCCATGGATTTGGGTATCAACAGGTGCATACCAAGAGGATAACAAGGGCCCATTGTACCTGCTTGTGCCAGAGTGCTCAGTATTAATTTACTCAGAAATTATTTTTAAAAGAAAAAGTGTTTGTGCTGGTTTATAAGTCATAACTAAAGCCACAGTTTGGCAATGCTTTTATTTAAGTGTAAAGTTTATTAGGACCAACCTAGTGACAGTTCTATGGCAGATTGTTGTTGTTAACTGCCCTCAAGTTGGCCTTGACTCATGATGGCCCTATGGATGAGACATCTCCAAGACACCTGCTCAGGCCCTGCAGGCTCAGGTCTGTGACCTCCCTGATTGAGTCTAACCATCTAGAATGTGGTCTTCCTCTCTTTCTACTACCTTCTGCCTTTCCTAGTTTTATTGTATTTTATATCAATTCTTGCCTTCTCATGATGTGGTGAAAGTATGACAGCCTCCCTTTAGTCATCCTTGCTTTCAGGGAGAGTTTGGGACTGATTTGTTTTAGAACACTTTTTTTTGGCACTCTTCTCTAGCACCACATCTCAGATGAGCTTACTTTCTTTCTATCGGCTTTTTTCACTGCCCAGTTCTTACTTCCACACATGGTGATGGGGAATATGATGACTTGGATGATCCTCACTTTGGTGTTCAGATTTATATCTTTCACTTTAGGATTTTGTCCAGTTCTTTCATCACTACCTTTGTCAATCCTATTCTTCTGATTTTTTGACTGCATTCTTTGTTCCAATCTATATTTGATTTAAGGTATGGGACCTCTGTGACAATTTCAATATTCACATTATCTAGGATGAATGTTTAACATTATCTAGGATGTAGATGTTTAACATTAAGCCGCCTACCTTGGGATTAATGACACAAACTAATAGTTCTTTGACAAAGTTTATGAGATGTTAATGACAAAACCTTCCTAAAAGTTTTTACAGTCAGATAAAGAAATCAGATAGAGATATGTAGCAAAATCCTAAGGTCACTGAGCATGTCACTTTCTTCCTTCTATTATTTTTGCCTGTGCTTCCTCACTTTATTATATGTTAACTTAAAGTTTAGTTCCTATGCTGTCAGCTAAAGTAGTTAGAGAATTACAAACAAATCTCATGAAATTTTCAAACACTGTGATTTTCTTGGCATCTGATTATGCAATGTAAAACACACATTGACTCTACACAAACATGAGGCAACCTAACAAGATGTGGACAGTGATTTAAAAGTTTTCCATTGGATGTTCATCTCAGTAATGTAAGTGATCCAATGTTCATTGAGAAGGCATTCATTCGCAACTCATAAAGTTTGCCAGAGAGCTGTCATGCTAGTCTGAATTTGTGATATCTGAGAGAATATATTGGTGAATAAGAAGCCATGAGACAAAATCTTTGCAACACAGAGAATAGATTGAATATGCTGAAGGGAACTCATTCATAATACTTAAGAGGTAATTTATCCTGAACATGTATCTTTTCCAGAATTGATTTGTTTCTGTCCCCACATTAACCACTTTGTTGAAATCCCTTTTTCTGCTAAAAATGGATGACGATAAAGCTGTATGCTACAAATCTTACAGTGTGACACTGCTACCAATAATGAATATTAACTAAAATTAATGTTCTTCTTGTCAGATATACTTCAGGGCCTAGGTGGGAAATGCTATGGGATTATAACATTTTCCAAGTGTTTTTTGTGGGGTTTTTGGCTATGTGGCAGTGTTCTGGAAGAGTTTATTCCGGACATTTCACCAGCATCTGTGGCTGGCATCTTCAGAGAAATGTTAGGAATAAACTCTTCCAGAACACACCCACATAGCCCCCCCCCCACCCAAAAAAACCCCCTATGGATTCTGGCCATAAAAGTCTTCAACTTCACATTTTCCATTATGCAAAAATAAATAAATAAATAAATAAATAAATAAATAAATAAATCCACAACAATTAATGTTGTTCAATTAAAATGAGCACAGGGTGAAACAGAATGGCTCATACCAAATCCACAAAAATGATATCTTTATTGGACCAACCAAAATGCACATTATACATGTTGCAAGCTTCCGAAGCTGCACTGACATCTTCATCAAGTGTTAAAAATTATACAAAGAGAAAGTAGGTTTTTATTTCTGATGATGATGATAGTCATAGCCCTGCATTTAATCAAGATGTTGTGGTTGTTGTCCTCAGTTTGGATGGTATGGAAGGGCATTCGTGCAAGAGGCCCCTCTTCCTTCTAGTAATGTGAGTACTGGGAGATTCAGTCCCGGAAATAACCTTTATATTCCATTGTACTTTGCCATATGGCCAACACGGCTACCCCTGGGTAGCTCAAACTGGTAGAAGAGTGTTCAAGGTAGAGTAAACCTGAAGCAGATAGATAATTTTTCTGCAGAGGGTGTTTTTGTAGAATAAAAATAGAGATAGGTAACACTGGAGAGAGAGACAATGTGATGTAATGGTTTGACTCTGGAGATCAGGATTCCATTCCTTGCTCAGCCATTGAAACCCACTGGGTGATCTTGGCAAGTCACACACTTGTAAGATAGGTAAGTATCTGAATAACCACAAAAGCTCAGTGTACAGCAGGGGTGGGAAACTTATGACTCTCTCTATATCACTGAATTAGTTTCCATCAGTACCAGTCAGTGTAGCTAATGTTGAGGGATGATGGGAGTTACAGCCAAGCAGTATCTGAAAGGCAGCAAGTTGCCTATCCCTGATTTACAGAAATAAGGCAGACCTTTTTTTAAAAAAAGGACACATAGTCATATAGGAGGTAGACAAATTGATACTTTAAAGGTAAAAAAATGATAGAGCTGGCTTGAGAATCCCTTTTCAAAGAGCAACTCAAGAAGGGTACTATGCCATTGTTAGTAAAAGCCTTCAGAAACACTAAAAGCAGCACTCACAGGCAGAGATGAAAAAGCTCTAAATTGCTATGATATGTCACAGCCTGTCAATTTATTAATAGATGCTTCTAAATCAGGCTTGGGAGGGGGCATAAAAACTTCAACAGTGCCAGCATAACATTCTGCTCGAAAAGAAAAGAAAGATTAAATACAGATATTCACTAGTGTGTAGAGGGATGCTGAGACAACGCAGATCACAAACATCTGGTGTTGCTTTGTAGCAAAACAATTCACTAATGACATTTGGGAAAAGAGAAATGAAGTGACTCTTGGAGAACATATTTTATCATGGAATATCTAAATTGGCCATGGAGCATGGAGCTTCTTAGTCTTAGGACTCAGACTGCCTTGAGCTGCTTGTATGTGCTGCCTTATTATCTTCTTGAACATCCAAAAAGACTTGATCTAAAAAATCAGGGAGAAGTGACTTATGTCATTCAATCCCAGCACAATGTCTTCTGGGATTAAAAAGAAGAAGAAGAAGCAGGTATTTGAAACAGTGACTTTACTAGTGTTGGAGTCACCCAGTGTGATAATTCATGGTGTCACCCCCCTCCATTGACCTCCTCCCATATCACACCGTATAGAATCTTTAGTAATGTTTTTGGTACTAATGTTACTCGTAAATTCTAATTCCTGTACATCACTGAATATAATGGCAGTATTTGTGACACAAAGAATTAGCAAAATTAAAATTATATATTTGCATTACTACATTATAAGCACAACTTAAATGTATTTAAATAGTTTCATGTGATTAAAGTAAACATTTCACAAGTTGTGATGTTTTAAAAGAAAAAAAATTAAAAGTAATTTCTAAAAACAAAACCTGAGGCCTCTCCTTTCTCCACCCACTGAGCCTTGTCCTATTCATGCATACTATTCAGCTGAGCTCCAGGTTTTAAAAGGGATGCAGCTGAATGACACAGCCCATTTCTGCCAAAATTGGATTTTTGAAAAGCAGTGGTGTCACCCCTCCCTTAGGGTGTCACTGAGTGTGGTCTGCACTCCCCACACCTCCTATTGATGCCCCTGATTTGAAATCAATGTCTTTGCTTTGAATACAGTCCGCCCGCCATATCCACGGACTTGCCATCCACGGATTTGAGCATCAGCAGATGGCAAGTCCTTGGGGGGAGGCAGCAGCAGTGGCAGAGTTGGGGAAGATGAAGAGGAGGGAGGAGGAGGAAGGAAAAGGAGGATGAGTGGTGGCAGTGGCCATGGAGGGGGGTAAGAGGAGGATGAGAAAGGAGGAGGTAGGAACGATGAGGAGGAGGAAGGAAAAGGAGGAAGAAGAGCAGTGACAGAATGAAGAGGAGGAGGAGAAGGAAGGAAGGAAAAGGAGGATGAGCTGTGGCAGTGGCAATGGAAGAAGATGAGGAGAAGAAGGAGAAGGAAGAAGAGGTAGCCCCCTGTTGCCCACCACAGTGAGAACGGCAAGGTTGGATTGGGAGGGGGCAGGGGCAAAGTGCCCCTGTTCTCAATGGTGGTGCAGCTGTGTGGTTGCACCACCATTGAGTACTATGGGACTTGAGCATCTGAGGATTTTGGTATCTACAGGGGGATCCAGAACGGATCCCTGCGGATACCAAGGGCCCACTGTACTCTTTCCTTTCCCCCTTTCTTTTCTTTTCTGTCCCTTTTCTTTTTGTTCTTCCTCACAAATTTAAGAGGTAATTTGAGATACAGCTACAGAGAAGAGATCCTACATTTCTCCACAATAATTTGTGAATCTGCTTGTAGAGACTTTCAGGAGCAAGCAAACAAACAAACAGAAATCCAGCCAGATCTGGTCATGGTGGTAGGGGGAGTGGAGTTTGCAGTAGAATCAAATTGAGAAATCAGGTGTTTGCAAGGAACAAATCCTTCTTTCTTTCGATTGAAAAGACATTCTAAAACAATTGGTTTAAGTCGGGGGGGGGGGGCAGCTGCAGCAGTTTGCTTTTCCCTGAGTCTACAGGGAAGGGCAATATTCTGTCCCATCCTCTCCTCCCCCACCCCTGCTAAGATAAGTGAATACAAACTACTTTTGCACTTTGCACTCAGTTTGTAGTGACTGAAATAAGCTGAGGACAAAGGGGAACAGTGTGAGAAGATTAAGAAACTCAGACATTTAAAAAGTAGCTGAAAAAGTGGATTGCCAGAGGCTTGATTGGTGCTGTCTCTTCAAAATCAGGAACCGGGGGGGGGGGGGGGGTATAGCAATGGCTTGTCTTCAGTGCCTCTTTTCTATTTGGAAGATATTTTACCTCCCTGATTCTTTCCAGCTAATTTTATGGTGCTTCCAGCCCAAGGGCTACTTGTGCTACCAGTCAAAATACGTTGTGCAGCTGCTGCATTGTTCCTGCTCTAATAGATTTTTTTTTGTGGGAGGAGAAAAGGCAGAAAATATGGCAGGGTTGCCCATAAAGTTCTATGAATGAGGGAGGGCAATTGTACAATAAAATCCTCGCCTGGAAGAAGCTCCCTTAAATCTCAGAGAGCACCGTTAATCCCTCTTTGTGACATTACCATTACAGATCATTAAGAGGTATTTTAAACTTGGCATTGAGAAACCTGGATTTGATCTATATTCCATTTGTAAGACTGCTACATATATGAAAAAGGAGTAGCTTTTCCCATCTTCTTTCTCTCCTCTCCCCTCCACGGTCTGAATGTGTCGCTAAGTAGCAATTTGGCAGCAGACTTCAGCAAATAGCTGCACACTAAATGGGTTTATCCTTAAACATAATGCTCTTTTCCATTTTAACTGAGCATAAAATTGTATCTTTTAAGGATCTTCAGGCAGGGAAGCTTGATGCCTCTTGAGTAGTTCAGTGTGACATATGGTCCGTCTTTCCAAGCAACGGTTTTATCTGCCACATATAGTATCTGCAAATTTGAGCTAATGTTGCTGTGAAAACAAGTAGGGATTTATGCCCAAAAACTAAAGGAGAGAATAAAAATAATCTTTCCTCTGCCAGCTCTAGGCAATATACCTCATAGACAACTTATCTATATGCACATCCTGGCCATGTTCCAAAGCTCCTAGTAGCTGAAAGACAGATGTGGAACTCTGCATGAGCAAGAACTGGGAAAGATGTGGAAGGAGTGCCTCAGTGTCTCGATTATTAGGGAATGCTCCATTGCCACAGTTCTCCCTGATCATTACTCACAATGCCCAACACCAGATAATTTTCCACATATAGAAATGTAGTATCTCATTGTCTTTTCACTCCATTGTCCAAGATCTTGACTATGCCCTGGGTCTGAACAGTTAAAATAATCCATACTAACATAAAAGATTCTGGTGAACCACATAGGTTTTCCAACTGCTGTCACCATATGTGGAAAAAATGGATTGGTTTCCTGCTGCGAGCCACTAAAGACAACAGACCACAGTGTTCATCTCACATACATTCCCTTCGATGAAATTTTGAGACTTGTGTCTGTGAAATTAATGTCCCATGGAAATACAGTATCAGGAACACAAACTGCTGTTACCAATGAGCCTATGTGGCACAATGGTTTGAGTGTTGGACTACAACTCTGGAGACCAGAGTTTGATACTCTGCTCATCCATGAAACCCAGTGGGTGACCTTGGGCATGTCGCACTCTTTCAGCCTGAGGAGAAGGCAATGGCAGACTTCCTCTGAACAAATCTTGCCAAGAAAACCCCATAATAGGATCACCTTAGGGTCGCCATTAGTCAGAAATGACTTGAAGACACACAACAACAACAAACCAATGAACACTCTCTGCTGCTAACAATAACATATTTTTTAAAATGAACTAGACTGGTTCTTCAGATATGGAACTGAAAAACCACTAGAGACAAGATGAACAAAACTAGGTATTTATTAAGGGAATTATTGAACAATGGAATGACTATTACTTCTCTAATAATGAGATGGAATTGTTCAAAACTACTTAGATTAATATTTTAGTTACCATTCCAAGTAAGTAAGAGTCTTAGTCAGCAAGTTTATTAGCAGCTACTAATATTAGGGATTATTATTAGGAATTATTTATTAGCAGCTACTGATATTAGGGATTCCAACAGCCAGGTGACCTTCTCCTTCAGATACTTTAATGCTAAATGTTTACCTGAACAAATTGATATGGCTGTATCAGTTTGATACCACTTCAGCAGTTGTGGCTTCATCTTAAGGAATCCTGGGTATATATTTTAGTAAGATACTTAGAATTCTGCACTAGAACTACAGTTCCCATGGTGCCTCTGCCGAAAGTTAAGAAGTAAAAATGAGTCCTTGTAACAGTACAGAACCAGAGCAGGAGGAACAGAGATTTGGCGTTAAAAGCAAGCTTTCTTTAAATAAATAACTTTATTTTACATAATTCTTGCATGGGAAACATCAAACTTCTGGTGATGGATATCTGTTACTTCTGATACTGGAATCTCTAAATATTAAGTGCTGAGGGAAAACGGGTAAAAGAATTGTCTTCTTAAGCCCTGTATTTAGTTGCTTACTCTGGAGAACAGCATTGTAGAATAGACAGGTCATTGAAGTCACCCAGAACATTTTTTCTTATATTTTGTCTCAGGTGGCTGCACACTTTAAAGAATAGCCATATACCTACCTTGCATATATCTTGCTTTGTTAATTTTACTTTGTATTCAAGGTCAATGATACTAAAATGGCCTGTTTAAAGGCACAAAATCATTATGCTTTTCCAATCGTATGCTGCCTTACATGGTGACCTATTTGGGCTGAATTAGAGAAAGAGAGGTGGAAATGGCTACTGCAAATCTTTTTTCTTCCCGTAAACTCTTCAGTCAGTCCTGCTTTGTTCACAGATCATTTATTTAAGGAAAAAGATGAAGGCAAATTTGGAGCTTGCTACCTTCAATGAGGATAACAAGCACTGACAAGCTGAATGAGAGTGATCTCAGAAAAAGATCAACGAAAGGAGATTATTTTACAATCTTTTTAAAGGAAATGGTAAAATGCTTCTGTCCAGTTATTATTACACTGGGCCCTGGGTGATTGCTGGGTCCAGGACGCCCTGTGGATACTAAAATCCATGTTTGCTCAGGTCCCATTAAATACAATGGCCTAGTAAAATGGTGCCTCTAATATGAAATGGAAAATCAAGATTTGCTTTTTGAAATTTATATTGTTTGGGAATATTTTCAAACCATGGATGATTGAATCCATGGATAAAGAATCTGGCAATATAGAGGGTCAGCTGTATTCAGTCAGTCATATGGTAGGTCTGGAATGATAGGAAGCATACACACATTACAGTCACCCCTTCTAACTCGCTGATCTGAGATCTGCAGCCTCGAAAATCCGTGGAGGGGTGACCCCCCACTATTTTCAATGGCGCATGTGCCTAGGGGTATGCCCCATTCAAGCCTATGGTGCTTGAATATGCACAAGCCTCTGTTTTCCCAGGGGTGTCCAGAATGGATCCCCCAATGAAGATGAAGGGCCAACTGTATAACCAACCTGTGAAAACACGCCTTGTTATTGCCATTAACTATTCTTTCTACTAAAATATGACACTGTGTAGTCAGGACTTGGGTGGATCCTAAAAACAGTTAGTAGGGATTAAGCCCCCTTGAATACAGAGGAAATATTTCTGAGCACATCTGTGCAGGAGTGCAGCTTGTTGTAGATTGTAGTGAGTCAAGGATGAAGTGGGAAGAGAGAGAAACTGGGACATTTTAAAAGCAGCTGAAAAGTGGAATGGCAGAGGATTAATCAGACCTGTACCTGCCAAATCAGGGTATGGATTTCAACCTACAGGAAATGTGATTCACATGTTTTCTGGAGCATTTTTTTAAATAAATAAATTCTGCTCACTGGTTGTTAGTCCTTCATAATATGTTCACATTATTTATCATAAACTGAAGCAACCTATAGAGCCTTTGTATGCGGTAGGAATACAGGATATAAATATTCAAAATAAGTGATAAATGATATAGTGCCATAAGCTTTAAAGAGTTGTTTTGTTTTGTAGTGGGGAAAACCCTCACAACAGGTTCTTAAATGTTTAAAAAACCCTTGAAAAGTTGGAGGTCTGCCTCAGAAAGCCATGCAAGCAGATGAGCCATCAAGGATTATTGTCTTCAGTTGTCCTTACATAAGATTAATGTCATGGCCTAATTTGTGAATGGTAGGAGGTGGCAACTATAGGACATATGCAATTCCCCCTTCCCTGGTCACTAGTGTATATTTGAATCAATAGTGTCAGCATTTTTTATTGCTTCTTTTCCTGTCATTCTTTCTGAGCTCAGTTATGAGCTTGGTTTCTCTGAAATGTTTCACATGTATCTCCTTGCCATGCACACTTTTGCTTTGAGTGGTTTTGTTCTAATACTCTTGACATTTAAGCTTGGGCACTTTAAAGGTTTTTTCTCTTTACTTTATTCCATATGTTATTGATTGCCTCTAGCTTTTGTGTTTTCCTAAGTCGATTTTCTTTCATGTTCTTTCTCTGTCTCCCTCATAGCTTAATACATATCACTGCCATTACTAACATGGAAACTGCACATATTTTCCTTCCACTAATTCAGAAAAGAAACAGGAATGTCCAGTGGCACTGCAAATGACTACAAGAGGTCATTGCTGCCTTGCAGTAAGGCCATGAGTCAATATACACTGTTGGAATAATGAATTGCGTCCATGGGAAAACTCACAAATCTGCATCTCTGAAGATGTATTGCAAGAAGTGCTACTACTATGAGATGTAGTTATTTTAAAGCTTTTGTGACATTTCTCTTAGAATTTAGATCCAGTAATGCAATAACAATCTGTGAGAACTGCTGTTTTATTTAATTAGTTTAACATTTTTCACTTACCTACTGCACTGTGCATACACACAATATAATGATTTCAAAAATGCAACGTATTTTGTACCTCAAAGTACAACATCATATAATACATTTAAATACAAAAATTGTCTGGCAAGGAGAGAGACGAAAACAGACAGAGGCTAGCATGTGTGGGTGAGGGAGGTTTAAAGCTTCCCCATCTGCTTTTTATGTAACAATCCTCACGTTGCACATGGGGTTTAAAAAAGGACTCCATGAGAGTATATATTTTTCTTTTTTAACACCTTCCCCATATGAACTCTTCAGCTTTTTGATTAAAACTAGGGTCTGTTTGTACTGTTTGCAATTTGGATTGAGTCTGTGTGTGCTTGTGTATGCGTGCCTTTAAGTTGCCTGTTGACTTCTAGTGACCTCTTGAATTTCATAGGGCAAGGAATACTCAGAGGTGATTTTGCCAGTCTCTTTCTCTGAAATATAGCCTATGACACCTGGTATTCTTTGGCGACCTCCCACCTAAGTACTAACTAGAGCTGACCTGCTTACTTCCAAGATCAGAGAGGATCTGATGCCCTTAAGGTATTTAGGCCCTCTGTGTGTGTTTAGCCGAGGGTTAAAAGTAATCTTTAGCTTCACTTGACACATGTAAACTAAAATATTGCTTTGCCCTCTAAATCAAGGTTCATTCTGCAAATATATGGGGATGTCTGCCTGGGTGTTTTGCTAAAGGCTGTTTGATTAGTACAACCTGTATAGAAGTGTTTTGAAAACAGAACTTTGTTTTTAGAAAAGGTAGGCTAGACTGGTCCCATTTAGCCCATGGCCATGTCATGGTTGCTTTTGCATGACTAGATGAAACTGTCTTCTAGGAAACTTTCCCATGGAGCTGCAGATTAGTTCTTACCCCAGTATATGCCAAGTTTGTACCCTAAAATGAGACTAAGAAGCAATAGCAGGATTCAGAGTTTGATGTCAAAACAGTGTTTCACACAGGTTTCAGCTGTATTATCCTTGATGAAAATTGAAGTGGAATGGATTCTGAAGTAAGTAAATCTCTTCTTGAATGGCCCAGAGGAGAGAAGGAGGGAGGAAGGGGGAATGCATTTGTGTGTGTCCTCTTTATTTTCTAATTTTACTTCAGGAACTGGCTAGCATCTTGTGCTCTTGGTTTTTTTTGTTTTGTTTTCAGACTTCCCACGGATGCCTGTCATTGTCAGGTGCTGGTTACTCAGAGGAAGAAGACAGTCACTTGAGCTCATTACAGCAAGCAGATCCCTGACTCGATTCTCTCACACCAATGGAATTTTGGGCAACAAAAGGTATCAGCTAAAAGTTCTTTTAGTGTAAAATTTGGAAGAGATTAAAAGAGGGCAAAAGTTCACATGAGAATGAACCACTGCCAAGCATGCAAAAGAATCTTGGCAAAAAAAGGCAAGGGGTTGTAGTTGTAAGGCGGGGGGAAAGCCATTGGTTTAAAAGACAAGTAACCATGGCAAGTCAGGAACTTCATGCTAGAATCTGGCTAACAAGTACAGAGTCACACAGAGCTGCAATTGTTTATTCAAGACCTGAGGATACAGTTGTCTCCAATGAGTATTCTCACAGTTCAGATCCCAAAACCTGAGTGCATTGATGTTGTTATTTTTTAAGGCCATCCAGCTCTTCTCCACAAGCTATTTGAGACTAGACAAAAAAAGAAAGAACAAAGTTTATCCCTAGTGTTCCTGTGAAGACAACTTCACAGAAGAGGAAAGGGTTATCTCACACAAGAAGGGGCACCAGCTTCCTCTTTGGTACTGATCAACGGATGCTGGCTGTCAATGCACTCAAGACACCGATGGCTCTATTGCTAGGCTCCTAGTAAGTGGAAGCAGAAGGCCTCCTCAGAGTGGAGGAGGGAGAGAGAGTTGTATTTGTTTTGGAAACTGTATTTCTGCAATGGTCAACCTTTAGAAAGACAGGAAAGAATGGATTGTAGCCACTAACAGCCATGGGAATTATGAGGTTAGATGTGGAATAAAAATAATGGCAACTCTCATGCAAAGCAATAACTCACTAAAAAAAAGGTTCTGCAAATATCAGCAACACACACCTATACACCTGCACACCTTGTGCACCTGTTGTCCTACATGTGCAAGGAAAGGCCTTTTTGTTCCCATGCAAATGAAGGAGTATCATCACTTATGGTGACACTAAGCAAGTGATATTGACAGCTCTTGGGATGAAGAGGATTGCCATCACGTGCCTTAAACTAAAAATGGGAGTAGGGGAAATATTTACCATACTAATGCAGCAGAACTAAGGAGGTGAATGAAGGAGGTATGTTTGTTTGATAAAGTGGAACCGGTATAGTTTTATACTTGTGCTCCATTGTTTAGCCTGGATGCTTCCATATCTAAATCCTTGAACTGTATCTACAGGGCAGTTTAGATAATGTGGAGTTTCTGGATGTAGGCTCTCAATAATACATAATTCAAAATTGAGAAATTAATATATTTCATGAGTCAAATTTAAGAAGGGAATATTAAGTATATATGACTGTATTTACTGTATTTAACATTTATTCCATTGTGGTTTGCAATGTAATTTAAAACAAAGTAAGAAAATATACCATAAATCAATTAAAGCTAAAATCCTGCAATCTCTGTGATGCATTCCAGGGCTCTTGGGTTATTATAGAGGGAAGAGAAAGTGGTCTGCCATTAGAGCCCTCCCTGTTGTGGTAGTGGGCAATTCCATCACCATCATTTTCTCCCTCTGTGCAACCCTTGAGGTACTGAAATAGTGCAGTCATGTCATCCCAACTCTTCTCTTCACCAAACATGTCCAGCTCTTTCAACCTTTCTTCATATATTTTGTTTTCCATAGCTCTTATCATCCTGCTTGCCTTTCTCTGAACTTGCTCCAACTTGTCTATATCCTCCCCAAAATGAGGTGTCCAGAACTGAATGCAGTATTCCAGTTGAGGCCTGACTAGCACAGAACACAGTAGAACTATTACTTCCCTCAGCTTGGAAGGCTAAAATAGTATTCCCCATCTTTGATGCAACATCACACTGCTGATTCATATTCAGTTTCTGATAAATAATCCCAAGGTACTTATCGCATGTACTGTTGAGCCATGTACCCTCCATCCTATACCTATGCATTTGGTTTTGGTGGTTAAATGTAGAATTTTGCATTTGTTTCCAATAAATTACTTTTTAGTAATTTCTGCCCAATTCTCTAGTTTATCTAGGTCCTTTTGAATTCTGTTCCAGAGTGTTATCTTCCAGTGTGTTAGCCACCCCTCCCACTTTTGCAAACTTGGTAGGGATTCCCTTCAACCTGTCCTCTGAGTCATTGATAACAATGTTGAAGAGTAATGGCCCTAGGACAGAACCCTGAGGCACTCCACTTGAGACCTCTTTCAAAGCACAGTCATTGATGATATCTCTTTGAATCCATTTTTCCAGTCATTTATGGATCCATCAGACAGTGTTCCCATCTATTGCTCATTTAATCTGTTTGCTAATCAAAATACTATAGGAGATCTTATCAAATACTTTGTTGAAATCCAGTTAATTGACATCCACAATATTCCCACCATCTATTAAACTAGCGACTTGATTGGAAAGAAAAGATATAAGATTAGTTTATCAGGATTTGTTTTTGACAAAACCCATGATGGCTCCTACTGATCACTACCTTACTCCTGTTGCTACTCCTACAGATCAAACACAGTTGGTCCTCAAACAGTGGTAGTGAGGAGAGATCAAAGTGAATACAGAGACCCCTTGCTCAACTGTTAAGTGTTCCCTCAAATGGAAAAATTATGATAGCCCATGAACTCAGTTAACTCTGCTGGAGGAGAGGAGGGGGGCATAATCTTTGACTTCCCATTACACTTAGACAAAAACAAACTGCTGCACAATATCTTAGATTGCGTGTTCTTGTATATTAATAACTTTTGTATCTTCACTGCACTGTGATGTTGCTTGGCTATATGTGCCCTGGTTTTCAACTGTGAAATGTTGGAGGTATGATATTGCTGAGCTTCCTAAACATTCAGTCCGTAATCCAACAATGAATACAGCGACTCCAATGTATAGAGCTAGCTGCATGTAAAGCACATTGATTTTAATGATATTGATGCTTTTGGATTGTGAGTAAGTCCTGCTTACACCAGACTCTGGGTATTAATTGGAGGACCAATGTTTTTACAAAAAGGTTGAAATACACACACACACACACACACACACACACACACAAACAAACAAACAGACGCTATGTTTTATACTTTTAATAGACAACTCAACCAATAAAATTTTGCTGCATTTTAAAAAATCACTATGAAAACTGTCTTTTGTAAAAGTGTTGCTCTGGCACTTTCTTCCTCATCCTTTTTGCTGAGTAAGCCCAATGTGAAAATAGGAACTGGTTCTGTGTGCAACAAGCTGAAATGAGTTGTTTTTGCCACTGATTTTCCTTTTTGTGAGCAATCCCTAGTGGGCTGACAGCATAAAATGGGAATTTATGATTCCTCATCTGTTTTCTATTTTATTCTTGCCCTGTTCTCATGGTAGCTTTTCATCTTGAATTATCTGGTGTTTTTTTAGAGAGGCCATTCTTACTGCTCAGGTCTTGAGACCTCTGGGAGACATAGCAGGATCAGGGAAAGCCATCATGTCTTAGAGGGCATGTCTACACGGGCCAAATAAAATGATTTCACCTAATTTTCCCAGTGAGCAGTCCAGATAATGTGAGATGATCCAGGTTGAATCCGGGCCTTTTCAGCTCCTCAGAGCTTTAATCAAGAGGGGGAAAAAGTGGGGATATACTCAAGATTTGAACGAAAAATCTGAATATCCGTGTGTGTGTGTGTGTGTGTGTGTGTGTGTGTGTGTGTTGTGCTCCATAGCAATGTCAGTGTAGGTCTGGGCTTGGAGGAATTTTTGGTGCACGGGTCTGGCAAACCTGATGTGTGTTGCCATAGACTTCTCTGGTGGGTCAGCCTGATCACCTGCTCCCCAACGTCCAGAAGAAAACTTTCAAATCATGCTTGGGGTATCTTAGAGGCTCAGAAAAGCATGTCCAATTAAACTCAAGGGGGCTCACTTCTGAATAGATATATCTAGTTTACTGGGCTATCATCATTTCCTCCTTCTCCTAATATTTGGTGATTATTAGCATTGTTATAATTATTGTTGGAGGTGAACAGAAATGACCAGTGAGTGGCAATTGTTAAAGGGAGAAACCCTCTCACGTCAAAGTATGGAAGAGTTTATTTTTGCTTGAAAATGTTGCTTTGGTTGGGCTACCAATTTATGATTTTTCTCTTCAAACCACAGCTTGGAAAACTTTTGTGGTTAGGCAACAACTCACACTTGTTAAAAGCAGTCTTTGAAAAAGTGTTAAAAACAGAGCCCGGGAAAGTAGAGCATGGAAAAATCTTTGCCTATACTACAACTTAGTTAGTAGATTTAAAAACAGTGGTCACAAATGGGTTAAAAAGAACTAGGAAAAGTTTGAGAGGATATATCTGTTCAGAGATTTGAAATATCCCGTTTGAAAAACATTTTCTCATTTGTTAGACTGTTGTTTTTATGGAAATCACATGCTCTTGGCAACTTTGATGTCTGCTATATTGTGCCTAATTTAATGACATCACTTGGGATCATCCTGTGATGTCACTGGATATTGCTTCATGTGACATCATCAAGAGCCATTTTTAGGCCTTAGATTTTGGCCCTGAAATCTCAGATTTTAGCATGCTCTTAACTTGCCAACCCTAGTTCCCCATTGGCATCTGAAACTGGAAGAAGGGGCCTTTGCCTGTGAAGTATTTCAAACAAAAAAATTGAATCCCTGTAAACTGTAAATGAAGAAGAAAAGGAAGAGGAAGAGGGGGAGCAGGGAGAATGAGAAGGAAGTAAATATAAAGACATAGCTGCACACTATAGTCTTTAAAGTACAGTAATGTATAGGGAGTCGATTCTGCTTTAGGCATTTGCCGAGGACAGCTTTGCTGTAAGTGTGGAAAGACCAGAGGTTAAACACTCTGCCGCTTACCCTATTGCTCCTGAACTTCCTGTGTTTGTGAGGAACATCTACAAAAGTAACACAAAGAAGTTCGAAACAAGCATGTATTCACTCCATGATGCTTCACAAGAATTCTGATAAACCTGATAAGAGGGGTTTAAAGAGGAGAGTGCATTGTATGTGCATTTATACCTGCTGTATATACTCATGTACAAGTCGACCTCGTGTATAAATCGAGGGAAGGTTTCATGGTCAAAATCATGGATTTTGACATGACTTGTGGATAAGTCGAGGGTAAAACAAGGAAGAATGAAAAGGAGGAAGTACCACTTCCATCCCTCCTTCTCTTTCTCTGGACCTTTCCCGACTACCTAACACTGATTCCCAGGTCCTGGAGGAGAGGTTTTAACATTGGATTGAGAAGAGATGCAAGTGGTGTTAAATGTGGAGTTTCTTCCATGGGAAGAGGAGGCTTGTAAATCAGACTGGGAAGGGAAGCAAATGGGGTTCAATGAGGTGTTTTTCCATGGGTGGCAGCATTTATCGCAGGGTGAAGCCTTCATTTATTTTTACTAAATCCCAGTATTTTAATAAGACTTCTAAACCCAAGACTTTAATTCACTCTAATAATAAATGACAATGTTTTTGCAGCATGTGAGCCATCTGAGGTTAGTAAAAGCACTGAAGCTAACGTCCTTGTTGGAAGGAAGTGGACAGTAGTGTGGTGGATTTTGTGGGTTCCTTAAGATATATGTCTGCTGACTGAGTACATTCCCATTAAAATATCCTGTGGATGTCTTGCCCAGAGGTGTAGCTAAGTGGGTGGGTGGGGGAAATAAGGACATTATACCCCAAAATAAGAATTATGCCACTCCCCCTGTACTTTCCTTCAATTCTCAAATGTTTAGAAGTACAGTAATTTAAAAAGTATTTAGAGATAGACTTTAGCCATCCAAAGGAAAGGAGCAGGCACAGTTACCAAGAGAATGTGACTTTATTTGTATATCATACATACATTATGCTATGCATTATGCTAGAAGTGGTTCACAACAAAACATGGGGAAGAAAACAGCTGAAAAATTAAGTACATCAATAAATTCTATCCAGTATTTAAAAATACAATTCAGCAGTCTCCATTTTCCAAAAAATAAAAAATAACAAATAACAAATAAATGTTAATATCCACCCCAATCACTGTCAATTAATTATCAGTGTGTGCATGTACACTATAGAAATAATGCAGTTTGACACCATTTTAAGTGCTGTAACTCCATCTTATAAATTCGTGGGATTTCTGGTTTTACAAGGTCTTCATAGGCCTTCTCTGCCAGTGTGCTGTTGCTTCACAAAACTACAAATCCAAGGATACTGTAGGATAGAGCCATGGTAGTTAAAGTGGTGTCAAACTGCATTATTTTTATTGTGTAGATGCATCCTCTGTCATAACTAGGGCTACATTTCTTCTTGCACAAATTCACTATCTTCTGTTGGTCAGCTACCACACTGAACATCCACTGTTTTCTCTGTAAATATATACAGTATATGCTATTTTCTCCTTTCCATTTTAAGCTATATTTGCACAAGTTGTGTGCTGGCCACTTCCATTCTGTTCTTTAGTGAGGATAATTCCTCATCCAAAGAGACATATTTTGGGCTCCTCAGAAAGTTAAAGTACTTGGATGAGCTTTGCATGCAAAGGAGCTCCAAACAGTGGTATAATGGAGGAGAGATCATAAATCTGTATTTATTTTACAAGAGGGGTAATGGTGAACTCTGCCGGTCTATGTTAAATGCATAGCTGCAGTCCTCCCAGTTAGTCTGTGTGTGTGAGAGAGGGAATAGTGCATTTGCACAGAAACAATTTATTATGGCAAGGCTGAGCAGGGCATGAGAAAGGGAAAGAGAAGGATACCGTGGCCTCAGTCCAACTGGCAGTTTTAATTGAACCTCTGAATGACTGGTGCCTTTTGCATTTCAAAATATTTTAGGGTAACTTAGAGTTGAATGGTAATAAAGATCTATTTTGTTTACAAAAAACTGCTCTTTGTAGAGCTCAAAATAGGTTTGTTAATTTTGAAAGAAGGGCCAAGATCCAATAGTGTACCTTAGTATCCAGAGTTTTCAGAATTTCAACTTTTTTCCTTGCTTCAATCCCATTGTGGTCCTCTGTGGTTCCAAAAACCCTGCTCTAGGGTGTATTCCACTCCTCCAGATCCAGCGTTTAAGGTGAGAGTTGCAGAAGGAAGGGTGGGATGTCTGGTTATGGCAAAAACAGCAGGATCCTCAGATACACACCAATACATCTTGCTCGATTTGTTTGTTTGTTTTCTTTCCCTGGTGTTGGACAAATAAACTCCTAGAGAATCTCGTGCTACTGATTTTGTGCAGTTTGGGGACATCTTGCCCTCCTTCCTGATGGCTTCTCTCAGCTTTATTATAATAGTCCCATTGAATCCATTGTTGAATGATGAATCAACCCATAGGAATGCTCCATTCAGTCAGTGGTTCTACCTTAATTAGAAATGCCATTTGGACTCGGGCCATTGTAGCCCTCTCTTTCCTTTTCTCATGCCTTGCTGAGCCCTGTACCTCTCACAAAACAGAAAAGGAAGATGGCTGCTAACACACTATGTGTGTTTAAGTGTACCCTCATGGATTTGTACTGTATATAGCTATTTTGCTATTCTACCCACCTCTCTTATTGGTAAGTCTATGCATGTTGTCTCAGAAACGAGTCCCATAGGATTCAGTGGTCTGAGAGAATTTAGAAAAGTGTCATAGAACTGATATGTTAACTGTGTACCAAAAACTATTAGTAAATAATTCATTTCACTAACTGGCAAACAGTGTTTTCTGGACAAACATATGGATCTCTCTGCCATCTGTATAAACTGAATGCCCTGGTGGTGAAGGAGTCCACCAGACTCTGGGCACCCCAACATGGATGACTGGAGGATTCATGAGCTTTCATTCATTTATAAATCCAGATTTCAAAAGTAGGATAACAAGTTATTACATTTTGATAAGGAAATGAACAGGGGTATCTGTTGAACTTTCTTTCATTATCCTGCAAAAGCATAATGTTCTCTCAGGCTATTGCCACACTGCCGAAGTAAAATAGTTTGACACCACTGTAACTTTCATGGCTCAATGCTATGGAATTCTGAGATTTGTAGTTTGTTATAGCACCAGAGCTCTCTGACAGAGAACTCACAAAACTATAAATCCCTAGAATTCCATAGTATGGAACCTTGGCAGTTAAAGCACATAAAAGTATCAAATTGCATTATTTTTTCAGTGCAGATGCATCCATATAAGCTCTATAACCTAACTTTGAGTTTTTGGCTTGCTTGAAATCCTTGCCTATTACACTGGATTATGTGAAATGTTTGGAGACAGAAATGTCAACATTGTGAAAAAAAGAACAGAAAAGCAAGCAGAGGAATGAATGACACCCCCCTCTATATAATTAAAAGTCTTGCTTTATACATTTAGGTTTCAGTTTACATGGGCCCAGATGCTGGATTCCATTGCTTCTGCCAGAATCAGCGATCCCTATTCCTTGACGCACCCTAAAAACCAGCTCTGCAATGCTAAGACTCTGGAGCAGGTTTCTGGCAACACAGAGGCTGTAGCAAAAGAAGAGGAGAAGGAAGTCCTAATTCTGGGTACAGAAGTATACCATGATTTTTTGGCTATATTTTGTATGTACAGTACACAGTTTGCTTCTCCTCTTGTGGATTTTTGGATGCTTGTGGAGCTGGCTATCAACCCATTTGAATGTGTGGCTCTTCAGAAGCATCTGCATTTCTAAAATGTACTGCCATACCATACCACTGGCTCAACATGTACATTACCCCACCCTAGTTTCAACCAATTGTAGGAGATATGCACATGCATTTTATTTAATATTCTAACCCTCACTGATGCAGTGAAAACATTTTTAAAAATAATTCTGGCTGGCGTATGTAAAGCCTGATGCCAAAAGGGATTTATGACTGGCAAATATGCCCCTGCCAAGAAAATAGGTATTTACAGAATCTTTTACAAAAAATATCTTATGTTGCAGCTATTTATTATTTCCACTTGCATCCAGGAGAACATCTGCGAGATTCCAACTGCAGGCCAGAATATTTGCTTGTCCGTTGACATTAGTATAGCTCCATTTTTTTGGTGTTTCTTTTAAAGTTTTGTTTTGCACGTATTGCGTCCAATATTGATCCCAGAAGAAAAAAGGGCAGATGCTGGTAAATGTCAAACTCGAGTGAATCATTCTAACAATTGTAATGTCGTGCCATTTGCCCTAATATGATCTGCAGTATGGTTTCTTGGGAGTAAGTTGGACTTTGACGTGAGGTTGTGGACCAGCTTAGTTAAGACAGAAAAAATATTCACCATTACTTGTTTCATGGTTGAAATATGGGTTTCTCAACTCTCAGGAAATCTGGTCAGGAAGAATAATACAGTAGTGAGAGGTTAGTTTAGTTTTCCCCCAGTATTTGCAGACCCTTGAGTGTTTGGGGAAATTATTTTGCATGGAAAGCCAAAGAGATTTGTGCATGAAAAGTGTGTGCATGTGTGTGTATGTGGGGAGATGTTACAAACTGTTTTTTTCATCCAAAACACTGTTCCCAGATAGTTCTGTGTTGGTATGTTCACACACACAATTTCTAGATTTTGAGCAAAAAATCATCAGTCTTGCACAATCCCCACCACCACCACCATGAAGCTGTCTTGGAAAAGTGTTTTTACATGAAAAATCTGTTTTTTACATAAACCAATATGTTTTTATGGGGGAAACATACTGTTCGTAAATAGCCACTCCCCCACCCCCGCCAACTGTTGTTTTATGTTAAAAATCAGCAATTTTTCATACATAAAAACACGTTGATTCTGAAGGAACCATGTTTCGTGTAAAACCCCCCCCCCCCAAAAAAAATTATTTTTCACACACAGTGAACACATTTTTGCTTCAGAAATATTGTTTCCAGAAAGTCACGTGTGGGACAGATAGTGCAGGATTGCTTGAGGTTTTGCTCATTTTCTCTTGCAGAAGGAAGAAAACTGTAGAAATCAATCATCTTTGCAGCCAGGAATGAAACAGTCAAATATCTGCAGCTTAGTCATTACAGCACACCCCAAATGGTTTACTGGTTAAGGCAAAGGGCAATATGCCTTGTCTATATGCCCCATTTCATCTATAGAGGCAACCTGGATTGGCAGTTGAATTTTATTTCAATACTGACAACACGACAATGTGCTCTACTTCTCTTGGAGCAGACTAGTATGGGGCTCAGGACTAGCTTTGTGGCAGGCACCTCAGTTCAACAGCAGAAGTGAAAGGCCATGGTTTGAAAGCTAGCACTGCTGCTTCCTTGGGTTAGCTGTCTGAGGTAGTTGTGTTATTTCCTACTTGTGTTTCAGTGGAGTTTATTTCACTGCCCATTTTCATCCTTTCCTCCCAAGCTAGATGCGGGATGAAAACCTTTAAATGCAGATTTTATCACATACCTCTGTGTTTATGCAGGAAGCTTCCCATACCCGATCATGTCATCCCATACCCAATCTGGACTTCACCTCACTTTTTGAAAGAATGGTATTTTCCCATTCTTTGTAAGGTGCAGGAGAGGTCTGGGTTTCCTCCTACGTGGGCATGGAGGCATGCGATAAAGTCTCTGTTTAAAAGTTTTCATCCCACACATAGCTTAGGAGGAAAGGACAGGAAAGGGCAGTGTGATAGACTCCAGTGTGATCTCAGTGTTTGATCCATGCTTTTAATACATGAATAATAGGAAATACACACTGTTACACTGCTTTGTTGTAATCCCTGCATAACAGTTAATGAAGTAGGGACATTCAAAATATGTTGGCTGGATTATCTTGAACTGGCTTTATAGGCTGAGTCTGCACTGCAGAATTAATCCAGTTTGACAATACTTCAACTGCCATGATTCCATGCTATGGAACTGTGGGAATTGTAGTTTGTTGTGGCACCAGACCTCTCTGACAGAGAGGGCTAAATGTCTCACAAAACTACAATTCCCAGGATTCTATAGCATTGAGCCATGGCAGTTAAAGTAGTGTCAAACTAGATGATTTCTGCATTGTGGCTTCAACAATAAAGGCTGGGACATTATTCTGCTTTTGGATGTCCACTGTTTGCCACCAAAGGGTTTGGGCAGTTATCTAAAGAATGAGCTTTACCTCTGAAATAAATAAAGCCACTGTAGTTACTTTCAAAGAGCTAGCATTATTCACTTCAAAAACAAAGAAGGAAAGGAAGTCTTGTGGCTTCTTGAAACTTAACCAATTTATTTCAGCATAAGCTTTTGTTGACTAAGACCACTTACTCAGATGCAAAGTTCCATATGAACAATTGGATTGCAGTTTACAAAAGCTTATGGTGAAATAAATTGATTTGCCATCAAGGTGACCGAAGACTCCTTTTCCCTTCCTCCCTTCTTTGTGTTTAACATTTCCTTGCAAGTATTCATTTCTTATATGAACATTTCCCTCAATACTGTCTCCTACCATTTCTTTTAAAAACATGTAATAGTTAAATAATTTATTATAATTACACTGAATTGCAGTGAGATCAGCAGTTTGCAAAGGTGCACTAGCTATTGAATGATGACATTTGGAAAGGCATTCATTTAAAACATTAGCAAACACTGTATGTGCCCATGTACTTAAACTTCTTCTGTTAAGAGCTGCCACTAATCTAGCTCTTGAAGCAACATTGTAGATCTCCCCTGTCCCACAACCAGTCTATTCCAATATAAGAGCAGTGAAGATCCTCAATAATATTAATATTTTCCATAAGATATGCATATTCATCCCTTCAGCCAACTTATAAATTACATCACATTTGTGGGGGGGGGGGGCACAGACTGACAACAACATTTTCATTGCAATATTATACATGTCAACTCAGAATTAATCCCTATTTAGTTCAATGGGACTTCCTCCCTGTTAAATGTATCTGGGATTCTTCCATTTATACCTACAATAATCTTGATAAAGTGTTTGGACTTTTCTTACCAGTCTAAAAGTGCTTCATCATAAATCAGCCCTCTCCCTGAGAGATAGTTCTGATTCTATTATTTAAAGCCATGAATAATTATTAAGCAGGTTTCTGTTTTGTTTTGTTTTTAATTAAGATACTTCCCAGTTCTAACCTTGTTGCTCTGTCAGAAAACAGCTTCATGTTCACTTATTTGGCCAAACAATATATCTGCATCAGTTATTACACAATTTATTACTGTAAAAGAAAATAGGTGTTAGCTTCCCCTGACTCCACAAAAGAATCAAAACAAGAAAGAAAAAGCACAAACATCTTCATCAGTATATCTGGAAGAAATGCTATCTTTTCAAGACAAAGTGTAAAAGTGTGGGCTTTCCTTTGCCATAGTGCATTCTCCCTTTCCCTCTCGCTGTCTCAAAATCCTATTGTAATGTCAGTCTACACTGAGGAGAAATAGGAAGAAAGGAATGCCCTGCAATATAAGAAATGACCTTTCTTTTAAATGAAATTTGTGGCCTGAATAAAGAGATCATGCAGAATTTTCTTACAAATACTTGTGGAATAGGGACAGCCAGACTGTTTTGGAGAAGACATCTTTATTTCTGCTTTAGGCATTTCTTCCCCATCGCCTTTTCCACAGATGAAGTTATTGAACATATAAATAGAATAAAGAAAAGGATAACATTTTAAAATCACCAGATTTCTCTCACTTCATCTATGTGTGAGAAGCAGAGTGGGGTGGAGTCCGTGTGCATGTAAGAAGGAGACCCTGTGTGGGGAGGAGGGAAGGCACTAGAGTAACAATACAATTATGTATATATCAAGTTGGAAGTAAGCACCAATGACTCAGTTGGACTTTGTTGTTGCCATCAAGTCAGTTTCAACTATATGTAGCAATTCTATGAGTCAGAGCTCTATCTCCAAGACACCTTGTTATGAACAGTCCTGCTAAGATTTTGCAAACTCAGGGCTATGACTTTCTTAAGCCTATCATCTGTAAACCAGTCTTTCTCTTTCCTATTGCACTTCTTTTGCCATATCTTTGAATGAGCCATGCCATCTTGTGATACAGTGGGCTCGCTGCATTGGTGGGCTAGCAATCTGAGAATTTGACTGCCTGTGGATCACCAAACTCCATATTATTCTATTAAAGTGTAAACACATGGATGCACTGATGCAAACACACTCACATCGCTGCCCATTGAATAATATGGGGTGAAACTGCCTGCATTTTTACCCATCTATGGAAGGAAGGACAAAATATGATAACCTCAGTTTAGTCATTTTGGCTTTTAGGGAGAGTTCAGGCTAGATTTGCTGTAGGTCCCATTTACAGCGGTTGAAGCAAGATGAGCTTCTAGCACAACACCCAAACTCCTTGCACAAAATTTTTATTCATATACTATGTTCAGTGGGGGGAGGCAATGCCTGAATTCAGATGTAAAAGGGATAACAAGTTGGAGAGCCACTGCATTACATGACAGACACATCTCCAGCCCTTCACGCCATTTCAATTGTTCTAGCAAAGTATCACAAAAGCAGTCCATACACATATGTACATGTTGACAGATCAGTTGCAGTTAGGCAAATCAATTTGTTAGGAGTATGATATATTGGAAATGTTAAAAGAAATATGTCACAGAAGAACATTGTAATATATCGTTATACCTGTGAATACTCTTGTTGTGTGAAACGAATATGTGAAGTGGCCTGCCAAGTTTCCCTGGTTACACATTATGATCTTTCAAGGTGAATTTAGTAATCCCAATTGTAGTAGTATGTGTTGCTATATTTAATGCCCCATCATAATTTCAATTGGTGGGTTTTTTAATGAACATTCTGGTGTATTCCAATCTGCTAATAATAATTATTTGGTCCTTTTTTTCTTTGTATACTACATGTATGATAGAGAAAAGTAGGGAGCAATCTGCCAAGAACTGACAGTTACTGGGCAAATTTGTGGGCACTTTGGCACTGAGATTCTGCTGCACTCTTTCATGGATTTGATGCACATTGGCAGCATTTGTCCAATAAAGTGTTTTTGGGATAGTGGATGCACAATCTGTGTAATCTACTGGTACTGAGCTAGCAGAATTTTTCACTTTCTCAGGAGTGTAGCAATGTGGGGGTGGGGAGGCAAAATGAGGGTATTGCATGAAAATGATCATATTGCTCCCCTTCTGTCTTCAAATTTCTAGCACTGTAGAAAGTAAAACCCTGAAAGTCATTCTCATCTGAAACTCTTATATTTACTGTGTTCACACTTCTATGATAAGTTTTACTGCCCCTTTTCCTTGGATGAGTAAACTCTGGCTGCATCTGCACTGCAGAGATAATGCAGTTTGACACGGCTTTAATGGTCATGGCTCAATGCTGTGGAATCCTGGGATTTGGAGTTTGTTGTGGTACCAGAGCTCTCTGACAGAGAAGGCTAAATGTCTCATAAAACTAGAAATGCCAGAATTCCAAAGCACTGAGCCATGGCAGTTAAAACAGTGTCAAGCTGCATTATTTCCACAATGTAGATGAGCCCTCTGTTTCTGAACTGCTAAACTGGTGTTTTAAATTACTGCATTGCAAATATATTTGGGGAGTGGAGGAAAATTTTATGGGAGGGGGGCAAAATCTTGTTTGATGTGGCAATGCTCTTCTTCCCCTCCCCAGTAGCTACAGTCTTGAGGTGATGCTGCTGTCATCCTGTTGAACTTCCCATTGGCAACTGGTTGGCTATAATGTGAACAGAATGTTGGACAAGGTAGGCCTTTGGTCTGATCTACCATGGCTCTTCTGATGTAATTTGAGCAATTTCCATCTGCCTACTCTCTACATTACTGCTAGTAGGTTTTGTCCCAGATGGGACAATTCCTAACAGGCTATAGAAATATTGAGGCCTCTGGATTCTGGCCCACATCAACTAGACAAGGATTTCAATAGAAGCTAATTCTACACTGTAGAGCCAACATGGTGTCATGGTTTGAGTGTTGGACTATGACTCTGGAGACCAGGGTTCGATTCCCAGATCAGCCATGAAATCCATTGGCTGACCTTGAGCAGGTCACATGCTCTCAATCTTAGGGGAAGGCAATGGCAACCCTCCTCCAAACAAATGATATGTTCACCTTAGGATCGCCATAAGTCGGGAATGACTTGAAGGCACATAACACACACATAATTCCAGGTAAGGACTCTTCAGTCCTTTGCTTCAGTCCCATTGTTTCTTTTCACCTAAAAAGGTATGGTTCAGGGTGTGACCAAACCCAAACGTTGGCTGAGAATTCATTCTTGTTTACGAATCGGGCGATGTCGATCCAGGTAGAGAACAGCAGCATCTGCTCTCATAAGAACCAGAAGTGAAAGGGAAGCAGAATTTCTTAAAATGTTTGAAAACCTTTTAGAAAAACGCCTCAGACTCAAATGATGAAAGTAAGCAATCCTTTGTAGCCCTAGACAATGTCATCTCAGAGGTGGTGGGAAAAACAAGGCTATTTTCAAACAGCTTTGGCGGTGTTAGCTCCGCGTTCAAGGCAGCAGGGCTGAGATTTCAATGTCAGATGGCCTCAAAAGCAAGTAGCATCCCCCCTCCAGTTATCTGCAAAGCTTCAGAACATATAAAAGAAAGAAAAAGAAAGACAAAAAGAGAAGGTGCTTCAATTAAAGCTGCCTCGGGGCACTAGCAAGTTCTGGGTTGGTGGGTTTTACAAGACTACTTACTATGCTATTCAATTAAAAAAAGAGCAGTTACCATAGCAACACCCACATCTAATGGCTCTTATGCTACCTCTGAGATACAAAGCACCTTCTTACAGAGATGCATTGACCAGTACAGCATGTTCTGGGAAGTTTTTGGCTGATAGCAGTGTTTTAAAAAGAGAAAATGCATGTTCCAATAACCAGGCATATTTATGTCTCCAGGTTGTAATAGAGTTTTATAACTCAATTGTTTTCTTTCCTCAGCTCTCTCCTTATTTGTTTGCATTTTCCTTTTAAGTGTGCGTGTGTGTGTGTGTGTGTATAGAGTGTGTGTGTGTGTGTGTGAATATAACTATTGCCTTAACATAAGAAAAGGTTTGGGAAATTTACACCATAACCTTACTGGTGTTTTCTCAGATGTAGGTCCTCCAGTATTCAGTGTGAGCTCCTCTCTAATAAATGTGGAGCTTCAGGCTGCAATTCTGTGCTTATCTGCCTTAGGTTAAGCCCCATGCAACTGACACTACGCCTACACTGCAGATGTATTGCACTTTAACACCATTTTAACTGCCATGGCTCAATACTATGGAATTCTGGCATTTATACTTTTTTGAAATATTTAGGCTTCTCTATCAGAGAGGTCTGGAGCCACAACAAACTACAAATCCAAGGATTCCATAGGATGGAGCCGTGACAGTTAAAAGCAGTGTTAAACTGCATTAGTTATGTGGTGTGGAAGCAGCCACAGTGGGACTTAATTTGACTAAACATGCTAGGGATTGCAGTTTTGTGCCAGAGCTGGGTAGCCGGTTATATTTGTGTTATTTTTTACAGACTACTATTTCATCAAACCAGCAAAGGAGAAGACAGGGCTGGAAAACTAAGCATGTTCATGGTAAAGTTTTTTTTCTTCCTGAAAAGGTATTAATCAGAGTGTGAGGGGAGAGTGAGAGCTATGGGCCATACTGGGTGACACTGCAGAGGGGGAATACCAACCAGTGGATCACCACACCTGGTTGGACTGTAGTGGTTATTGAGACAATGAGAAAGGATGTCACCTCCTTTTCCCGCTCACCCACCAGCTGCATCCCCCTAAAGGGGACCTCCAGAGGTCACAGCAAAGAAGTAGGAGTATCACAGTACACTGAAGAAAACTATGAAAGCTTGTTGCTAGATCAATATTGTGTGCTTTCTCGTGTGTTTGGTGGTGGACTTAGGAAGGCGAAGCAGTGGCATCATTGGGAGAGTGTAGGGTGTGTGGACTGCACCAGGTGACACACTACAGGAGGGGTGACACCCTAGTGGGGTCCTCTTCCTGCTTTGAGTGTGTCCCTTGTGGTTCTCTTGCCAGCTGGCTCGCTCCCCGGGGGAAACCAGACTGGTGACAAAGCCATGAGGGGCAAGGGAGGGCAGGACATTGCTGGTGCCCCAACCTCAGCAGCCACCTCCCTGCACCAATGCCACCAAGAGTGGTGATGCTACTGAGAAAAAGCTGTCAAAGAAACTACTATATCTTCAGTGATGAGGGAAGGACAAGGTCAAGCCTAGTTCTCCAAGGCTCTTCTGTCTTTTAGTTCAACCTGTTGCAGAGGCTTGCAACAGAGATTGTACATGGCAGGGCAACTGCGGAGAGGGGGAGCCAGTTTGCTCCCCTGTTTCCCTGGCTTGCCACATGATCACATTCTTGGTGTGCTGGAAGTAACATCATATTCCTTTCAAGCACTATTTGGGCCACGCCATTTTTTGCAGTTGCATTACAGAATTCCTGACTACATGAGGGAGTCACTCAGTGGAGGTTCTTGTTAAATGCAAAGGGCAACGAGCCTGTGAATTAAGAACATCTAGTTTCCTAGAGAATAGATCCTCCAAGAATCATTTTAGTAGACAGCTGTTCCATGATGAGAATTGTTTCTCTCTGCTCCTGCAAATGCTTTTTTAAATAAAAAAGTGCTGTTGTGTTAATGAGTTTCTTCTTTTTGTTGTGTGCCTTCAAGTAATTTCCAAGTTATGATGACCCTAAGTTGATCGTATCACAGGGTTTTCTTGGCAAAGTTTGTTCAAAGGGAGTTTGCCTTTGCTATCCTCTGAGACTCAAGAGAGTATGACTTGCCCAAGGTCATCCAGTGGGTTTCCATGGCTGAGTAGAGATTTGAACCCTGGTCACTTAAACCACTACCCCAGGATGGCTCACCAAAATCAAATCTACATTGACTATATTGACTACATTGAAATCCATGTGTAAATTCCCATTACATCATGACACTAAATGTTCGTTTAAGTCAATGAGATCAAATCCACATTGACTTAAACTACCTTTCTGTGTTGCAGTCTAATGGGAGTTTGCACATGAAGTACAGCAGTTCTCTGCATACATGATTTCTACTTTTTCCATTGCTGAATTAGGATTCTGTTGGCAAGTACATAGGTACAGACTGTTTACATTTCTTGCAATAAAATAAAATAAAATGCTGAAACAATTGAACTTGAGAAACTAAACAGAAATATAAAGTACTGTGGCATGTTTAAAATTCAAGAGCTAGCTAAAATTATCATTTGCATTAATGTATTCTGAAATATGAATTATTAAGTGATTTGCATTGGCACAACAAAAGCCAATTTAGAGAATCAGGTTTACCCTGAAGCCTTTCTCATCCTTTCTTCCCAATCTATTGTAAACACTGCTAAATATATAAAAAGATGATTTTTTTTTAAATTGGAAAAATCTATACACAATACCTGTACAGAAAATGTGTTTGCAAAAATACCTTTCTAATGTTCATATTCAAGTATTTCCTTCTATTCAAATCATTTTTATGGGTTATTTTCACCACTTTTGTGTTTGGTATCCTTTCAGTTTTTCTTTCCATTGCTTTTTATCTCAGCACTTGGTTTCTATCAGCCAGTTGTTAAATATGCATTTATTGTTTAGAGGTCAAGGAAGTGACCTGCCAGAAGGAAGGGGGGGCTGCACTGTTTTTCTCTTTCTGACAGTGAGAAAGGAAGAGAAAAGAGAGTTGGTGCAACTGTACTTTTCAAAATTTCACCCTCCCCAGTGTTACTTGCAGACGACTTTGTGGCAGAATAGTGACAGAATACAGAAAGTGTATTCATTAGGCATATAAAACCTTTATCCTCACAAACAGCAGAGTTACTGGCTCAATGGGTTGCATCCTGTTAGTAACATAACATGAATAAATATGGCTTACATGCCTGTATGTCCCTTTTTGGACAGGATGCATGTGGCCATTCTCTAGCCCTTTGGCAATCTATCCAAAAGTATTGCTGTTGCTGCTTGGTGCGGAAAGAGAAGATGATTCAAATGATGACGATATGGTTATTCTGGGCTCTGAGAGCAAGGAAAAGGCTCATGCCCCCATTTCTTTGCCACCTCTGAGCTGAGAGCAGCTACTTCTTCTTCATCTCAATCCATAGTATGATATTGTTGGAAGAGACTTTCAAGGATCATCCAGTCCCTCCCCTTCCATGCAGTCAAAGCACTCCCAATAGATGGCCATCCAGCTTCTGTTTAAAAACCTCCAAAGAAGGAGACTCCACCACTTTCCAAGGCAGTATATTCCACAGTCTTTTACTGTCAGGAAGTTCTTCTTAATGTTGAGGTAGAATCTCCTTTCCTGTAGTTTGTATCCACCGCAAACTACAGGTAAAGAGATTTTGCGTCATCCTCCCCTCCATTCTTGTTAGTGGCAGCAGCCATGGCCCCTTTTGGTTTTTGACAGTGTTGGAGGAGGGAGGATGCAGACTTCCACAAGCAGAGCTTTCAGATTGATAGGATCTCTAGTAGTCAAAGCTACTAGAAGTTATATAAGAAATCATTTACCACTTTGGTGGAACCACACAAAGATGTGTATCATTGTTCTGTATTTCTAAATGTATTGGTGGAGAACAGTGAACTTCCTGTGTCCGATGCTGAAGAGCTCATGATGGATAGTGTAGTGGGATTCAAGTCTTGCCTTTGGGTTTCCCCTGGGTAACTGACTGTGTGGAGAGATTATTGGACTAAATAGGCTTTTAGTTTAATCCAGTATGGTTTTTAAGTTCTGTTGCCTTCTGTTAGCAGTACATCTGGAAACATCAAAAGGTGCAATGTGCTCGTTGTGTCTTGTTACAGCATTTCCTCATAATGTATGAAGGAAATTGACCTTCTTTTTCTGACTGTCTTCAGTCATGTACAGTCTGCTGTATTTTTCTGGGGGACAGCAAGCAATTTGACAACATATGTGATAAATACCATTAATATATATGATAGTCAAATAGCCACTGTCCTCTAGAAAAAGAGAGAAGGAAGGAAGGAAGGAAGGAAGGAAGGAAGGAAGAAAGTCTCTCCATGAATAGAGTATTTCTAAACAGGTGTTCACTAGCATGACAGTAGGCCTCCTTTTCTCCCTGTGCATCAGTCTCTGAACCATGTGATTCGGTTCAAATCTCATCTATGCCTGAATCACAGGACATCCTTAATTCTTCTGTCAATCATATATTTTCATTTACTCATTCTCCACTGAATCAGGCATGGTAAGAGAATGTACCACATGTGAGTTTCTACCAAGCATTCTTTACAACAGACACAGGTTGCCAAAACATTGGGGTAGCCTAAATACCTAAAGGCATCAGATCCCATCTGATCTTGAAAGCTAAGCAGCATGAGCACTACTTAGAACTTGGATGGGAGACCACCAATGAATACCAGGTGCTTCCCATTTCAGGGGAAGGAATTGGCAAAACCAGTTTATATATATACTAGGCACATCAGTACAAAGCAACCCTGATCTTGAAAAACAAGTGTTCTTCCTTCAGGGGCTGTGTAACCCTTACAAATGCCTCTGAAGTGAAGTTTTCTTCTATTCATAACAAGTATGAAACTATATCAAAACATGGAAAGGTTGTCTAGAGGACACTGTGAGTTAAAACAGTCTTCAGGTTTCAATATCTTGAACATTAATTTGAAAACTATTTCTATGGAATTACTTAATGCATATTCCCACTAGCTCTTTGCCAGTAGGGATGCTACATCCTGAGGCATTGCTGTCAGACCTCCTTGAACATGCTATCTGGGGATTCTGGGAGCAAACATTCAAAAGAAAATCCTAGCTCTGGGATATATGAAAGCCTACTGTGCACAGATTGTCTTATTGCACTTCCCACACAAATGCATAAAGGAAACATTTGGAGTTGTGTCCAGGCTGATATTGTCAAGAGGGTAATGAGAAATAGTGCTCTGATTCTCTTTGAAATTTTCACACCAGTTGATAATTGATACTTACTCATCCTTGGGTTCCACCCCCACATTGGAATACATAGGGATACTGACAAAATAAACAGAGAATTAATTCATCTTAACATGGCTAACGAATACCTGAATAATGAAGTAGCACAGGTTGTGTGCAAAGATTTGATTTATCACCTTATATCTTGTAAGGGCTCATGGTAACTTTTGTACTTGAATCCTGATTTTCAGGTACTGTTTTCATAGCCCAGGCTGTACTATTCTTGAATGAACTCATCAATTTTTCCAAAACTGTGCTGGCTTTTACTCCAAATATTTCCAATATTTTTGCCTAATCAGGAACCTCCAAATTCTGCCCAAATTTCATTTCAGATTATATTTGGTGGTAACCTATGACTGTGTAAATCTTCAATTTCCTGAGAACTATATGTCAAGAGGATTGGGGGGGAGGGGTTGGCACATACCGGCAAGGCTGGAGACAGTCCCTTCACTTCTGGAAGAGGCCAAAGAAAATGAGTAACCCTTAGCATATCCATTACATGGAAGGGGTCCACAGGATCTTTTCAGCTCTTCCCCCAACATTCTGCTTAACAATCAAGTATTGGGACAAAAAGGGATGTAGTGGCTTAGTTCTACAGGTTAAGATGCCAATTTTGATGACTGGAAGATCGGAAGGCTGGCAGTTCGAGGCCTGAGTGCTACATGATGGGATGAACTCCTGTCAGTAGTCCCAGCTTCTGCCAACCTAGCAATTCTAAAGCATGCAAATGCAAGTAGATTGATAGGCACCACTTCAGTGGGAAGGTAATAACATTCGGTGCAGTCATGCTGGCCACACGACCACCGGATTCATCTTCGGACAACTCTGGCACTTAGGCTTAGTAATGGAGATGAGCACCTCCCCCTACAGTTGGTTACGACTAGACATTCTTGTCAAGGGACTACCTTTACCTATTGGGACAGAGGCCCAGATGTTGCGGACTGTAACAAATGCAGTCTCACTTTTCCCTTCCTTCATGGGATACACTGTAGAGAATGTACTATACACTATCGAGACTATACAATGACATCTTAGTTCTTCAAGGGTAATGCCAAAAATGACTTGCAGATTAATTATAAACATAGAAAGTACAAAGGAGGAGGGAAAAAGAAGATATCTGCATGCAACTCAATTGCAATTCAAACATGTGTTAAATATTTGCTTTATTTTATTTCTCTCACTATTTTAGCCAAGTTGGCTCACAACACTGATGAAAACCAAACATAGCTCAAAACCAGTGATAATAGATTTTTTAAAAATTTAAAAACCATGAAACAAAGTATCCAGTTGAAAACAGCACTAACTTGACACAATCAAAAGTATTTAAAACATAACAATAGAGGTGTCACAATTGGGATTAAGGGGATGCAGACACCCTAGAGGGGTAGTACATCTGGAGAGACTGACGTTGCTACAAGGTGAGTAAGAAAGAGTGTCGCCTCCCTTTCCTGCTTCCCCAGCAATTGCACCGGACCTGAAACAGGCCCTCCAGAGGCTGAAGTACCACCTCTGTTCAGTAGTGGTAATTGCTGGGGGCCGGTGCCTTCAGAGTCCAGCAGGGCTGCTCTCTGAGCAGCAGCGCCTTACTCAGAAGGCCTTTCCGGTGGGGGTGAGGGTGATGTCTTCAGGAGTTGGAAGAGCTGCTTTGAGAGTATCCCTACTGGATCCTGAATGGATGCTCTGGAGGCTGCAGTGCTGCCCCCCCAGCAGCAGTCTGGGTGACCAGATGGCCCAGGGGGAGAGAGGGCCAGGTAGTTTCCCCCCCTACACCAAGTGACACCAACCTCAGCAGTGCCACTGAAAACAGTGAGGATAGATGTACAGCACTCCCATTAGTAGGATGTTCTACAGCTACTAGTTAATAGCTAAATGTCTGTGTAAATTAGAATCATAGAATCATAGAGTTGGAAGAGACCACAAGGGCCATCCAGTCCAACCCCTGCCATGCAGGAACTCTCAATCAAAGCATCCCCGACAGATGGCCGTCCATTGTATTAAAAATAAAAATTCTATCCTGATTTTTTAAAGGCAGGGTTATGGGGTTGTATAATCAAAACTCTATCTTGATTCCAAAAAAAAAAAAAAAAGAAAGAAATTTATGCTTCTAATACAATGAAGTGATATTGAAATGGAATTTTACCATAAATCCATCAGATATTGTTGTGACTATCTATTTTAAATAACATAACATTGTTATATTATTATGATTAATATGATTGATTTAATTTCCTATTAAAATCTTGTCACAACTTTTTAATATTTTAAGTTCTTTGAATTGATTCTGTTTATAATTGGTTTGTTATTTGAAACAAGTCTTGGTTTTGATGTTGCAAAAATAACTTGCAACATGTAACTTGCAAGTATTTAAAATGGATATCAGAAACCTAAAAAAAAAAAAAAACCACCCTAAAGATGACAAGATGAGCTATTCAAAGAATGGCCAAATGTATTCTGTTGGCTGATACTATAGGCCACAAGTCTAGCAGAACCTCACAACAAATGCTTATGATATTATGAGAGTAGCTTGTTACAAATAGTAATATGCATATGTAAATGAGCTATTACACACAAATAATGGACTTTCTTATTATTTCCCCTTCACCTTATATACACCTTGTTTCATTAGGTAGTGATGGCGAACGTATGGCACACGTGCCAGAGGTGGCACTCAGAACCCTCTCTGTGGGCACATGTGCCGTCACCCCAGCATAGAGTTTGTCAGAGTTTGTTACTAGAAAGCCAGAGGGACATGGAACTTTGCAATAAATAAGTGGGTTTTGGGTTGCAGTTTGGACACTTGGTCTCTAAAAGGTTCACCGTCCCTGGTTAGGGCATTCAGCTCCAGGCCATCAAGTGTTGCATAATCAAGGGATAGAAAAATCAGTGCCCAGAATTTGCTCTTTATAGAACCAGTCATTTAGAGATTTTGCACTTGAGAGAAGAAGGCCTGTCCAGTGCCCATGCATTGGACATTAAACGTGAGCCCACTTTTGGCACTGAAGTAAACAACTGCTCTCAGCTTTTGCTGCATCTGGGCAATTGACACTGCTCCACTAGGGTCCCATTGGCAAAGAGAAGAGAAGAGAAGAGACAACAGGATTTCCTCTGTCTTTCTTGTGCAGCACCTTGAGCTGGCTCAAGAAAGTCAAGGAAGAAGGCACAAGTGTGATAACAGAAAAAAATTTAAAGCAATATTGGAAATAAAACAGCATTCTTGGCAAACAACACACAGTTGGTTCAGTCTGCCAAGTATGTATCACCATAACGGAGGTCAGTTTGTAAGATCCAAATTTGCCAATCACATCGAGGCAGGGTTTGGATTACTGTTCAAGTCCCTGTAATGCCAGTCATCTCATCAGATTGTCATAGTGTGATTGCTTTTACCATATCCCACAGAAATGCTCCAGTGTCTGTGATATCATTACACCACCTCCCCTGATCTACCTTACTGTAGCATGCAAATATCACAGCATGTGAAATAAACTTTTGTGCCAGGCATCAAATAGAATTTTGCCAGAACTCCTTCAGCTAGCAATTCTGGAGAATTGCTTTTATGAGTAACCATGAAAATCGCTGTAGATGAAATCATCTGAATCTGTTATTTGTTCTTCACCCGCTCTCCAGTGAGTGAAATTTCATGCTGATTTCCTGCTGCTTGCAGTCAACACAGGTTTTGTGTGTGTGTGAGTGTCTTTTAAGTTCTCATCTCCTAATTTTTATTGATTTTATTATTTTTTTTTTTTGTATATCATTATTTGGGGGTAAGCTTCAATAAAGTGTGCCTTTAGTGTATCTGTAGTGTTAGTTAATTAAGTGAAAAGCCCCCCCCCCCTTCCTTCTCTCTAGGCTTCTTTTTCTCCTTCTAGTCTGTTTTCCGCCCACCCATCCCCAGCATGAGAGGATCACATGTTTCTAGAGGCTTAGTAAGGCTGAAGCTATTTGTTTGGAGTCAGAAGATTCAACTGGCTAAATCTATGCCATTCCCATGTCTCTTCAGAAGTAAGTCACACTGAATTCTGTGGCTGTTACTCCCAGACTGAGTATAAGCTTGCTGCATCCACTTCTACTAAGCTCGATTTTATAGATGATCCAATAGAACAATTCATATGCGTCTAATCTTAAACAGTATTTGTAACTGTGAGAAGTCTATTTTTAAAAACTCATAAAATTATATTTTGCTCAAGATGTCAATCATTGCTCTTTGCCCCTTTTAATCACTGCTCAGTTTGTGATCAGTTTTGCATGAGTTAATGTCCCACTCTAGTTGTTTTCTTTGAGACACATGGTATTTCTGTGTATGTGAGTGCACACACATGCATGCATTTTTCTAAAGTGCCACCATCCATTGTCAAGGACAGCCCTTTAGAAAAATTGTAGAGTCCCCCCCCCAGCAGATGTGACCAGTGATATTAGAAGCAAGGAAGCTTGGGGGACCTTTAAGACTTTAATGTTTAGATTTCCCTTCTTTGCTTACTACATTAGTACTAAGGAATTGGCAGACACAATAAGTTCTTTCATCATGTTCAAGATGTCATTGTGAGCATTTAAGTGTTCACAGGGATGGCTCTTGTGAGATTGTCATTAGGATGCATACCAGAAGCTGCTTCACATGAAAAATGATTTCCCCTTCCATGCCCACCCACCCGCAAGCCCTATTAGGAACCAAAGCCTATCCCCTGTTTTGTTCACATCCTTTCAAAGTACATTCCCCATTCCTCCTCATGTTCAGTTAACTCATTCCAGAATTTTCCTTTGCTGTCTGGACAACATTGTAAGGTTTGTTCCAGACAGAGGCTTTCCTGGGTCTTTCAAGAATGAGGTAGGCATGCAGAAGAACTACACAGAATTTGGCAACATTTTCAGCTCTGCTGAAAAGCATATCCTCTTTCTTGTGCCTTTCAGTGGGAGTGTTCACTGGATTCAGAAAAACCCTGAGCTAAATTTGGGAGATTTGGACAGATTTAGGATTTGAAGTAACCAAATGAATGATCCTCTGATATGCTCCAGAATATATCCAGAGCCTTGTGAAAATTCATAAGCAATTTAGACATTCAGAGGGACACATGGAGACAGCTATGGCTAGTTTACACACAAGTGTATCATTCATATTGGTGCTTAATTGTCACATTCATATTCATATTCTCACATTCATATTGGTGCTTATTTGTCTTTACTTTCCTGCACACATGTGCATCTGTTTGTCCTCCCTCTGATGAAAATGTGCAGCCATATGAATCATGCAAAGTGGCCAGCCAGCCACATGTTTGATAATCCAGATCCTTGTTGATACTCACAGATGCTCCAGTGAAAAATGTCATTCTTTTTTTCACTGAGTTTGAGGATTCCCCTGCCCCCCACAAAAAGCCCAAATTTCTCCAAATCACATTCTATTCTAATAGAATGAGGAGTATTTTAATCATGTCAGGGGGAAGTTGTACATTCCTCCCAGACCCAGCATTTCATATATGGTAAACTTGGGGGAGAGGAGGGGATGAGGAAGAAGAGGTAGGTAGCATTGTGATTGCCAATGCAATGAAGCATATGGATATCCACTAACTCCTCACTACCCAAGACAAGCTCTCCAAGATTTCCTCTCTTGTCAGTCAGTGCAAGGAAAGCAGGGCAGTCTTACCTGCTAAAGGTGAGTGTCAGAGTGTCTTTGTCCTGTTTATAAGAGAGGTCTGGCATCTTGTTAGTGGCACACACAGGTACAGCTTTCTTTTTGCTGCTTTTTTAAAAATAGCCTTAAAGGTTCTGCCATGTTCCTTTTTTTCTCCCCCTCCCTTTCCCCTGTTCAAGAACAAGGACACCAGTTGTCTGAAAGAGTACAGGTGTGGTCGGAGGCTTTTATAACCCAATTCAGAAGGAATTACAAGTGAGTGAGATCTTATGGTGGAACCAATGATGTGTATGTAGCACAATCACAGCAAAATTGCCCACAAGAGTGGAGAAAAGATCCCTTTTAAGAACACCCTAAACTTATAAGTCTTTACAGTGTATACTTGGCTATATTTTCCCCAGTAATGGTTGGCATGCTGTTGACATCTTACACATGCATAAGTTAAAAACTGGAGTTATATGGATCACCATTGCACAGTGTTGTCTATTTCACATTGTTTTATATTGTGTATTCATTGCATGGTTGCACATTTGTTGTGCAGTGTAATGAAGTGGCATATTGCAACTGAAGCATAGCTATGTGACTGTAAAGTTATGCTACATCTCTTTGATGCAAGACTCTGGCCGATGTGGGTTCTTTTCTTTTCTTATCACCCCGCCCCCTAATAATAATAATAATAATAATAATAATAATAATAATAATAAATTATGTTTCCCCGCCTCTCCCGGTGGATTGAAGTGGGGTTACAAACTAAAAAAGCACAAAGTGTTTACATAAAAATTCAATTAACTAGAAAACAAAACAATAACACTGCAGAAGTCTGAGGACATGTGCATGTGCAGCCCCTGGCCATTCACTAAATGTCAAATACAGCCCTTGGGGGCTACACATGTTGCCTCCCTCCAGACATTAGCTCATGAAATGGCATTGGTGTAAGATGATTGACTTTGTACCCTTTTTAGCTTTCTTGTTACTTTCGTCTCTGCTGCAACAATGGGAAGTACTGGAAAGTGAAGAACTTGATTTCTATATATTCCACTGACCTTGCAATAAATAAATAAACAGGCCACCCTTCTGACAAAGTGATTCACTTTATCACAAGGACACTTGTGCTGTCACCCATTATCCCAGTCAAATGGAAGAGGTTTGTTCTCTTATCTATCTATGTTCATCCTGAAGGTGATACATAATGTATGTTCCATATGAAAATGCTTTAAGGAAAAAAAAAATCCTCTCCTTGTCTTTTGCATTCATAAATAGTAGTCTCCTTAACTCTTTATGTGGCTTCTTTTGGATGCTTTCTTCAACCTGTGCAGGAAACAAATCGGGAATAATGAGTAAAAATGTATACCTTATTCCTTACTTATAATTTTATGATTCTTTATATCTTAATCATAATTACCTTGGATACTAACCATATAGATGCAATACCACCTAGTGAAACCTAAAATGAAATAAATATTAGCTTTAGTTAATTAAGCATTACTAGCACCCATCATCTGGAAAACCTTGGAAGTTTACCATTCTCAAAATCCCAGACAGTGTAGTCATTGGTCATGCTGAGAATTGTGTTACAAATTTTAAAAACTTTTTTGGACCAAGCTCTGCTAATACTCAATTGAGTGTTTGCTACCCGCTGTACTTTTGTTCATCCTGAACTTTGGAAGAAGATTCTGACCCCAAATCCCAACCCATAAAAATGTGGTTGTCTTAGAACAGGGCTGGCAATTGTATGGCTATTGAAATGGAGATGTACTGCAACTTCTAGTGTTCTTTGCCATTGACTATACTAGCTAGGGTAGATGGAAGTTGCAGTCCACCAACATCTGGAGGGCCACACAGTGCTTTTGTCCCTGTTCAACATATTGGATTGCAAAAGAGGGGTCCCTGTTGAGATGCAAATGGACTTTAAATTTCCTGGACTTTGAAAATCTCCCTATTGCCACGTGGCCAGAAGGAGGAGGGGCCTACCTATAAAAGATATCCTCCCCAGCATACCATCTTTACTAAGGACTGAAACAACATGCAGGCATCTAACATCTCTAATTGTTTTTCTCCCCTCTTCTGTTTGGTTTGTAACATCTTGCCTAATGAAGAAGCCCATGGAGTTTCAAAAGCTTGCAACAAGTATATTGTGCATTTCAGTTGACCAAAAAAGGTATGACTGATGGATTTTTGTTTGGATTCTCCAAACCCTCAGTTAGATATTTCAGCCTAATCACAGAGGATAGATTTTCAAATAGTTTGGGCCCAGATCAACTGAGGTATTAAAGTTTGTTAGAAACACTGTGCACTGTATGTGAAAATGAAATGGAAACCAGCTCACATAACACTGGACTAATCTCCTATAGAGAGCCAGTGTGATATAGTAGTTTGGGTATTGGATTGTTTTTGGAGATCAGGATTTGATTCCCAGCTCAGCCATGAAACCCAGTGAGTGACCTTGACAAATCACATTTTCCCAACCTCAGAGGAAGGCAATGGCAAACCTCCTCTGAACATATATTGTAAAGAAAACCATAAGTCTGAAATAACTTGAAGGCACACAACAACCAACCAAGCAACAATATCCTCTAAAAAGCACAACACAGAAGACACCAAGGTTTACAACTTCTGAAATTTCCAAACAGGTTTCAAAAACTCTTTTGCATGTTCTTCTTGCTATGGAGAGAGAGAATTAGCATGTCCACTGCCTAGAGTGGAAGCTGAAATTCTTGTTGTTGTGCACCTTCAAGTTGTTTCTGACTTATGACAACCCCAAAGTGAACCTATCACGGGGGTTCTTGGCAAGATTTATTCAGATGGGAGTTTGCTTTTGCTTTCCTCTGTGCCTGAGCGAGTGTGATTTTCCCAGAGTCACCCTGTGGGTTTCCATGGCTGAATGGTGATTTGAACTCTGGTCTCCAGAGTTGTAGTCCGTTGCTCAAGCAAATACCTCAGGCTGGCTTTCCCATAATGGAAAACCTCAACAAATATAAACCATTGAGACTGTTAATGATAATCCTCAGCAATAGTTTACATCTCTTTGAAAACTTTTTATATGGATTGGCTGTTCTAGATGTTTTTGTGGGCTGTTACAGGAGAGAATGACCATGGGTGTCCTGAAATATTCAGAAATCAAAAGGGAGAAACAATAGCAAAATGGAGACTGCACACCATGACTTCTGTTTTTGGGATTGTGTTTCTCATTTAGATTTATAGGTGAGTCCAGTGCTTAAGTAGCAGGTATTTTCTCATGAATTATCTTCCTAAGACACAACATTCATTTCAAGGGGCAACATTTTAGTACCATTCCTTTTCTGTCCTTTGTTTTTGATCTTATAAATCTTATAAAGTACCTAGATACCAATAAAAGAAAACCTACCCTTTGCTTTTCCAGGAATGGCAAGAGATATTTTCGTTGGTGGGTGTTGGTAAAAGAAGGTTACAGTCAAACAGCAAGGACTGAATATTCTTAAAGCCTATATCAAAAGCAATTAAAGGTGGCATGGAGGACAATAGCTCAACAGGGGTTATGCAGGACTCTTTTTGCCACATAAAGGTTTCTGCTGTAGCAATAACATAGATCACTTCTGTGGCAAAAGCTATGTAATTCCAGAACTGAAGCTTTGATTTCCTTTGATTACGAATATTTGGACGTATGTACTGTGAGCTTGATGACATGTCAGTGAAGTTCCAATTATTATTTGCTCAGTTTTGCTTCCAGCCAACCACTCAAAGGAAATGGTTACCTAATGGTTAAAGTCTTAAATTCCAACTTGGTATTTCTCTGAATATCTCCTTGTCACCATAATATATATGCCAGAATCCTATTGATTTGGTTGGAATTAGAGTAGATTCATTGAACCAGTTATTGAATGATTGATCACCACTGTAGCATCACTAAGGTTGGCGTCACCTGGTGCAGTAACTCATGGTGCCTTTGACCGCCTCCCATGCCATACCATTCAGGATCCTTAGTAATGTTTTTTGTACCAATGTTACGCATAAATCGTAATTCCCGTGTATCACCGAATGTAATGGCAATAGTTGCCATATAATGGCAATAGCAAAATTAAAATTATACTTCAAAATTACAATTACATAGAGCCTAAATGTATTTACGATGTACATAGTTTCATGTGGCTGAAGTGAAAATTTGGTAAGATGTGATGTTTTAAAGAAAATTTAAAGAGAATAATTAAATAATAATAATAAACCTGAGGCCTCTCCTTTCTCCCCCCACTGAGCCTTCCCTCACTCCCATCATCTCTTTTGCTGAGCTCCTGTGTTTTAAATGGATGCAGGCAGACCCACAGCTCATTTCTGCCAAAAGACAGATGTATGGGGTCCAGTGGAATCAGTCCTCTTAGGGTGTCACCTGGTGCAGTATCCCCCTGCATCCCCCTCCTGTGATGTCCCTTGGTCAACATGTAGGTAAATCTCACTGATTCAATAGGTCTACTCTAGTTGGAACTAATAATAAGATTAAATTCTTAGTGTTTATTTAAATCCCACACTTCAGTGGTTTAAAGTACATCATATTATCTAAATTTATTTTATTTATATTCTGCCTTTCTCCCAATGTAAGATCCAAGATCAAGCTGTTTAAAATTGTAATGTATTGTTGTGTTTTGGGATGCCTGGTGAGACAGGAGAGATATGATCCCTGTCTGCATATCATGAAATGCTTAATAAATTTTCTTTTTCAATCTTAACGTTTTTGTCTACAGTCTTTGTTAAGGCCTGTGCTCACTAAAGGCAACTTCCTCAGAACTCCACTGCTCTTAATTTCCCCGGTTCTCCAAAAACCAAGGGATTTCCGGGGAAGGGGGAGAAATTGTTTGACAACTAATCTTGTTGGTGGGAAAATATTTTCTGTATTAATTATGGACCTGAAGCACCCTCTGGCAGTTTGTGTTCTCTAGCAAACCCTCTCCTTCCTCTCTTGTCATTTTTACTGGGGAAAACATGCTGCATTAGTGAGCCAAAATCCAGTAAATCAAAACCCTTGTGTATAACAATAAAATTATGAGCAAAAATCTCAGCCTTTTTTTTAAAAGAACAAATTAAATGGTTTCTTATACAGTTCACATTACATAAACGATCATGCAGGGTCCTGGGAACCTCCAATATTATGCTCATCATCTACAGTACAATAGCCAAACTCACAATTCAGGACAGAATTAAACTACCTTTTTGGGTTTAGTAACCAATGTATCCTGATTAAAATGCCAGAGGAGCTTAAAGGAAAGTCTTTTGCTTTTAGAAGTGAAAGCTTTGCATCAAAAGAAGTGGGAGCTGGTAGTATTCTTATCAAGATTGCCATGAATCCTCCCTGAGACTCATTCTGGACTTTAAAGGAGGTGGTCAAGGTGGTGATCCCTGTCTCAAAATAACTTCAGCACCTTGGACAGATCTTTTCAAGTCTTCACTAAAAGCTAGAGTCACTGCAATACTGACATGGAAGCCATGAGCTGCCAGATGTAAGTGAAGTGAAATTAAAGAAGCAAGGTTAAAATTTTTGGCAGGCAATTGTGACTTAAGAGTAATGCTTATGACTGCAAAATCTTGACTCTTGGAAGCTGCTTACAAATAACCTAAACAAACAAACAAACAAACAAGGCTTGTTTTCATGGCCCCAGTTTAAGTACTCGGTAGTTCTTTGTGTGATGCAGGCCATGGAAGTCCCTTCTATGAGATAATGCCTATTCTGACTGAGTGTAAAATTCAATTTTAAGGCTGCTCTTTATAATGTGTCTTACCAAAAACACTATGAGAAATTTTGTGGAGAACTTTTTGTTCATTCCCAGACCTAGAGATTATGGAGTATCTGTTGAGATGCTATGATGTAATGCAATAATAGGGCTAAATGCATGACCAGTCATGATAAAAACTGGAGATAGTCCAAAATAGCTGATCACTCACTGGGGGCATGAATGGCTATTACCCTCCTATTTTTCCAAGGTGACTGGCAAACAGGATCTGGTGTGTCTGTCTGTCTCTCTGTGTGTTGAACCATTGCATTGGGGGGCACTTTGCTACTTTACGCACTCCCAATGTCAATGATGTTGACTTCCATAGACTCAGGCAAAGGCTTTTTCTTAGCCTTGATACTAGAGACATTCTACACCCTCTCTCTACCCACACAGACACATTATAAAAGTCAAGGTAGGAACTAGAGCAGTAATATCACCAGAAGGCCTTTAGGATAGATCTCTAGGGCCACACTCAGCACTATGACCACCAGGGCTGGATTGCTACAAATAAGGCTGCATCCACGCTGCAAAATTATTATATGAATTATTTCATTTAAGATGCATCCGCACTGTAGAAATAATCCAGTCTGATACCATTTTAACTGACATGGCTTAATGCTATGGAATTCTGGGAATTCCATAGCATTGAGCCATGTCAGTTAAAGTGGTGTCAAACTGGTTTATTTATGCTTTGTTGATGCAGCCTAAATGAAATAATTCATATTCCAACAAAAGCTTCCACAAATGACAGTTATGTTTATAGTCTAAAATTAATTCATATATGACCCTCAAAGAAGCTTGTGAAATGCATGAAATAACACACAAATTGTGTTTTACCCATAGCTTGGGAAAGTCATTTTTTGAAGATTTTAATGCTTTAAAACTTTATTTAGACTATAACTGCCAGAGTAGTCATCCAGATTTTAGGTTCCAGATTTTGGGAATGGAAGCCCAGAGAAGTAACGTCCCCAAGCTCTGACTTTACAAGTAAACTGCATCCCTTGCCCTTTATTTCTCATTCACAAGTGAGATGATATAGAAGTTTTTGTTTGTGTGTGTATGCGTGCATGCGCACATATGTATGGTCCTGAGGGTTTCATTCAGCTATTGCCTTGATTTGCTCCATACTTTGACCTATTTTTACTTAATTTAGCTAAACTATGTATTAAATTTTTATAGTTCCAGTCAACACTTTATATATTGACAGAATTGTGATAGTTTTGTCTGTATTTCATGGTATCCCTTCCTTTTATGTATTTTATATATTTTACAACTTTTACAAAAACTGAAAGAATAATTTAAGTAGGGCATCATGGCAGTGATACTGTTGCAGTTTATGTCTGCTGCTTTACAAGATGACTTCTATATGGCTTTATGTGTTGGTCAGTCCTAGTCATTCCACAGATGTCAAATTACAGCTCACAGTGTAAAGCTGATGAGTTAGGAAGCAGTTTTATTAGCAGCAGTCAAGCATTCAGAGTATTTAAATAAATGAACGGAAGAGACACTTGTTCTGTGCACTGGGTTGATAATAAGAAGCATTAATTTTTATTTCACTCTCTGTCCAAACATAGCTTTTATGAACTAATAAAAGGCAATTTTATAAGTTCAGGGGAAAAAAACAGAGGGTATAGGGAAAATGAAATGCTTTTACAGGGTACTCTGAAGGATAAATTTACATATTTAAAAGCAGCAGAATTTTTAGGTCTAACTGTAACATGTCAGAGGAAGTAGCTATCCATTTCCCCACATTTCTGTGTTTGATGAGATAAAATTATCCTTACCACTTGGCAAAATAACCCAATGGAAACATGGACATGACAATTTCCCCCAGTGTGTGGAAGTAATGTGTTACAAGTACAACACTTCTTGTAACCAATGGAAGGAAGGGTTTTACAAGGGCACAGAAAGCCACAGTTTGAGCGCTGGATGACAACTCTGGAGACAAGGGATTGAATCCCTGTTCAGTCATGGAAACCCACTGGGTGGCCTTGGACTAGTCACAGTCTCTCAGCCTCAGAGGAAGGCAAAGACAAGCACCCTCTGAACAAATCTTTCCAAAGGCATAACAATGCACCTTTTGCAAACATTAACAATGATTAACTTACGTGTTTTTGTTGAATAACATTTACTCACTTTTGTTTTTGAGAAGCAAAAGTGTTTTCAAGTTCAAATATTAGATCATTCTCTTAGTTTTGTTCTTAAAAGTAATGAATAATGGTTGATGTGATTTTTTTTAAAAAAAATGTCCACGATGAGTTACTTTTTGTATCTTATACTGAGATATATATCAACTTGTTTTTAGAAAGTAATTTTCCAAGCTTGATTTTACCTTATATTCAGCCATACATCTGCACTTGTCATCAGTTCTCAAGTATGGATTCAAACAATTAGCTTGCTGAGTGTTTAACTGTCTGGTGATAGGGAAAAGTAAGAAAGAACAATGGTGTACAAGATCAGTAACTGGTCCCTAAAGCTAGTGTGTGTGTGTGTGTGTGTGTGTGTCTTCAGGTCAATATTGACTAATGGTGACCCTGTGAATTTCATAGTGTTCTCTTAGGCAAAGGATATTCAGAGGTGGTTTTGTTAGTTCCTTCTTCTGAAATATATCCTACAGTACCTGGTATTAATTGGTGGTCTTCCATCCAAATACAAAGCAGGACTGATCCTGCTTAGCTTACAAGATCAATGGAATCTGGGGTCTTTGGATTGTTTAGGCCACCCTAAAGCTAGGCTCAGTATTAAAAAAGTCTAACAATACTTAATTTTATTTTTCTCTGAATAGCAAGGTCTTAGCAAAGGCCAATGGACTTATTGTGTCACCAGCTTTTTGTGGAATAGCACAATAAATCTGTTTGCCTTAAATTAAAGGTGCCTCAAGAGACAATAAGGCTATTTCAGTCCCTCCAGGTGGTAAGTTTTTGATGGCTTTGGAATTTTGCTTGTTGTTGCCACCAGATGGCTCTGCCTGGTGTTTCAGCAAAGGGCATTTTTTCCTTTCTCTGACTGTGCTTATGTCTGGGGGTTTTCATCCGGGCCAAGTTATTCACCCAGTTTTTGTTTTCTATTGAAACTTAAAAGTAGAAAGGTTCTTATCCATGAAGAGAACCATGACACAGAAGAGAAGTGTGGCTTAATGCACTGGAGAACCTGTTATCATAAACCATATTTCTGGTGACTTGAACCAAGTCAGTACAAGTTAGAACAGTGATCTCCTCCTCCTCCACTATCTAGGTGCCAGTTACATTTTTTAGTGCAAAGTGGGAAAACCTTGGCTTGGGGAACTTATTTTATTTTTAATCAAACCTCCCAGAATTATGGTTACAAATAACATAAAAAAAAAGTCTTACAGATGGATTAGTTTAGTAGCTAAATGCAGTAGCATCACTAGGGTTGGTATCACCTGGTGCGGTAACTCATAGTGTCACCCCCACCCACATTGACAACCTAGCCTCATCCCACACCATACAGAATCCCTAATCATGTTTTTGTACTAATTTACTTATAAATTGTAATTCTCATATATCATTGAATGTCATGGTAATAGTTGTGACATAAACAACTAGCAAAATTACATTTATACGTTTAAATTATGATATCATACACATAGAATAAATATGTTTACATATACAGTGGTACCCCGGGATACGAAAGCACTGCCTTACGAAATTTCCGGGATACGAAAAAATCCCATAGGAAAAAACTGTTCCGGGTTACGTTTTTTTTTTCGGCTTACGAAAAAATTTTTTGGTGCTTTTCGGCGCTTTTTCGCACGAAACGCGGCTTTCCAGCGCTAGCGCCTATGGCTTTTTCGGGTTATGAAAAAAATCGGGTTACGAACGCCGAGGCGGAACGAATTAATTTCGTAACCCGAGGCACCACTGTACATAGTTTCATGTGGTTAAAAGTGAACATTTGGTAAAATGTGATGTTTTTAAGAAAAATACATTTTTAATATTTTTAAAAACTAAAATTAAAATTTGATTTTTTTAAAAAAAAACTGGTCCCTCTCCTTTCTCCTCCCACTGAGCCTCACCCCCACTCACCCCATCTCTTGAGCATTTTAAAGAGATACAGCGAATGCCACAGCCCATTTCTGCCAAAATGCAGATCATAGAATCATAGAATCATAAAGTTGGAAGAAATCTCAAAGACCATCCAGGCCAACCTCTGCCATGCAGGAACTCACAATCAAAGCAGCCCTGACAGTTGGCCATCTATCCTCTGTTTAAAGACCTTGGACTTCGAAGGAGTATGTTCCACTGTTTAATAGCTCTTACTGTCAGGAAGTTCCTCCTGATGTTGAGGTGGAATCTCTTTTCCTGCAGCTTGCATCCATTGTTCTGGGTCATGTTTTCTGGAGCAGCAGAAAACAAGCTTTCTCCCTCCTCAATATGACGCCCCTTCAAGTATTTAAACTGTGCTATCATATCACCTCCTAACCTTCTCTTCTCCAGGCTAAACATCCCCAGCTCGCTAAGTCGTTCCTCGTAGGGCATGGTTTCCAGACCCTTCACCATTTTAGTCGCCCTCCTTTGGACACGCTCCAGTTTCTCAACATCCTCTTTGAATTGTGGTGCCTTGAACTGGACACAGTATTCGGGGGGGGGGGGGGGCTGACCAAGACAGAATATAATGGCACTATTACTTCCCTTGATCTAGACACTATACTTCTATTGATGCAGCCTAGAATCAAATTGGCCTTTTTAGATATGATTCTGCCTGCTAATAAAAACAGTTAAAGTACAATTAAGCAAGCTATCATATTAAAACACTATTAATTTGAAAAGTATAAGATCATTTAAGATCTTTTATAAACATAAAAAGAAGGATTAAAAAAATGCAGCATCTCTCCATAAAAAACTCTTCCGCATAATCAAATAACTACCAAATGCCTGTATAAATACTCCTTGAGTCCATATCCAGATTTTCCAGGTCCAGAACTGTGGTGCAGTGTAGATCTATGCTAAACCCATCAGAAGACCAAGAATTGCCATTTCTGTTTGGTCCTTTAACACACTCTTTCTGCAGCTAAGCCATTTATATGTCTATATTACATGTAATTCTCCAGTGCCAGATGAGATAACAGAGATAATCCTCCTAAAGGATTTGGGTTAGTCTAGAGCTCCCATCTGTATGTCATATGTGTTGTCTTTGAAAGTCCTTGAGTAAGGATAGAAAAGTGAAATGTGACCCCCATCTTTCAGACTGGACAGTACTATTGTAACTCCTAAGACTTAAAACACACAGACACACATCATCACCTTAGTGGGTTTAATCCTATAATCCTTAATTGTTACAGTGATCAGATTTCATTGTGGTCAATAAGATTTTTGCTGAGGTGAAGGCAGAATGCCCAGATCTGTAAACTATCAATTGTCTTAATTGACAGAGTACTCTAGAATATTTATTTATTTATTTAGAATATTTCTGCCCCTCTCTTCAGGCACAAAGGCTCTCAAAGCAGTTTACAGGATAGAATAATACTATTTAGTAAACTCAAATTCCATTTTACTGTAGTGTCATTAATATAAGCCACAGCACAGAAAACATCCCTTGACCATAGTCTTAAAAATGCATTTCCCACATTTGTTAGACTTAATGGCCTGTTACAGACAGCCAAAATAAAGCTGCTTCGAGTCACAGTGGAGGTATGGCGTTTCAATGATGCATGCGTCCTAAGAGTCCAGAAACCACACCAAAGCCATGCTCCAGTCCTTAGGGCTGGAGTGTGGCTTTGGTGCGACTTCTGAACTCTTAGGATGCATGCATCATTGAAACACCATATCTCCACTGTGTCTCGAAGCAGCTTTATTTTTGGCTGTCTGTAACAGGCCAATGAATGGCATATTCTGTGCAAGTGTGGTTGCTGTTTGATGTGACATACTTAGTGATGTCACCAGAGGCAGCCCCTTGTGACACCATCAGAGACTGTCTCTAGGTCTCAGGTTTTGGCCCTGAAAATATGGGGTGCTCCTGACCTGATAACCCTACATATGTAGTTAAAGCAAAAATGCAGCAAAATGAGTTTTAGTGGCAAAAATTAGAAACCATGTTTCGAAATATTTTTTTGCCTGAAGAAAATGCTTCACAGCTAGGCTAGCAGTTCAAAAAATCTTGCTATTTCATTGAGACACGAGTTCCTGTTTTCCTCTTTCTTTTGTCATGGGGAAAGGTGCATCACATCCTTTCTAGATATACAGACTGAGTCTCCTTTATCCGAAATGCTTAGGACCAGAAGTGTTTTGGATTTTTTTGGATTTCAGAATACCTGTATTTGTGCGCATACACACACACACACACACACAATGAGATATCTTGGAGATGAGACCCAAGTTGAAACACAAAATTCATTTATGTTTCATATACGCCTTATACCTTAGCCTGAAGATAATTTTATACGATATCTTTAAATGAAACAAAGTTTGTGTACACTGAACCATCAGAAAGCAAAAGTGTCACTATCTCAACCACACATGAAAAACGTTTTGGTGTCGAATTTCAGAATTCTGGATAAGGAAGACTCAAACTGTATTTATATGTACAACAACAACAGAGTTAATTCTATTCATTATGCAAGATAATGCATAATAAGAATTCCTCAGAGAATCTGCTTTCCTAGGAAATCTTACCCTACTCCAGTCATCCATTTTATGGTGAAAAAAGAAAGGAAAAGATAGTCTTGTGCCACCTGCAAGACTAACTGGTATCAGCACAAGGTTTTAAAGACTATCACCCACTTCTTCAGATTTGCAGACAGCTTAAGCTGCAAGAAACTGGTTAGTTATAAAAATGCTACAAGCTTACATTTTCTTTCCATTTTTTTTATATTGAAAGAGACTAACATGGCTACCTCTTTCAAAATTTCTACCATTTCATATGCTTCTTATTGATAGACACACAAGGAAGTGAGAAAATTAAATGATGGTATGTGAAAGAGAGGAGAAAACGTTTGGCAGGCCTGATGTAAGGAGAGAGATGAGGCAAGAAAGTTGAGATTCCCAAGGGATGGAAAAGAGAAAAGGGAGATGAGAAGGCATTTTGGTGGTGGTACTTGCCCATGCCTGCAGCTAGTATCCTTCTTTATGGTGAAATTCCCATATATGTTCCTGAAATTTGGCTATTACTTTCTTCTGGGTTACTATTCCAATATTAGTAATTGATGTAATAGTCCCTGAGTTGTGGCAGTGTAATAGAAGTTATTCCAGGTGCTCTCACTCAATTTGGTATTTATAGGAACATTGATGTGATGAATGAGTGGAATGTTTGCCTCCTGAGCATCGTGTAGCATGTTTCCAATATCAATGACACCCAGTTGTGTGATACAATATTTACACAAAGACACATCCTGCTTAGCAGACACTGAATATTCATTGGAATAATGCTTCTCATGATGAATTCAGGTGACTTTACCACAGATGTCACGCACAGTGTATTATTGTGAAATTATTAGTGTATTTACATTCTATTGAACCTTGCAATGATCATCTTTTTTTAATTTCCTTTCCTATGAGAGTAACCAGTAGAGCAGTTAAAATATATGTGTTTGCTCTCTTTTAATGACACTCAGATTTTGACAGAAGGGGGGAGGAGGGTGAGAATCTATTTTCTTTAACCTATCCTGTGCTGATACATTTTCTGCTTCACTTCAGTTAGTGAATGGAAAAAACAGAGCTCAAGTGGCACTTGCTTCTATTATTGAAACAAACTAAATGTTTAATGCACATTATAGAAACAGAAATAGGGCTGAGCCTATTTGCATCCATGCTGGAGGAAAAAAAAAATCTCCCTTTGGGACAATTTCTCAGTAATGGAAGGGGAATGAAATGTTTCAGCTATTTAGGATGCATTGTCCTCTCTGTGAATGGGTCTCATTTACCCACAGTGATATCAGCACATAACCAAATCTGATTAGTTATATGCCATTATGTTGTTTTCTTGTTCATTATACGATCCTTGATTGGCTAGGTACACAAGTGGGAAATTCAAAAAGCATTGCCTTCACATTGAATGTGGACTGTTTGCTTTCAGTGGTATCAGCTTGTAGTCAGCCAGACCAAGACAACAGGCTTGTTATATCATACATTTTATGATATGATTCCTGACTGATATGATAATTAGAAAAAAGATGAAGAATACTCTGACTTGAAAGGGGTGTAGGGCTTGCCAAAAATCAGCAAAAAGAAGAGCAAGCAGGAGCAAACAGAATAGAAAATAGGTGAACAATATCTTCAATGCCACCTGTTTGAGAGTAAATTCTGTCCACCTCAAGGAACATTGATGGGTTAAAAATAAAATGAAAGACTGTTTGATGCAACACTAGATGTCTCCCAAGGAAGTACCTAATACAGTTTCATTACAAAGGTTTAAATCCTTCAAAAAGCAAATGTGAGAATGAATCAAGCAGAACGCTAGTAAACGTGAAGAGAAAAATAGCATTAGCTATCAGTGTTGGTAAAGGAAAAACTAAGGCTGCAGCCATACTGCAGAAATAAACTTTGTTTAAGTGCTATGGAATTCTGGGATTTGTAGTTTTGTGAGATATTTAGTCTTCCCTGTCAGAGAGTTCTGGTGCCTCACCAAACTACAAACCCCAGGATTCCATAGGATTGAACCATGGAAGTTAAAATGGTGTTAAACCGTATTACCTCTGCAGTATGCCAGCAGCCTGAGAGAAGAATGTTATGCTCTTGTCCAATAATGACAGAAAGTTCAATAGATACCATTTTCATTTGCCTATCAAAATATAACAACTAGTCTTTCTACTTTTGAATGCTGGATTTATAAATAAATAAAAACTCATGAGTCCTCCAGTCACCCATGTTGGGGTGCCCAGATTCTGATGGATTCTTTCACCACCAGAGCATTCAGTTCATACAGATGGCAGAAGGATCCATATGTTTGTCCAGAAAACATTGTTTGCCCTTTGGTTGAAACAATACACTAAAACAGAATGTGGAGACTGATTTGGAAAGGTTTTCAAAATGACAGGCCATTCTAATTGGAGGCGCCTGGGAGCCACAGTCTGAAAATATATATATAAAAATATATGTTTTTTAAAAAAGTAAAAATATGATATAAAGAAAGGAGGAAAGATAAAAGGGAAAAAAAGAAAGGGAATGGGAAAGGAGAGGGGAGGAGAAGTGCATACAATATGAATGTGGTCTGTTTCAAAAAATACCTTTCCAAGCCCTGCATAGAGTCATCTTCAGATGCTAGCTGAGTAATGACTTCCCACTGGATATAAATATGACCTGTTCAGAACTAATTTCCATTTATTACTTCCCATTTACTGAGAATGTAGACTCTCTTGAAAATAATGGGCCTTCAAAACCATGCCTGTTTGTAAGCTTTTTGTGTGCATCTCTCTCTCTCTCTCTCTCTCTCTCCACAAAGTATGATGTCTACAAGGTGTTATAAGCCTCTATCCTATCAAGAATAAGATGACTACAAATGCCTCCATTCTTGGGGTAGATTGCCAGCACCAGGAGTGCACCAGGATAGATACATATGTCTATCCAGAAATAAGTCCTGTTAAAACCAATAGAAATTACTCGTGCAAGGCAGTATAGGATTGCAGCCTAATTCTGCTTTTTAGATCATGTGATGCAGAGCAATATACAGTAGATACTTTGTCAGGTATAACAATATATTAATATGTAGGTGCATGTATGAGAATTTATTTTACATCTATGATCTGCCAGTTCTCTTTGATTAGAGCATCTAAATTTGTAGATAGTGGTTTGTCCTTTTCATAGAATCATAGACTTTTATGTAGAGTTGGAAGGAGTTCAAATGAAGGGGTTCACTTTAGATTATTATTATTATTATTATTATTATTATTATTATTATTATTATTATTATTATTATTAACCTTTATTTATAAAGCGCTGTAAATTTACACAGCGCTGTACATACAATCTTTTAATTAGGTGGTTCCCTGCCCTCAGGCTTACAATCTAAAAAGACACGACACAAAAGGAGAAGGGAGTGGTGGAGGGGAAGGGGATATAGTCCAACCCATTCTACTTTAAGACCTTGCCAATGCAGGAATCATCACCAAAAACACTGTTGACAGAGGGGCATCCGACCTCAGTTTAAAATATAGTAGGAAATATAGGTCACCTTCTTAGGTGACTTGGTTCCACTGTGGAACAGCTTTTACAGTCAGGCTGTTTAGTTGAAATCTCCTCCTAATGTTTAGTTGCACTCTCCTTCCACGTAATTTGAATCCATTGTTCTACGCCCGATCCTCTGTAGCCATAGCAAACATGTTTGCTTCATCTTCCATATCCCGACTTTTTCAATATTTGAAATTGACAGTTATCTTGCTTCTTGGACTTTTCTTAACATGCCCTCAAATATTGCCTATGGGATTAATTGCCAGACTCTTTGTCCTCTTGGCTGTTCAGTTCTAGACATATTCCAACTTGCCAATACCCTTCTTAAACTGTGGTACCCAGAACTGGACACTGTACTCCAGCTGTAGTCTGACCAAAGCAGAATTGAGTAGCTGTATGACTTCCTTTGATTTGGACTACAGGTCAGTATCGCACTACAGTGTTACAGCACTGTTATTCCACTTAAACTGCTATGGCTGTCCCCTGTGTAATTCTGGGATTTGTAGTTTAGTAAGCTTAGCCTAAGAGCTCTCTGGCTGAGAATTCTAAATATCCCTCCCAAAATTGCAAATCCCAGGATTCCACAGGAGGCAGCCATAGCTGTTAAAGTGGAATAATAGCACTGTAATAGTGTAGCATGATACTCTGTTGATGTAGCCTAGAATTTCATTAACTTTCCCCCTACTTTTGCTGCATCACACTACAGACATAAGTTTCCCTTGTTGTCTAGATCCTTTTCATATATGTTGCTGTCCAGCAGGGTGTATCTGATAACCCCTTAACATTTATCCAGGCGGAAACTCATTTTGTTACTTTTGGTCCAATTCTCTGGACCATTGAGGTAATCTTGAATCTTAATGATGTTTTCTGCAGTTGTCCTTTCTTTCCTTCCTTCCTGGAAGTGTTTTTTAAATAAACAAATAAATAAATAATATAAAAAATTAATACTTGAGATAGGTGAAAAGCTTAAACCTTTTGGGTGTATTCCTGCAAATGGCAGAGTGAAGAGATTAAAGGAAAGGGTGTCTGTCAGCACAAATACCATATAGGGGAAGTTGTTTTCAGAAATTATCCACCCTTTTCAGAATAAAGTAAAAAAATAAACACAACAACCCACCCCAGAATTCTGTTCCCCTTGTATGTGAATAATTCATGGGCAGTCTTTGCAAGTATTCTGTTTTGCGTTCTTCTCCTCCTCTCTCTGCTCTTATTTATTCTGTCTGATTCCTACTGCCTGTGACTGTCTGATCTACACTCGCCCCGAATACTGAACAGAGAATGCTAATATTGTTGAGAAATGTTCCTTGCATGAATGCAGCCATAGCACCTTCATATATTATTGATTTGAAATGTGTGATATGGTTCATTTCATTTTTCCATGGTACTGCAAAATACCATTCACGTTTCTAATATTTACACCATGCAATCTCATTATTCTTACATAATTCCCCCTCTCCAGATTTTACATGTGGATGTAAGATTCCTTAAATGTCTCTCCTTCCAGAGATGCAAAAAAATTTCAGCTCTCTTAGAATTTTGAAGGAGCACACAATCAAAGCATCCACCACCCAATCGTTACTAGTAAAGCAAGGAAGGCATGCTACTACAGCCAGGTTCTCAGAAGATAAAATACAAAAATAAAAATATAACGAACAGTAGGGTGTCAAACCACATCAACAACATTAAATCTGAGAAAACATTTTTCTCTGGTACCAGAATAATAATAATATGGTCACACCAGGTATGGGCCTTTTCTAGTCAGGGGATTTGAAAAACAGGGGCACCATACCAAACTGAGAAGGCCATTTCAGTGGTCAAACCTGCCTTACTCCACATGGTGACACAACCTGGAGAAGACCCTCAATCCATGTATGATGTTAGTGTGAATACAGATGTTCTTTCAAACAATTAGGTCCTAAGCTGTAAGGTAGGGGGATTAATCTGGAGGTTCAAGAGGATTCAATAGCTCATTTTAAAGTCAAGCCAGCTCCAAGAAATGAGATCAGAAGTGACTAGAAGTCAGTTTCTGGTTCCACAGCAAAACATTTTGTGGCGTGGTGTTGTATGGGGGAAGAGAGAAGGACTGTGCTTGGTTCTTGGAGCTTCCTCCCTCCAACCTACATTTAAATAACTCACAGAGCAAGTTGCTCTGAGGTCAGCTTGCCATGGGGCATATTTAGGGACTGAAAGAAAATATCATTGGGAGGGCATAATTCTTATGAGGGACAATGTCCTCATTTTGCCCCTTACCTTGTAGCAACACCCCTGATTATGTGTTAAATTATCCTGGTCATACTTCCTAGAGACTAATCCAATCTGATTAAAATGTCTTGAGTTTGTGAATATTTTAACACAGTTGTTATCACACAGATAGATAGATTGTTGTGTGTCTTCAAGTCATTTCCAACTTCTGGCAACCCTAAAACGAACGTATCATAGGGTTTTCTGGGGCTGAGAGTGTGTGACTTGCCCAGGGTCATCCAATGGGTTTCCATGGCCAGAGGCTCCCCCTCCCCCCCTCTCTCTCTCACACACACACACACTTAGAGATGCATATTTTGGAAAAAATACACTTAGAAACATGTATTATAAGAAATATGTTGTTTTAAAAGGTATATTTAAAAGTAATTTTGGTTTTGGTTTTTTAAATCCCAGATTGACCTTGAAATAGAAATGGAAGAGAATACATGAAAAAGTGTCAGAATACATGAAAAGGTGACACAGACTAACAAATCCCTTGGTTCACCTCTCCCTGGATGAAAGTAAGAGGTAATAATTTTTATGTACTTCTCCCTATCTTCGGCTTATTCTCTTGCCCTTGACTTTCTATCCACAAAAGCATTACAGTCCAAGTTCATGTTGTAGTCTTTGATCTTGCTCATATGGAAAAAATACTGCATTCCATGTTTAGTTATGTGTGGAATTCATAACATTTTGGGTCTTCTGTTATGCCATGAATTTGCACAAAGAGGAAGATTTTTAATATTTTGATTAAATGTTACTGAGAACTCTTCATAAGAAGAGGTGCATGAGATCCCTTCACACTGTACTATTTAGATAACCATGACTGCAGTACAGCTACCATGGCTACTTTCTGTGGATTATTGGAGTTAGTTATTTGGTATGGAGGTAGAGCTCTTGCTGAGAATTTGAAATACCCCTCCCTAAACTGCAAATGCTCCAGTTGCAGAGTACATTGCCATGGAACTTAAAATGAAATGACAACACTACAATTGTGTAGTGTGGAAGGATCTCAAGAGAGGAGCTAACCTCCACCTCTCAGAGTAATGTGTGGCTCACATCTCAGTTACCCATAGCATTTCCTACTTCTTTCAATGTGTCAGTGCGGTGTTCAGCAGTTTAAAGATATCACAATACATTTACAATGCATAATTTGAAGGAAAAGACCATTGAGAAATGTGCATTTTGAGAGAAGATATTGAAAAATGTGCATTTCAAAATTATTTTCTCTCAAAACGCACATTTTAAAATGCATTTTCTTAATTTATTTGTATTTAAATTAGTCATTTTATTCAGATTTAAAAAAACAAGGATGTTATTATGCAAATGGGTTAGAACACACTGATGAGTGAGATGACTAAAAGGAATACAAATAAGGAATAAATAGTATAATGAAACTTCTATTCAGAAATAGACTCAATTAATTTTGTAAGCCATTTAAATGAATGAATGGCATGGCCCACCACCTCTGCTCTCTTGAATTAGAACATTTAAGGGATTGAAGCCTGAAAAAGCTATGTTTTTGGACTACAATTACTCAGCCAACATGATCCAGCCATTTAGATTAGGAAATCTGTCCGTAAGAGAGCACATCCATAATTCTGTTGCAGAGCCCACATTTTGCATGAAGAAGACTAAAAGAACTATATTCTGAAATCTTGGAGATCTGCTGTCAATAAATGTGCACTGAGCAAGATGGATCAACAGTCTGATTCTGTGTAAGGAAACCTTAGGGTGCATCTACATTGTAGATACAATGCTGTTTGAACCACTTTAACTGCCTTGGATCCATCCTACAGAATCCTGGGATTTGTCGTTTTGTGAGGCACCAGCACTCTTTGGCAGAGAAAGCTAAAGACTTCTGTAAAACTACAAATTCCATGATTCCATAGGATGGAGCTACAGCATTTAAAGTGGTGACAAAACTGTATAATTTCTACAGTGTCGATGTACCCAAACAGATCTATCCTAAATAAAATTAGAACAAAAGAGAAGAAACATAAAGTAGGTAACATGGAAGATCCTGAAACACGAAGTGCAACTCATGCTAACAGCAGTACCTTTCACACATAATTATAGAGCTATGATTCCACTTTAACTGCCGCAACTGCATCCCATTGGATTCTGGGGCTAGGAATTTAGGGAGACACTAGCACTCCCTGGCTGATAATTCTAAATGCTCCTCTCCAAACTGCAAATCCCAGGATTCCATAGGATGGGTCCACGACAGGTAAAGTGGAATCAAAGTGCTATGACTGTGTAGTTTATAAATACCTGAGGTTCTAGAGTGTCCCTTAAAAATCAAAACAAGGACAAAACAGGGATTAGTAAATAATAAGGTCAGAATATAAGAACTGTTCTTGGTTATGAGCACAGGAGTTTACAGCATGGAAAAATACTTTTTGGACTATAATTCTTAGAATCTCCCAGCCAACATGACCATTGTTGACTGGGAATATTGGGATCTCCATAACAATTTCAACCCCCTCCAAACTTTTTATCCTATAATGTTGCAGCAAGTACTTGAGAGCATAAAAGTATGAACCAAACACACTCAACCAATCACCAAGGGCTGTAAAGGGGGTGGGGAAGGAGGGGGAAAGCATTTTGGAGTCCACACAGAGTCAGTAAGTCTAGACTCCAGATGTGAATATAAAGCCTCAGCAGAGGGTACAGTGCCATAAATACATCAGCCAGCTGTCACAAGGCCCAAGCTACAAATCTCTGTGAGCGGTGACAAGACTTGGCTTTTACTGCTTGCAAGATTCAGCTCTTCCTAGCGTTACTGGTCACTTGGTTGGCAGCAAGTGATGGAGGCAGCTTAGAATTGCCATCCAGCTTCTGGTTGGGTGTGGACTATTTGGTCTCCAGTTGGAGAAATGCTTCCTCCAAAAGAAAACCACTCTTAGAGTCACATCAGGGATTGGAAGGGAAGGTGGAAAACTGTGTTAAAGCTGATTGTCTAGTAGAAAATAAGGTCCATGACCAGAGTCTGGTTACTTTTCCAGACTCTTACTTCCAGAATCCTTTAACCACAGTGCCAATGCCGGCTGGGAAATTCTTGGAGATATCAAAAAGTAACTGTTTGAGGCTTTGTCTTCAACTACCAGCAGACTTCAGAAATCCAGAAGTTCCTTCAAACTTCAGCAGGAGCAGAGAAGAAGGAAACAATGGCATCAGCCTTGGTAAGAAACTCGAGCTGCAGGTTTTGCTTTTCCTCACTTCCATTATCCCAAAGGCTCTCCTCTTACTTGTTGCAGAGGGAAAGGAAGCAGACTACACAGGGAATCAGCAGTTGTGGACTTCTCCATCTCCCTTTGTATCTCTTTTCATTGCAGCAGGTTGTGATAAGAAGACCAACAATGTCTGTCTGCATCTCACATACCTTCCAACTATCCTATACTCTCTAGCATTTCACAAATGTGAAAACTTGTGAGCAAGTAACATCAGATTGGGGTCAAGGTTACAGAAATGATTACTGAGAAAGAAAACAGAAGCTAGGAGAGGCTGCAGCAGTTTTCTTTTGCCTGGGCCTACTGGGAAAGGCAAGTTTCTGTCCCTTCTTCTCCGTTTCACACTCCTGAGACAACTGAGAGCAAATTACCTTTGCACTTTGAATTCAGATTGTTCCAGTGAGAAAACAAAGCTGAGGAAAAAGTGGAAGGAGGAGAGAAACATTGAAATGCTTTTAAAGCAGCTGACAAAGTGAGATGGCAAGGGATTAATTGAGACTGTCTCTGCCAAATAAGGACAAGTGGATGGTATGTATTGCCAGAAGCTGAAAGAGGTGGGGGGAGGGAGGGGTTTGCAGTGGCTTCAACTAGTGAAACAAAGTAGAAGTACTTCCCTTACCCTTTCTTCTTTTCTTAAACTACTCTGGGGTGCCATCAGATTAGAAAAATAGAATCCTCTTTCTCTATAGCAGATAAAATTCAGGCCATGGACGAGGTTCATTTTATCTCACGCATGGAAGTCTGTGGAGATCTATAGGAGTTATAGAAATCTGAATCTTCAGCTCTAAGAATCTGGATCAGTGGTTCCCAACCTTTGGTCCTGCATTTGTCTTGAATCATAGAATCATAGAGTTGGAAGAGACCGCAAGGGCCATCCAGTCCAACCCCCTGCCATGCAGGAAATCCAGATCAAAGCATCGCCGACAGATGGTCATCCAGCCTCTGTTTGAAGACCTCCAAGGAGGGAGACTCCACTACACTCCGAGGAAGTGTGTTCCACTGTCGAACAGCCCTTACTGTCAGGAAATTCCTCCTAATGGTGAGGTGGAATCTCTTTTCCTGCAGCTTGCATCCATTGCTCCGGGTCCTAGTCTCTGGAGCAGCAGAAAACAAGCTCGATCCCTCCTCAATATGACATCCCTTCAAGTATTTAAATAGGGCTATCATATCACCTCTTAACCTTCTCTTCTCCAGGCTAAACATTCCCAGCTCCCTGAGTCGTTCCTCATAGGGCAAGGTTTCCAGACCTTTCACCATTTTAGTTGCCCTCCTTTGGACACGCTCCAGTTTCTCAATGTCCTTTTTGAATTGTGGCGCCCAGAACTGGACACAATATTCCAGGTGGGGCCTGACCAGAGCAGAATATAGTGGCACTATTACTTCGCTGGATCTAGATACGATACTTCTATTGATGCAGCCTAAAATCGCATTGGCCTTGTTAGCTGCCGCATCGCACTGTTGACTCATGTTCAGCTTGTGGTCTACTTGGACTCCTAGATCCCTTTCACATGTTGTCTCCTTAAGCCAGGTGTCTCCCATCCTATATCTGTGCATTTCATTTTTTCGCCCTAAGTGCAGTACCTTACATTTCTCCCTGTTGAAGTTCATTCTGTTAGCTCTGGCCCAGCTTTCTAGTCTATTCAGGTCATTTTGAATTTTGATCCTGTCCTCTGGAGTATTAGCTATTCCTCCTAATTTAGTGTCATCTGCAAATTTGATAAGTATTCCCCCAATTTTTTCCTCCAAGTCATTGATAAAGATGTTGAACAGTACTGGGCCAAGGACAGAGCCCTGTGGGACCCCACTGGTTACTTCTCTCCAGGATGAAAAGGTGCCATTGTTGAGCACCCTTTGGGTTCGGCCGGTCAACCAATTACAAATCCACTTAACAGTTGCCTTGTCCAGCCCACATTTTACAAGCTTGTTTGTGAGAATGTCATGGGGAACCCTGTCAAAGGCCTTACTGAAATCAAGATATACTATATCCACAGCATTCCCTTCATCTACCAAGCTGGTAATTTTATCAAAGAAAGAGATTAGATTTGTCTGGCATGACTTGTTTCTCTGAAACCCATGTTGACTTTTTGTGATTATGGCATTGCCTTCTAGATGTTCACAGACTCTCTGTTTAATGATCTGCTCCAGGGTCTTTCCTGGGATTGATGTCAGACTAACTTCAGATCCCAGAAGCTCCAACAGTCCTAACCTGACCAATAGTCAGGAATTATGGGAACTGAAATCCAAAACATAGTAGATATAGAGGCTTATGTACTTATGGAAGATAAAGGTATCAGTGTCTAGCTTTCCTAATGGTCACATATTACATCCAGTATTTGAGAAGGCAATTATAGGAACCAATGAATTAAAACCAATTAAAATATCATTTAAGTTAGACATTTTTAATAAAAGGGACAGTCTAATTACATTTATTTTTAAACTAAACTAATTAACATAATTTGGGTCTTAAAGTTATTAACATATTAATTAAATAAATGAGAGACAATGCTAAAGAGCAAATATTTTTTCTGTTTTCCAGTTGGTTCTTCACCCAAAATCTTGTTGTCTTGGTTTGCTTTTTGTTAGTACTACATCTGAGAAATCTCCAGCACAAGGGGAAATTGTGACAGAGACCCCGTTCCTACCTGTTACAATGGGGATAGCTCATAGGAGGAGGCTGAAATGGTAGCCAGCTTCTTCTTGAGTTACAAATAAACAAACCCCCATTGATTGCAGTGGATGCTGCCCAGTAGTAATAATTTAATAATTTGTTTTATTTATATACCGCTATTCCAAAGATCATAGCGGTGAACATCAAGTAAGCTAATTAGTGGGGATTGCGCTGGGATTCACTGTGCAGCACCATACCTATGGTGGCTATGCATATATGAAGACCTTTTGGTATTCCAGCCCTTAACTTTGGTTATATCTTGCCCCCAAAATTGGGACTTAAAGTAGCTAGGTTCAGGTTCCCACAGAGCCATGAAACTTACCAGGTGCTGTTGGACTACTCACTATCTCTCAGTTTGAACTACCCTACAGGGTTATTGAGGATAAAGTGGGGGAGAAGGGCAACCATGGATGCCACCTTGAGCTAAATGTGGATAAACAAGTAAGTAAATATTTTTCTTCAAAGAAGAGTTTCTCTTCTAAAAGGTCATTTAAGGAGGATTTCAGTGCATTATTAATTGCAAATACAGTGGGTCCTTGTTATCTGCTGGGGTTAGGTTCCAGGACCCCCTGTGGATAACAAAATCCATGAATGTTCAAGTCCCATTAAATATAATGGCATAACAAAATGGTCTCTCTTATATAAAATGGAAAACCAAGGTTTGCTTTTTGGAATTGATTTTTTAAAAAAATATTTTCAATCCATGGATGCTTGAATCTGTGGATAAAAAAATCCCTGGATTAGGAGTACCAACTGCACAGCTCACTCCATCCAAATGTAGATTTAAATTCCTGTAGATCTGCTATAAAATCATGCACACATGTGCATCTAATTTCTAATTCCATCATCAGATGGTTTGATAAATACTGGTTGATATATCTGTTTGCTATAGTACACAATTGGAGCATATTAGCTACTTCCAAGATTAAAATATTTTAAACAACAAGTAGTAAGGTCACTTTGGAAAGGGGACAGTTTTCTATGCATCCATATATTTGGTCTGCTGTCTCTTGCACTGAAGTCCTCATAAAGACTCATTACTCTCAAGAAACTGAATTTTTAAACCCTTAAACCAGTGAATTTTGCTAGGATTTATGTGGGAATTTGTACAATAAAAAGGAGGGGTGGGCAATGAGGAAAAAATGTAAGTAAGGTAGAAAGAGAAAATGAAGGAGGGGTTTTTGTTGTGGTGGACAAGAAATGGGGCAGCTGTTTCCTTTTCTTTGAAACTCAAAACAGGAAGAAAGGCATGGAAATGGAATGATGGATGGCATCTTTTAGCTTCTTTTTGATAGGGCTCTTAGTGCAGGCATTTAACAAAAATATAAGTGGCACTGTAACATAAACATAATGGTTACTTTCCCTCTCTTCCAAAAAAAAAAATGCAATTTAATTCTTGAGCTTATTAACTAAAGGCATTAACCCTGTTCTAGTAACTTTCCTATCTCTGGGAGGAGGTGAGGTGAGCCATACAACCTATGGGGAAACAAGCAGCTGAACATTGCTTCCATATCCTGCTCATAGGTTTCAGAACCTGAAGAATTCTCACTACACCCAGGCAGGCAGGTCATTCCCATGAATGTCACTGGCACAGTGTAATAATTTGTTCTTAAAGATAATGGTAGTCCCTTGACATGAATGTCTAATTGTAACCAACCGTAGGAAGTGGTGCTCATCTCCGTTTCTAAGCCAAAGAGCCAGCATTGTCGGAAGACTGCTCTGGTGGTCATGTAACCAGCAGTGATAATAGTCTTGTCCAAGTTCCCCTAAATTAGGAGGTTAACTGTACAGTGACTCCCAGTTAATCCCTTGGGAATGGCAGTCCCCTGATAGCAGCTGACCTCCCCTCCCTTCCCTTTCCTCTATCATTTTTTTAAAACAACATTTCTTTAAATCCACAAACAACTGTGGAACTGCTGCAGCTGGCTGCATGCACTCACGGAAGCCTCCTGAAAGTGCTACTTGTTGTTGTGTGCCTTCAATTCATTTTCAGTTTATGGTGGCTCATAGGTCTCTATGAATCTATCATGGTTTTGTTTTTTGGCAAGTTTCTTTGGAAGGGGGTTGCCATGAGAGAGTGTGACTTTCCCATGGTCATCCAATGGGTTTATGTGGCCAAACTGGGATTTGAACCCTGGTCCAGTGCTCAAACCACTACACCATACTGGCTCTTTAACTGAAACTGCATTATTGGAAGAGTGATCTGACACTATAGATCTTGTGACCTTTTGGAATAGTCCCACACAGCTTGAACCTTAGTGAATAAAAAAGAAAAGAAGGAGGACATTTTGGTTTAAGAAAGAGAAAGAAAAGAGGAAAGCAAAATTTGGCATGGAGTGACCAGCAGGAGTGATGTGAAAGCATGCCCTTCCCCTTATTATATTTTTCATCAAAGGAATGCCATTTAACAGTCCTTACTACCTAAGGTTGTGTGTTCAACAGAACTATTCCCAAACTCAAGTGGACCTCTGACAGGTTTCTGACTGACTATCATGGATACTAGGCTGGTTAAGCCTCGGTCAGATCCAGCAAACCTCTCCTTATGTTACATTACTTTATGTTACATGTACTCCTGGCAGAGGAAAAAATTGCAGGTGTGTGTGTAATTATTCTTTCCCAGGAACAAGAAACACTTACCTCTGATAAAAAGCCTAAGTAACTGACTCCCCCACCCCACAAACAGTTGTGGACTGGGATTCTTGGGCAAGATAGGCCCTGAATCTTGGGACTGCTTATAGTGCAGGGTGAGTTTTGGTATTAATAGTTTCCTTTGGTACTTCCCAGGATTTGCGCATGAGCTGGCACCTTCTGGCCTGAACAGAGGGAGCACTTCACCACATTGTTTCAGGGTGAGCGCCCCTCTCTCACACACCCCATGTGCCATCCCTCTGACTGACCTTTTTGAAGAAATGATTAGAATGATAATCTAAACCAGTGAGGCAATTCATATGCCTTATATTCTTAACCATCACTTCCATCTTCCAGAATATCTCAAACAGGCAATTGTTGTTGCTGTTGTTTACATAACACCATCTGTGTACATGATGGTGCTTTACAAGTGCCGCAGGGGGCCTACAGTCTAGATGACGACACAAGGGAGAAAACAAGCAGAAGGAGAAGGAAATAGACATAGAGATAAACCAGGGGGGAAATATATAATAATAACTAGAGCTTGGAATGTTTACTTTTTTGGACTAAAACTCCCAGAATGCCTCAGGGATCATTCTGGCTGGGGGATTCTGGGAGATGTTATCCAATAAGTAACTCTTCCAACCCCATCAGTTATTTAAGTCACATCTATTTACAGTAGGATGTGAAGATTGGGAGGCTGTGCCAAACTTTCTGGTAAAGATACTACTCAGACTTCACTGGAGGCAATTGGTTTCTCCCTGGTTCTCTGTTTCACTCTCCACTTTGAGGATTCCACACAAAGATTCCTGCTGGCCCTGCTTTTTATACCCCAAACCTCTTCATTACCAGCTCCAAATCCCCACAAGACTCCCAGCTCTTTTAGTACTCATAAATATGACAGGAAACTGTGCTGCCATAGTACTGAGCAATCTCTCTCTTGCATGCTCAAACTGCTCTAAAAGGTCTGTGTTTCTCCATCAGTGAATGTCTTTCTATACAATTAGAGGCCTCCTTGGTGTATTCTTGAAAATACAAGAGTGAGAACCCTCATAGACACATTGTGATCAATTTAGGTACATTAACTTGCATTTGTGTCAGCCTGTCCCTACAGGGTTATGACAGGGTTAAAAAGAAGAAGTAGGGGTATTAAATGACTATTTAATCATGTATATTCTTCTGCTAGAACAGGGGTAGGCAACCTTTTTGAGCCGGGGGCCGGGTTGCTGTCCCTCAGACAACTGTGGGGCTGAAGCCGAGGGGGTGGAGCTTCCACCCCCGGGGTGGGGCCGTGTGCCGGGGGCAGAGCTTCCACCATCAGGGGGTGGAGCTTCCGCCCCGGGGGTGGAGCTTCCACCCCCAGGGGCCAGGCCACCTCCTCTTTGCCGGCCCCTGACGGGGCCCCAGGCCCTGTCAGAGGCCGGGAAAGAGCCAGTGGGGACCGCCAGCGCTGGAGGCCTTCCCATCTTTGCTGGCCCCTGACGCCAGAGGCCCACTGCCACTGCCGGAGCCCTTCTGGAGGGCCCCAGCGACAGCAACTGGCCTCCCAGGGCCCCGCTGCCGCCGTCGGAGCCCTCCTGGAGGGCCCCAGCAACGGCAACGGGCCTCCCAGAGGCCCGCTGCCGCCATCAGAGCCCTGGGCACAGCCATTTTGGGGGGAAGGTCGTGCGAGATTTCGCCGCCATTTTGGGCAAAAAATGGTGGTGAAATCTTGCGCGACCTCAGGGAAGGTCACACGAGATTTTGCCGCCATTTCCCCCCAAAATGGCGGTGCCCAGAGCGGGGGAAAGCTGCAGGCGGCGGCGGCGGCAGGAGGAGCCAGGGGCCGGCTCAAAGGCCTCTGTGGGCCGCATCCGGTCTGTGGGCTGGAGGTTGCCGACCCCTGTGCTAGAGTAATGATTCCCAAAGTCTGGTCCTCCAGGTGTTTGGGATTTCATCACCCAGAAGCCTCAGCCATCTTGGTCAATGACCAATTCTGGGAGCTGAAGTCCAAAACATCTGGAAGGTCAGTGTTTGGAAATCATCGTGTTAGAGAATTTATGAGAGTTCAACAAGTTTTGAGACTACATGTTCACTGGGTCCATTCCCATTCTGCCCTATAAATGTAGCCAGTTTGCCACATGTAGCCATGTGGTTCTCCAGTGTAGATGATGCCCATTTGAGGGATGGTCTACTTTGGGTGACACTAACATAATTGCATTGTAGGATTTAGGTTTAGTTTATTGAATGGAAGCAGCCTTGGTCATTTTGGTTGACAACCTACATTGGGGCATAGGCAAAGTTCGTTCTCCTGGGCCTTTCAGCATCTTTCGATAATATTGACCATGGTATCCTTCTAAAGTGTTTCTCTAGCCCCGTGGTGGTAAACCAATGGCACACGTGCCCTCTCTGGCACGCGAAGCCATGCTGGAGGGCACACAGAGAGATGGGAAGGGCCTTTAGCTGTCTCTGAGGAAATCCTGCTCTCAGAAAGTGGAGGTTCACTGCTCTAGGCCAAGACACCATGACAGTTTATAGCTTCCAGGCCAGTGAGGTGGTTATCTAGGCCAGGTTTTCAGTCAGTCATTAAAAGAGCTATCCAATGTGCTGAATCCTGTCCCTCAAATAGGTCCAGCTCCATGAATAGCTCCTTTAAATTTCAGACTGAAAGCTAGATTTGATTCACTGTTCTACTCACAATGAACAATCCTAGCTACCACTGCATAGGAAATACTGTTTTGTTTGGTGTGGTGTCAGTCCTTCCTGGAGGGGTGGTTTCAGGAGATAGTGCTGAAGGATTTCTATTCCATACTACAACCATTCTTTTCCACACAATAATCACACCTGCACTGGCTACAATTCTGTTTTCAAGCCCAATTTGGTATTAACCTTAAAAATCATAACGATTTGGAGGCCAAGTTGTCTGAATGGCTATCTTTACGTCTACTAGTGAGTGACGATTTGCACTCTGACATCATTGGAAAAAGCTCTTGTTTGCCTAGGCTGGAAAAATCAGTTTAATGAGCACAAGGAATAGAATTTATTGGGTTTTTTTAATGGTGGCACTACATACATGTTTCTAGGCCCACTCTTTGAAGCACATCACAAGAATCCTACAGATATATTTATTCTCATTGCCCTTCTTGGGAGAGTTTTGTGGGACAACTTGATGCAAATTGTCTCAATGTGAAATTAATTTTTATAATGATAGTTTTAGTTCCACTGTCTGGCATTTATTAGTTATTAAGCTAATTTTTTTTTTAGTTATTATGGTGGCTGGATTTTGTTTTCTGTGTATTACTGCTATTTGAATATACCTTGAAAGGGTTCTTTTGTCCTATAAGATTCAACAACCAAACAAATAAAATGATGTGCTGATGGTTGGTTAGAGTGCTCAGCACAAGCTCTGCACACTCGCACACACATACACACACCCCTTCTAAACTAGCCTATACTTCTATTAATTCTAAGTGGAGTGTAACTCCTATTTCCTTCATTTTAGATAAAATTCAACCACAGCCACACAGTGTCTTAAAGCCAGCCAAGATATTTCTTCCAGCATTGTCCTGGAGGTCTTTTAGACAGACTCATTGAACTGATGAGCTGGCATCTTGGAATTTGTCCCAGGATCTTTCCAGGCCAGAGATGCCATCAGCTATTTTATGAAATATCAGTGACCATTGGTATTTGGCTTTTGAAAAGCTGTCACAGAATCCCTTCACCCCACAACATTTCTTGCTCTGGAGAGCATGCAAAGTACTACTGATGGAAGGCCTGCCTAGTGTATCTTTCTAATTGCTTCAGTCCATCTGCATATATTTTCCTTTCTGTGTGTTTTGGAAAGCACTGTGCATAATATATTTTATCAATGTACTGGAGTTATGTCCTGTTCTTAAAAAAAAAAAAAGGGGGGGGGGTGCTCAAGAAAGCTAACTGATCACAATGAGGGAAAGGAGAAGACAGGCAGGCAGGCAGGAGGAAGACTGGAATTTAGGGTCTTTCTATGATACTTCATTGCTTCAGTCAAAGGGCAAGATGGTACTACCTCTGTTCCATGGACAGAAGCCACCTGAACTAACAATTGAACCCTGTTTCCAGAATGACAATGGGAAGGTCTTGTGTTGAATGACAACTTTCTGCAATCAAATGTTACATTTGGGTGTGCAACAAAACGTACAGCTTAATGTGGCTTCACATCCTATTCAGACCCTTATGCATCTGCATGTGTATCCTTGTACATCTGCATGCGTGTGCACATCTACACAAGCAGCAACACTTTATGGGCAACTCTTCTTCTGCCACCTTGAACTAATGCAGTGATTTTGTATCAACAAAATTGTCCATAACCACTTGCATAGGAGAACTTCCACAACTATAAGACACCAATATGATTGCAGCAACTGTTATCTGTTTTGTTATAATTATTTCAAAATGTGTAACTCTGCTTCTCAACTGGCTTATTTATTTATCTTATTTTAAAATATTCTGACTCACCTTATCTCAGAAGTTTTCAGGAAGGAGTACTGTCAATGAAATTACTTTAAAAATAATCTGAAACCATGTAAATAATGGAAACAGTGTCAATGGCTTTTAAAAGTTTCAAAAAAAATAACATAGCCCCTCAACATTTCATGATGAAAACTGAGACATGAGTGGCCAAGCAACATCAGAGTGTGGTCAATTTGACAAAATTTATTAAAAAGGAAGAACATACAAATGGGAAGAGACTGCAGATGTTTGCTGCACTCTGAATACAGTTTACAGCAATTGAAGTATGCCTAGGACAAAGGGGGAACTGGGAGGAGGCAAGAAACTGGGACATTTTTAAAACAGCTGAAAAAGTGGGATGGCACAGGGTTAATCAGGATTGTCCCTGCCAAATAGGAACAGTTGGAAAGTATGAAATAAACCCAACAATCCAACACATCCAAGGTATAACTTCAGTATGCCTCAAATATTGGGTGAATAGCCAGCTATTCATAGAATCATTCTATTCACCTAGAACTGATATAAGGGCAATGATCAAGATAGTCTGGCTTCTGAAGAAAGGACATTCTACAGCCAGTATGTTACAGACAAAAACACTGCATCTCCACAAGGTACACTTTTCCCAGTGAGTAGGACAGAGACTGAGGAAGTATATATATGAAGAGGTGTTTCTTCATATTCAGTTTTATGCAAACATGTGTCCTTGTCAGGGCCGGCTCATCTATATAGGCCAACTAGGGTGGCAAAATTTAGGGGCGGCTTGGCGGCTTTTTGACATACTTTTTTGTGTAATTAAACAACATTAAAGTGAAAACTCATTACAGCAAGCAACATAAAAGCAAGCTACTGTATGATGGTTTCTTTGAACAATGGCCAAAACATGAATGTGCTCCCCCGGTGTCTGTGGTATGATTTTTAATTGGCTTTTTGACTAATTCTCAATACTATGATGAGAGATTGGAACCCAAGTTTTGTTTTATGTCATGTTTAGCTTTATCAAATAAAAAACAGTGGAAATCAAGGGGTGAAAATGATTATGAGGGGCGACAGGGGATGCCAAAATATTTCTCGCCTAGGGTGGCCTTATACCTAGAGACGGTCCTGGTCCTTGTTTCTACTTTTTGATGTTTGATGCTTTTTGGAAATGTGTAAAATAAGGGCTCATTTCCACTATGATATAAATCTCATCACAGAGCAAATTATATGACCCTCTCAGCTTCCTCCTCCTCCTCTTCCTCTTCAACCCCCTTCTCCAACCCTCATAGACCTTTGTTCTGGTCCCCTTCTTTTCTCCCTAAGGCTTGCCTTCACCCCCTTCTCCTCATCTTCCTCTGCCCCCCCCCACAGGCCTGTCCAAGGTGCTTGCCAGGCCCCTCCCCCCCAGAGTCCGGGTTGCCTCTTATGTCACAATGATTGATGGGGATTCTGAAGAATGCCTGCCAGTAGGAACTACAATTGGGGGGGGGGGGAGAGTGATGTAATTGAGGTAAGGAAAAAAATCACTTGGATAGTAGGAACAAGGGACCTTTTGGATTCGAATTTCAAAGTGCAGAGAGAGATCAATTCAGCATGATTTAAACTGTGAGTGGGAATGGGCCCTAAGAGTGGGAAATAAGCAGCCTCTGGGTTGCATACATTCTCCAAGGGTCCATGAACCTCAAACACCCCATTTATTCTTTAAAATAAGAAGAATCTCTTAAATCCCATTTTGGGAGTAAGGAGGATATGCATACAATAAATCTCTCTCTCTCTCTCTCACACACACACACACACACACACACAGAGTCAATACTGCTTTCCTGAAGCCTTCTGAAATGGACACACCCATTTAATCGCAATTTAAGGTTCCTGGGGCCTCTTTTAGATCTATACTGGTCTTTTTCAAAATGGAAAGTGATTGACTGCCTGGTGTCTTTTGATTTTGTATACAATCTGTAGAGGGCTAAATTGAATGAGGCTAACAATGGGGCAAATGGCTAGGCATGGCCCTAGAGGCTTAAGGGAACACTAATTTTTTTGTTTGTTTTCAAAGTACTGGTGCCAATGAGAAATGGAGAAGACATAAAGAAAAGGAAGAAATGAGGCTGCAATCCTCCAAGGTTACATGGATGGCTGTTTGCAACTCCAACCCTTAGATGTTGTCTATTCCTGGTGTAAAGTGCCACTCTACTGAGTAAAGAAAACCTAGTTAATGGAACATGTGTGTTGTGCAACTGTGCCAAGAGAGGAAATTGTCCCGGATGGCTCAAGGTGATGGCTTACTTATATACTACAAGAGAACAACAAAATTGATGTATATATATTGTTAGCTACCTGGAGTCCCATTGTTGAGAGGATATAAATTAATATGATGCTGCTGATGATGATAGTAACAACAGTAACAAAATGCTGTGTAGGAATAAAGCCATGTAACTAATATACAGACAATGTAACAAACCTATGGGAGCATCCACACACTTCCTGTGTACACCAGAACAGCCACATCAGGTGTTAGTCTGATCATAGGAAGTGGCAGAAGTGTGCTTTTCCCCATGGGTAAATACCATCTAATCTCTGGGGGGTGTTACAAAATGCTTCTAGAAAAATAGGACTCCTCATCCACCATTTTTTCCTTCTCAGTCCTTTACAAGGGCATCTGAAAGGACAAATAGGCAATAGCTCGAGACTGTTTTGTGATACGATTCATCTAACCTGAATCTGACCAATAAGGTGCTGACTGGATTTGCTCAGCATCTTGAAAAGTCAGCCACTGCATTGTACTTCCAAAGTGAGATCATGCCCTTAGCTGATAAGGTTGCAGATGAATCATAGGCACTGAAGAAAATTGGGTAATCTACCCAGTGCAATCTGATGCAACACCATTTCCACTGTAATAACACTTAATGGACTTCTAGGACAGTTGATTTTTAATCAGAACAATTGATATTTGCAGAATTGGACCCTGCTCAGCGGTTTTTACAAAAACAAACCCTTGCCATCAAAGAGCAATTTCTTGCCATTAGATCAGGTTATTTCAATCACCATGACTCACATCAAACCTTGCATTTCTTCCACTGACTATAATAATTCCCACTAGCTAAGGCAGGGGTAGAATCACACAGCCTTCCAGATGTTACTGAACTGTATCTCCCACCATTCCACATCATTGCTTCTGTTGGTTAGGGCTGATGACAATTACAGTTCAACTACTTAGGATTCCCAGTGCCCTGTTCTGAGTAGAAGCTGGATGAGAATGATCACTGTTCCTAGAATCATAGAGTTGGAAGAGACCTCAGGGGCCATCCAGTCCCACCCCTGCCATGCAGGAACTCACACTCCTGTCAGATGACCATCCAGCTTCTGTTTAAAAACCTCCAAAGAAACAGACTTCACCACACTCTGAGGAAGTGTGTTCTGTTGTTGAAGAGCTCTGTCAGGAACTTCTTCCTAAGTTGAGGTGGAATCTCTTTTCCTGTAGTTTGCATCCATTGCTCCATATTCTAGTCTCTAGAGCAGCAGAAAGCAAGCTTGCCCCATCCTCAACATGGCATCCCTTCACATATTTAAACATGGCTATCATATCACCATTTAACCTTCTCTTCTCCAGGCAAAACATACCCAGCTTCCTCAGTTACTCTTCATAGGGCATGGTTTCCATACTTCAGTTGGTCAAAAGCTGAGAACTTCCTTGCTTGTAGCTTCCAGGGCCAGCTCCACCACCAACTGACTGACATGGCAGATATTGCAGGACAGAAGGGGCAATCCCCTAGGTTTCTCCTGAGCTCATCACAGGCCCACTTCTGTTTGTTGGAACAAGCATGCCCTATGTGTGGCATACTTGTAGCAAAAGGTATGCCACATAGCTTGTCCTGATGTTCCTAATCCAGGCTGATGCCTCAGGTGGGATGAAGGGTGCCATCCCATCAACTGACAGTCCAGTCAACTTCTGTATGTGGAATACAGAAAGGGCTCCTCTTCTTGTCAGACAGAAAAATTACTTTCGTTGCTCCTAGTGCCTTGAACCCACTTTATGTTGTCTACTTCTAGTTTCTGTGTATGTGTGTATCTTTAATGTATTCATGAACATTTTTATCAGTTTTTTTCATAATAAAATGTTTTGACAGAGAAATAATTTGGCTGCAAGATATATTCTTTCTTTCAGTCAAAAGACTCCCAAGATGCCTCATATTTAAAACAGTAAGCATGAGAAACGCAGATAAAGATTTCAAATAGATGTAGGTTGTCATCCTAAACCCATTTACCACAGAGTAAGCCCAATTGAACTTAGTGATACTTGAAATTAATGGGCTTTCTTTGACATAAAGATGCATCCAAACCATAAAGTAAGGAAAATATATTTGATGGGCAGTGTTACAAATTCTAAAATGAGATAATACTAAAAGCTAGAAAAAATAAAATGTCTTTAAAGTGTCAGCTAAGCACTATTCATGAGATTCCCAGCAAATAGGCAAGAAGAGCAAATTCCACAGCTGAGGCGCCACTACTGAACAAGGCCCTGCTGTGCATTATTCAGACCCAGTGAAGAAAATCTAGTATGGATTAGAGGAAAATTTCAGTTCAGTTCATTTGGGACAAAAATTTTCCACTGTTTAAAACAATTTTTTTTCCCATTTGGGAGTGGGAAAAGGTTGAGATAGGAAAAGAAAATGAATGTGTAAAGAACCAAAACTGTCAAATTTAAACATCTAGGACTTAAATTCTCCTTTAACTCTGGTTCTTTAAGTCTCCATCCAAATCTTTTGTGTCTTCAGCTATGCTAGTGCTGGATAAGGTTTGCCACCTTTTTTTTCCTATGAGAAGCTTCTCATCTTTAATACTTATAACAGCAATCAATATAATGAGCAGGTGTGCCTTTTTGCACATAGAGGATAACTATACATACTAAATTGGGCAGCTCATGGACCTGCCCTACTCAGACATTTTCACTAGGGACAGAAGCAGTTCTTGGTAGCCCTGTTTAAAAAGAGTTTAAAAAGTAGTTTAAAAAAATCCACACTCTAACCATTACTACATATTGACAATTATAAGAGTGATTCTTGTTTTAAATACATAAATCTGTAGCATTATCATTTGTTTTTATTTTGTAAAGTCTTGTAATTATTAAGGTTTTGCATCAGTCTGCCAAACTGTATACTAAAAATGCAGTCTGGAGATGATATGGAATAAATGGTAGTTGGGTTGAGGGGAAGCAAATAGAGCTGATGTTGATAGCATCACCAGACACGAACAGCAAGTAAGAGTGGATATACAGAAGAAGGAACATACTGCATCTCATTTCTATACTTCCTGGAGATAAAATCGACAAAAAAATAAAAATAAAAATCCATCACTGGCTGAAAACAGGTTACATTTATTAGTGTCATATTATCCTGACTTTGGTGCACCAGCCTTCATAGATTTGTTGTATGCACAGTCAGGGATTTCTCTCTCTGAAAGACAATGCCAGTACTGTTATTGTTGCCTTGCAAACCCATTTAGGAATATTGTGCCATTATATATTCAGACTGTTTTTCCCTTGGGTTATTGTCTCGATTATCAATAATTGCTACAAGCTGACTTCCACATCTTCTCTCTGGCATATATATGAACCTCCCAGTGAATAGCAGGTTTCATTTAGAAGCAAGAGGGATCTGGCATTATATTTTGAATGAGGATGCAAACATGAGAGTCAGAGTTTTCAAATATGCATTTCTTTCTTTTTTTCGCTGTAATTAAACTTGCCACCAGTACCTTAAAGATATTCACTTGTTAATTTTAGCATCTCTAGTGAAATCAGCATAGAGGAGTATTAGGTAGCAGCAGTGAGTGAATATTTGGAAAAATATTGAGAAGGCATGGGGGGGGGGGCATTACCATAGTGAAGGATATTTGTAGATAACCCCAGCTCTCATGATTCTAATCCCAGTAGCATAGCCTGAGATACAGGATGCTTAAATCCATGATGAAGGGCCACCTGTTAAGGCCTCAGAAGACAATTTTGCTTTCAGGAAACCATGGGAACATCTACACAGTAGAAATAAAGCAGTTTGACACCAGTTTCAGTGATGTAACTCCATCCTATGGAATCCTCAGATTTGTAATTTTGCAAGGTCTTAAGCCTTCTCTGACAAAAAAAAAAGTGCTCGTGCCTCACAAAACTACAGGATTCAGTAGGATGGAGCCATAGCAGTTAAAGTATGTCAAACTGCATTATTTCTACAATGTAGATACACCCTATGATGGAGCCTGGATTTCCCCCACCCTTTTTCTTCTTTGAGTGCATTACTTTGGAGTCTTACTTTATAGGGGCAACATTTGTTTATGAAGTGCTAGAAGTCCTACCCTCTCTAGCAGTTTATTTACACTATGCAGTTACAACACTATGATTCCATTTAACTGCCTTGTCCCCTCCTATGGGATCCTGGGACTGGCAATTTAGGGAGGGTCATTTAGAATTCGCAACCAGGAAGCTGTAGTGCCACCCTAAACTACAGACCTCAAGATTGCATAGATGCTGCCATGGCATCATAGTCACGCCCTCTCAGTCTCAGAGGATGGCAATGACAACCCCCCTCTGAAGAAATGTGCCAATAAGATCCTCTAATAGGCTCACCTTAGTGTCTCCATAAGTCAAAAATAACTTGGAGGCACACAACAATAGCAAAGTACTATAATTGCATGATGTAAATGGTGTCCAGCTTTCTCCTCCAGTCCTTGTTCCAACAATTGTCATATAGACTCTGTTTAGATCATCAGTATCATCAGGGAAGAGGAAGATATGCAGCATACAAGAGGTTTTCTGGATAGGTGCTGCTTAATACAATTTGTGAGCCAGCCAGAGTCAGCTAACACTCAGGTGCAACTACATTAATCCCAACTGATTCCCTATGTTAGCCTTACCCATTTGGTCATCTTTAAAGTTTTAAGAAACTTGTGGGATGGGGGAAGGGAGAAGCCCAGGGCTCTTTGACAACTTGCAAAGTGGCATCCATTCCCAACAGAACATGGAAGAAATGAGAGGAAATTAAATACTTCATATTTATTCCAGGCTTCCCTTAATAATTCCCTTATTAGGAATTTTCATACACTAAAAAGATCTTATTATGTGTTAATATAAGAACTCCTGGAACTGATATTTTGGGTGGTGGTGGTAATACATATGCCAGAATACATGTAAACCTTTTTGGTGGATAACAGCTTCATTCTCTCTTATTAAGAGTTAATTCAATGATTTCCAGGATCTGATCCTGAAGAATGTTAGTAAGGGAACAGACAACATCCCTGGAGATAATCTAAGTATCATTTAAGTTCAATTTTATGTTCAGAGTATCACTCTGATGATTGTACAACAAACACTGTGATGAATTTGTCAACGTTTATAGACAGTGATTCTAAGTTTGCTAGCACATATAATAGGACAACCATATATTAGAAGAGGAGTTTTGTTTAATGGATTTTATGGAGAAGATAGACCTTTATCTCTCTTCCCTCAGACTCAAGCAGGACACTTATTTCTGTAGGGTTCTGTCAGATCTTCCTCTAGCATATAAACATTTTCTCTTTTTATACCATTGGCTCACTTACATTACCCCATAATATTGAGTGTTATTCAATTAATGCCTCCTTGAGGCAGTCTTCTCTAAGATCACAACCACCTTACCTTTATATGTTGAGTTTAATGATAATGTCCTCATGTTTGTGCAAATTATTTTTGAACCTAATCAGATTATACTGTTGTTGTCTACAACTCCCATCAGCCCGACATAGAATGGCAAAATGCTAAGGGATTATGGGGACTGTTAGTCCAAACCATCTAGAGAGAAAGAAGTCCCTTATTTCTGTCCTAGAGTGTTATAGATATGCAATACCCAAAGCATTGTAGATATGTAGATATTATAGATACCCAGCATGGTGTAATAGTTTGAGTTCTGGACTATGGAAATTATCACACAGGGATAAGAAATGGGAGAAAAACACAATTCTCCTGTCTTGATCATGCAATCATGTGAAGATTTCCACACAATGCTGCGCTCATCCAGTACTTCTTTCATGAATAAACTGTAATGATCCTGGAACTTCTTATTAATGGGGAAACCCTGTGAATAGCTTTGCCAATAGCACTTCCTTCGCACTATCACGAAGGTGCAGAAGTCAATAATGATTCATTTGCTCCATCATGGAGCAATCTGGGAACTTTTCCCAGAGTGCATTTTGGTACAGGCAATTCATTCTCATTGCTAGGATTGTTTTAGGAGTAGATTTCTCTCTTATTTTGATGTGTAGGGAATACTTTTATTTAAATTGGAAAAATTTGAATAGTGAAATATGTAAATGTTATTTTGTTGTGTTTGGGACAGAACCATAATTTTCAGACATGTGCAGTAGTGCCAAAATGGAGCATACATGACACATTCAATAATGCTACAATGATGATACACAAATGGATGTATGCGGAATGCAATCACATTCTTTTGTTTTTATATTGTTATTATAGTGCAAGTGTGTGACTGTACAAAAATATTGATTGCTATAGCACTATGCTTCTTTTATCTTCCAATAGCATGATTGTTGTGGAATTGGCACTAGTTTGATAATCTCTGGAGACCATGGTTCAAACCTCCACTCAGCTATGGAAATGCACTGGGTGACTTTGGGCAAGTCACATTCTCTCCACCTCAGAGGAAGGCAAAGGGAACCATGCTCTCAACAAATCTTGGCAAGAAACCCCCGTGATAGATTTGCCATAGAGTTGCCATTAGCCACAAATGACCTGAAGACATTCAACAACCATCTCTGTTCATCAGTAGTATGAGGTACCTTAACCATTACAATCAAGTCTGTAATTTAATTCCCCTATAATAAAAGTATTAGGGATAGCCAGTGAGACAAATCCCCAAAAATTCCTTCTAACTGTGTTATGAGTAGTCTTCAGGCATAAGTATCAAGCTATGCTGCTTATTTAGCACAAATTAGGACAGCAAGCTATTCAGGAGTTAAAAATGGGAAGCTGTGAAGATCTTAGGTTTGACAGTAAGCCTATGTGTATGTCAACCTGCTTCAGAGGATTTACTGTCCATTACTGGAAAGCCTTTGTGGAAAGGTTCAGATATTTCACTTATTGTCAGATGATTACTATAAAGAGGTCACTGGTAAGCTCCCATAATTTAGAGTGATTCTGGAACTTGGAAGTGGAGGGAGCCTCAGGGCTTGATGGATCATCTTGACTGGAAGTTTTGAAGTAAAATATCACCTGCTGTTTTGATTGCTCCCATGTACTACCTGATGTTTAACAGCCTCTTCTTTTACAAGGTATCAGACCTATGGTCTTTGCTAGGTTAAAGAGAACAAATAAAATTTACAAGGAAGACAATATAAAAGAGCCGGGGTGGGGGACAGAATAGGGACAAGTCATGATAGCATGGGTTTGATTTGTAACACATCCATAAAAAAAATAGTGTTCTGTCCTGGTCACCTTACTATAGTGATATTCCACTTGAGATGAATGAAGCTCGAGATGGCTCTGGTTTTTAAGCATTCTTATTGGTATCACCAAGTCCTGGTTCTGGTTGAAGGCTCATGGAATTGCTGTGTTTCTCCGGATGGGTAGAAAAATCTCAGGGCAAGTGGCACTGGAGGAGGGGACGTCTGATGTTTTTATGTAAGGTGACTGTCTCTTCTTAGTTACACAAATGCAGTACCACTTGCACTAGTTGCCAGTGTCACTGTGCCATGTTTAGATTTAAATTGTAGAGGCCACTTTCTGTAGATAGAATTCTACCATATTTCCATAGTAATCCATGCACTAAGGTCTTGTATCAGGAAGTGTATATCGGGCATACAGCCATGTTTCTATAGCTACATCTCCCATGCTACCCACTAAACTCCATCTTTTAAGCAATACAGCCCACGAAACACTGGCACTGATTTGTAGTCAGATCTGGGATTTGATCCCAGACCTGAACACCCCCATTTATTGCCAATGTCACTATAACCAGTTCATATGTAAGTTGTTGAGTAGGGATGTAATTATAGTTTTTTTGTGGATTTTGGGGCTTTGTGGCTGTGTTCTGGAAGAGTCTATTCCTGATGTTTCGCCATCATCTATGGCTAGCATCTTCGGAGAATGCTGGCATGGAAGTGAGTAAGGTATATATACTGTGTGACTCTTGGTTGAGATGAAGTGATTTACATGTTAATCTGTGTGTGGGTCTGTTTTTGAATGGCAAGGCCTCAGAGTGTCTATTTAATTAGTGATCCATTATCTGCTGGGAAAACCCCTGACCCTGAGTGGTTATCATTTGCATTGACTGGCTCTTGATTTTGGTTTTTTCAGGACTGGTAGCCAAACTTTGTTTACTTTCAGGATTTCTTCTTTCCTGTTGAAGTTTTCCAGGTGTTTGTGGATTTCGGTGGCTCCCTTGTGCATTCTGACCTAATAGTTGTTGGCATGGTCCAGATTTTCAGTGTTTTAAAATAGCATTTTATGCCCAGGGTGGTTTATACTGTGTTCTGCTACTGCTGATTTTTCTGGCTGACCAGTCTGCAGTGTCTCTTGTATTCCTTGATTTGTGTTTGAACACTGCATTTGGTAGTCCGTATGTAGACTTGTCAACAGCTGCACGATATGCGGTAAACTCCTGCAGCCATGAGAGGGTCTCTTCTGTCCTTTGCTGAGTGCAGCATTAGTTGGATTTTTGGAGGGGTTGGTTTGTAGATCATTTGGAGTTTGTGTTTCCTCACCAGTTTTCCTATCCTGTCTGTAACTCCTTTCATGTATGGTAAAAATACCTTCTCTTTGGGTGGTTGTTTGTCTTCACTCCTCTGGGTTTTTTTGGGTTCTGGGAGCCCTTCTGATGTCTGAGCTGGAGTAACCATTAGCCTGTAGAACCCAGTCCTGGTGCTGCAATTCATCTTCCAGGAAGTGGGATTCACAGATCCTTTTTTCCCAGTCTACCAGTGTTTTTCTTGTGCTTCTTTTTTGTCCTGGGTGATGGTTGGAATTCTTGTGTAGGTATCTGTCCATGTGTGCAGGTTTTCTGTATACTGTGTGGCCCAAACGTTGGTTAAGTTTGCAGATAACCAGGACATACAAGAATGGCAACTTTCCTTCCTTTTCTTTTTCCATTGTGAATTAGATGTTTGGGTGGTGTAATTCTTTGCTAATTTTATTGTCAATGAAAGAAACAAGTATAGGCATCCCCTAACATTTGGGAGTTAAGCATTTGCAGATTTGATTGTTGGCAGATGACTATATTTGCTGCCACTTCTGCTCCTGCCCTTTACATGTCCAAAAATTATGTTCTCTTTAGGCATTTGTGGGTCCTCCTGTAGTCCTTCTGGTAGAAGGTCACCATAGAATTATGCTAGAGAATGTAGAAATAACTAGAGAAATGTTCTCTCAGGTAAAAACAAATAGCAAGCCTATATTCATGGTTTTTCCCCTTAGGGGACTCTGCATCTCTAACCCTCACAAAAGTTGAGAGCAAACTGTATTTTTAGCAGTTTTCTTCCCATTGTTAAAAAGTCTCTGAAAGTAACACAATTCTCAAAGCTTATTCATAATTTGGGACATATTCTATGCAAAATTCACACACTGTTGTTTGTACAGAAACAGAAATTTCTGTGCAGGAAGCAACATTGCCTACAAAGAAATATTATTTTCTGCACAGAAAAAACTGTTTCCTGTGTGGAAAAATGCTGTTTCCTGTGTGGAAAATGCTGTTTTCCTGTGCAAATCAGCAACATGCAATAACATGCAATTTTTGCACAGAATAAGTCCTGAACTGCCAGCCCAGGATTCTTCTTGTCAGAGTTTCTTGACCCCCAAGAAACATTTTGTCTGACCATTTAAAGAAATATTTCTGAATATTCTTTTCATTCCTATTGTTTGGTTTGCTTTCTACATGTAGTATTTTACCCTATTATTAAAATATTGGCTGGCACTCTGTGAGTTTTGCAGGTGTAGTCCAACTTATGTTTCCGTAACTCATCTTTTGTTTGCTGCAGAGTTTGAAATCCTCTACTGACTGCACCAATTAGTAGCTCCCAAACCCCACCTTTTAACTGCTTCAGCCCTCCAACACAGCCATTTTTTAGTTCATGGTGAATGGGAATAGTTGAGGTTTGTCCAGCTATGTCCCTATAGCTGGACACACAGCACCTATACCATCCTTTAGAAACTCTGGAGGACCCTCAAAAGGTCCAGGAGTATGTCTGTCACTGTGTGTCAAGATATAGTGACATAGCTAGATGCTACATCCTCCCTCCACTATCTAGTAAATAGCTGTGTTGCGGAGTATAGTAGCCCAAAGTGGGTTTGGGGTGGTTAGGAGAAAAATATTTATTGTAGTTTTGCCTGTATGATCTGATATATCTCCTGAAGTAGTGTCTTGGGCAAAGGGTTATTTATTTTCAGTTTCACACCTTTCATTTTTTTATTTCACTTCCTACTTTATTGTTGCACAACAGACCTTGTCTGGGTGAAAATGATTTCAGACATCTCAATTTCACTTCATTACTGGAATTTTTCAACACTCATTATAACCCTGTTTGCCTTCTCTGATTTCCCCCCACTCCCACGGTTTCTCACTTTCAGAATCTTCCTGGAGTATACGTTCTGTTTGGTCACTGTTTAACTGGTGGTGCAGAATGCCACAAAACAAAGTGAAAGCTTTCTACAAGTTGCTTCCTAAGAAACCTCTCTTGGCACCTTTTTTACTAGCTTTTCATTGCTAGCCAATAGGGACATATATCCTGACTTGATTTATTATTGCACGATAAATGGGATAAGGCATAGCTCCATCAACATCTCCCAGAAGAAGACAAAAGGCCCTCCCTAAATCCTAACTGCCACTGCCCTGGCTTGCACTTAATCCTCTCCCCCACTGCCATTCTCTTTTCCTAGTGTGTTGTATCCTATTTAGATTGTATGCCTCCAGACAGGGAACTGTCAGTTTAAAAAATTGCAAGCTGCTCTGGGTAAGTAGGGTATAAATACTCTAAATAAATAAATAAACAAATGAATATTGAAAAAATGTTGACTTCTGTGAAATATGGTCTTTTTGTTGATTGGTTGGTTTGTTCAGGTATTCGAGAAAATTCTGGTAGTTCTATGCCAAAAGAATGAAAAGAATTAACATTTCCAGATTCTGGACATGACTACTATTTTATGGATGCCCATCCAAATATTATGTTTTTTGCCCCCATAAAAAATTTGCTGTTTTGTTTCTTACCAAGTGTCTAAGGGTTTCTTATTCCTCCATTTTTTTTCAGCCTTCTCAACAATTTTCAGTAATACTTTTCTGTACTTTATAACATTTTCTGAGATCTTTGCAATACAACCTTTTAAATATTCACACAAATTAAGTCCATAAAAAGGAGTTCATGAAACGTAGTTCTTGTATGATACAATATGGTATAATATGATATGATCATATCACTCTGATATGGCTCCACAGTATATATGTTATTCCTAAATAATTTATGCTTATCCTCCTGAAAATATAAAAAAAATGCCTTAACTTCATGGGTATCCTTTGATTCCTAGAAATTTAGAAACTTTACACTCTAATTAAGTGATAGGATCCAAATAATTAAAATCAATCAAGCTAAATTAAAAGTTATTTGGACATTTTCTAGCAAAAAGGTGAAACCTAATTACAATTCTGTTTTTAACTAAGTTGTGTAGTGTACTGGTTTAAGTGCTGACTATGAGATCAGGGTTCTATTCCTGCTCAGCCATGGAAACTCAGTGGGTGACCTTGGGTGAGTCACATACTCTTCGCCCCAAAAGCCAGAAATGACTTGAAGGCACAAAACAACAACAAAGTTTGGTTAAGTTGGAATGTCAACATGAACCTAATTTGAGAATTGATAGTAATCAAGTTATCAGTCAGTTAAATGGCAGGGAGTGCTAAAGAATGAATATTTACATTTCCCTAGTTCTTTACCCAAAGCTTAGGTCCTGGATTTTTGCAAAACTACTTCCTAGTTGTCTTTGTTCTGTATCAGACACCGCATGCTCCTTAGTTCTGCTCCTTTTTTTTCCTGCACCAGCCATCTCAAAGCATTTGTCTACACTGGTGAAATATGCTGTACTCACCCTAAAGCCAGTGCTGGCAGTCTCCATGATATACATCTATTTCCGGGGCGGAACCATGGTTTCTTTGCTCTGATGTAAACAAAACTGGGGAAAACTCCAGGGTTTCCAGGAAATGCTTTCTGGTGACTTCACAGCCAGCCTTCTGCTGAGGTCAGAACAGGGCATCCTTCCATGTAAAGAAAAAAAAGGGCAGTCATTCCACCTTCTCCTCATTGATTACAGGGACACCCTGTTCTGACTCAAGTAGAAGTGCTATCATGATGGTCAGGTTCTTGTCCTGGCCATGAGGAAGCAGTGATGGCGGCACCAAGGAGGATAAGCCAGCAGCACTGATGCATGATAATATAAATAATAATAATAAAATCTTTATTTATATCCCGCCCTTCCAAAAGATCAGGGCGGCTTACAATATGCAATATGATGTCTCACTGGATTTGGCCCAGCATATGTGGTCACAGTCATGGTCATTTTGGGGCCATTTAGGAGCATAATGCTCTAAACTTGTTAGTCCAATTAGACCCCTCCTCTCTTGATATCAGAATTGCAATAAAATGACCCTGCTGTGGAGACAATTACTAGAATTTCTCCATCACACGTAGGCTAGCATTAGGAGTCGCTTGGGCTTTGTTTTTCTGGACCCACCAGAGTACATGAGAAATGCCAACCATGGGATGATGCCAAGAAGTCAAAAACACAGGCACCTCGGAAATGTGTGTCCATCACTCATATTCGCACCACAATGTTATCACCTCAGAATATTAACTTCAAAGTAATTCAGACCCATTTCAAAGGAAGCACCACCATTTGGCCCTTTCAATACCTTGAATTTTGCCCCAAGGTTGAAATTTACTATAAATATTGGTGTCCTTCCTTTGTTTCTTCAGCTTACTCTAGTAATAGGCATACATGCTGCCAGCTTCGTTGACAAGCTCCTCTTTCACTTGCTAACCCCCATTTACTTTGGGAGTGATTGAGTTTCCCTTTTCATCTCCAGACCTGTAACAAGTGGAGCAGCTATCTGTTCAGGTATAGTATTTCCATTAGATCAGTCTACTCTGTTCCAATGTAACACCTTTGAATTTCTCAGTTCTTGTGAGCATGCATGGTTGTGTGTAGTGTGTGATTGTTAATTTCCCCCCTTTTAAAATAAAACTTATTACTTGGTTAAAAACCTGCCTCTGGAATTCTTTCTGTCTCTGGACTTGGTATACATACGGATTGGGTCCTTGGCTAAGGAATCCGACCACTAGGCATTACTACCTTTAGGCTGATTCATAATTTCCCAAACATACATTGGTATTTCAGTGTCCTTTTTGGACAGATGTACACCAGGGTTAGACTGGCTCCTGATTAACCAGCCAGTGTAGTTGCACCCAAAGAGATGTTTCATTTGTCCTAGGAAACAGAATTTTGAAGCTCTTACTCCTTTGAGTTATGATGGGATGCATGAAGAAATCAATATGCTAAAGATAGGAGGAGGGTCTCAGGGAATGGCAGTGACAAACACCCTCTGACGAAACGTGCCAAGAAGGCCCTATGATAGGTTGGAAACAACATAAGTTGGAAACAACTTGAAGGCACACAGCAACAATGAGATAAAATTATGAAGGAGAAAGTCAAGAAAGAATGGGTGGGATGTATGAAAAATGGGTATTTTAACAATTAAGGTGGTTGTTTCCTTCTGTCCTAAGTTCAAAACAAGGAGGGGGGATGGAGTAAAATCATGGATGAGTTTCCATGTCTCATGGAATTCACACTCTGGTCTCCAGAATCACAGTGTAATGCTCAAAGCCCTACAACACTCTGGGTCTCAGCAACTTAATAGGACCCACATTTTTGCCAGTTTAAGCATCTCTTCTATACCTAGAGATGTTTTAAAAAAACCAACAACAGGTGGCTCTCCCTGGTGGAGTGTTGGCTCCACAGAGTCTAGCCAAAATCTGATTTGGATGTTAATGGGCTCAGAGAGGCCAAAGTCAGTTCAAAACAGGGAGGAGGGATGGAGTAAAATCATGGATGACATTTTTCATCTTCATTCTAGTAATGAACTGGATAAATATAGGTATTTAACTTAAATTTAAATGCCAATTTAACATAAACATAATAGCTAAATGTTCACCCTTTCAATGTAAATTTAATTGAATGAGATTTTTAGCTTAACAATTAGCTAAATGCATCAACCCTTCTCTACTAGCCTCTCTATCTCTGCTATGGTACAGCAATTCATCTTTTCTGTATCCCTCTATTTCTCTCAAGCTCCTGTTGCTCTTAATATTTACACAAAGTCTGCAAGGTTGGCACACAGATAAAGAGGTATCATTGAGAAGGATGGAGGAGGTACTGCACAAGGAGCAGCTGGACCAGTGGAAGTTTAGAGCTAGGTCACACCTAGATTGCCTACACAACTAAACTCTGTCCAAGATTGACAGTGTAATCCTATAAATATCTGATCAGAAGCAAACCCCACTGAATTCAGAGCTTTGAAAACTTGTGAAGGTTTGTTTGGACTAGCAACTTCCACAGTCCCCTGAACAGCATAGTCCATAGACTAGTGGGCTGGGTTCCCAAGCTATGAGGGATTCAGTAAGACTTACTTACAGGTAAATAAATATAACATTAACATTGCAAGAAGCAAAGTAAGGGGCTGTACAAACAGCTCCAAAGGGGCAGCCTCCAGCTTCCTCTTCTTCAGTCGGTTCAGGGCTGTGGCAACCACACACTGTGGCCCCGATCTGTCCTTTCCAGGGCACAAAAGGGAGCTGCAAAAGGGGGCTCTTTTTATGCCCTGGAATGGATGCCATAGCTGTGTTGCCATAGCTTGGCGATGTTCCTTCGACACTGTGTTGTGTGGACACAGCGCCAGAGGAACACCATGATGCCGTGGTGCACAGCATCAGGGCACCCTGGGGGTGGAGTCGGGGGGTGGACATGATGCCTCGACTCATGTGGATCCAATGCCTCGACTCTGCCCCCAGGCCAGCCCAAAGTGCCTGTCTGTACAGGGCCTAAGTTAGAGTAAGGGTGCACCTACACTGATCATAATAAATAAATAATTGAGACTTTAAGTAACAATGCAGTTTGACACCACTTTAAGTGCTGTAGCTCCATCCTATGGAATCCTGGGATTTGTACTTTAACAAGGTCTTTAATAATAATTATAAATAATAATAAAATCTTTATTTATATTTCCCGCCTCTCCCCATGGATCGAGGCGGGAGCACAACAGATAAAATCAGCATTACAATAATTTCATTTTTATAAACTCACAGGTTCCTACAATATATCAATTACTCAATCAATTATAAAAACAGATATAAAAAAAGTTGTTACAATCTATGTGCATATCAGCCACAGGAGGTAAGTATTTTCAGGGTTCAGTCATAGTAAATCAGGTGGATAAACCCGCTGGAAGAGATCTGTCTTAAGTGCCTTCTTAAAAGCATCTAGAGTGTTAATAAGACGGATCTTTAGCCTTTCCTGCCAAAGCACGCTGGTGCCTCACAAAAAACAACAAATCCCAGTATTCTGTAGGATGGAGCCATAGCAGTTAAAGTAGTGTCAAACTGCATTATTTCTACAGTGTAGATGTACCCTAATATTTCACCCTCCAAACAGGGAGAAGGTACTCCCCCCCCCCTTTCCATTTCATTATTTGCTCAGGTGATGCTTAACCTTCATGTAAATTGGTTCACAAGAATGTCCCTGAACTGGTGAAAAAGCTTTGGTGCTGCTAACCTGGTTACACTGGAGCTGTGGAGACCTTTTTCCTTCAAGGAAGAAAGCTGTTCAATAAATATATCTTTGTAACTGTGCCTTATTGTAAATCATGGGGTGGTTTGCCTCAGAGGATAAATGCATTTTTAATCAAGCTGCAAGGCCCCCAGTATGTAAAGTTCATCTTCATTTGTGTTTTCCCCCTGGTGAACAAACCCCTCATGGTCTTCAACCTTTAGCTACTTTCGCCTCTGCCAGTTTGCCCACTAGAATTGCTCTTAATTACATGCCTGGCTGCACTCTTAACTCTCTGGGGGGAACAGCAAACTTTAAAGCTTCCCTGTCCACAAAGGATATGAGAGGGGGAAAATATTCTATTTTCCAAAGGTTTACTCAAGCTCCATGTATAAGATCATTATTCTTTCCCTTAGAAACACACACACACACACACAAGTTCATTGCAGCTGTTAGAAAGTGGATTGCAACGGGCTTGTCCCACTGAGGCCCAGGTTGAAATCTCTTCTCAGCCATTCAGTTCATCAAATTTTCACAGAACTTGGAAAAGGTACTCTTGGGGATTATGCCTCCCAGAATCCCCCACCAAGCATGCCATTGGTGAGAGATTGTGGGACTTGTAATATTCTGGAGTTAACTTTTCCAAGCTCTGGCCTTTGCTTCAGTAAAACATTAACTCTCATTCTGACCATCTGACGATATCATGGAGAGGATAAATGACAGGAGTGGTATAATTAGATGGTAGAGTAAAAAATATACTATAGAAATGAACACTGCACATGTTAACACTGCACAGGGTGAGACATTTTCCCCATCTGAACTCTGGTAGAATGTCCCTCTAATACTGGTAAATGCAAAACCTCCTCAATAGATTAGAACTTGGAAAATTTATGTTTTGGGCTACAACTCCCTGGATCTCCCAAGGACATCATGGGTTGAGATCAAAGGCAGTTAACAACAAATCTGAACTGCAGTGATAATCCAGTTTGATACCGCTTTAACTGCCATGGTTTAATGCTTGGAATTCTGGAAATTGTAGTTTGTTGTGGCACCAGTCAAACCAGATTATTTCTGCAGTGAGGATGCAGTCTGAGTCTAGCTTCCCCTAATTTATTTATTGGTGGCGCAGTGGTTAAATGCCTGTACTGCAGCCATTCACTCGAAACCACAAGGTTGCGAGTTCAAGACCAGCAAAAGGGCCCAAGCTCGACTCAGGCTTGCATCCTTCCGAGGAGGGAGCTAAAATGAGTACCCAGACTGTTGGGGGCAAATTAGCTTACTTGCTAATTAGCTTACATGCTGTTCACCGCTATGATCTTTGGAATAGCGGTATATAAATAAAACAAATTATTATTATTATTATTTTACATTTTATATTCCTATAATATGTATTGTGTAGCTTCAGATTTTCTTTTCTCCTGTCACAAATACATTCACAAAGTCTATTTCATTATCAGAGGTATGAATGATGACAATGGGGGGAAGATTGAGGACATTATATATATATTGATATTTTAGCTTTTATCATAGCTATATATATATCAAAAGAGTTTTCCTCAGATAAGTCTCATTTTCAACACAACTGACTTTTTCTTAAAGTATTGCTTTCACCTCTCAAGAGAAACAAACTAGCTGCACTGTAGACATGTATCATTTTACATAGCCCTTTGAAGCTTCATGGCCAGTGTCATAATCTGCATATTTTGTAATTCCCTTACTTTGTGATCATATTCCATGACAATGTAATTGTGCTTAAATGCCAATGACTTGAATATTGAACTTCATCAATGCATTTGAAGAAATGGATTAAAAACCACATAAATAAATCTGTGTATCTTAAAGGTGCCACAAGATTCCTCCTCTCCTTTTCCTTTTATATACAGTGGTACCTCGGGATACGAAATACCCAGGTTACGAATTTTTCGGGATACGAAAAAATCCCATAGGGATTTATTGTTTCGGGTTACGAAAGTTTTTTCGGGTTACAAAAAAAGCGCGATGGGAAAGTGAGCCGCGCAGAGCCGCGGCGGTTCCCCAGGACGCCGATGGTTTTCGGCGGACGAGGCGTTTGTCCGGGGGTAACGAAAGCGGCCCCCGCCGGAACAAGTATTTCGTAACCGAGGCAACCACTGTACAGGTACGTCCCGTTTGGTCCTGTCAACAGTAAGAGTTCTGGATCTCAGCTATTTGTCAGATGTAAGTATGGATTTTCCTCTCGTTGTGAGCCGGGGGGGGGGGGATAGCACATTTTCACAAGTGCTTTTTATGTTAAAATTGGAAAGTCCAAAAATTGCCTTGCTGCATGGACTAGTAAATCTTTTAGTACAGTACAGTGGTGCCTCGGGTTACGAAATTAATTCGTAACGCGGCCGCTTTCGTAACCCGAAAAGCCTTCGTAAGCCGAATTGCCATAGGCGCTAATGGGGAAAAGCCACGATTCCGTGCGAAAAAGCCGAAAAAAGCACCAAAAGTTTTTTCGTAACCCGAAAAAACATTCGTAACCCGAAACAATAATTCCCTATGGGATTTTTTCGTATCCCGAAAATTTCGTAACCTGGGTATTTCGTATCCCGAGGTACCACTGTAATTGATTAGTGGTTTGTGTCTTTGCAATCAATCAATCAATCAATCAATCAATGTTTCCTGTTGAACTTGCACACATATGTTTTAGCTTCACAAAAGGAAATTACACTTGTTTTGTGCAGAAACAGGAGTTTTATGCAAATTAGCTTTTTCACACATGGTGAAAACCATGACTAAAAGAGGGAGGGAGCATCTTAGTCTTCAGGGACGTAGCTAGGATTTTAGGAAGGGGGGGTCCAGACTAAGTGCCATCATTATAATGAGCTTTGGGCGCGGTGGCGCAGCAGCACACACCATTCATTTTTCTAATGGAAAGGGGGGTCCGGACCCCAAGACCCCCCCCATTGGCTATGTCCCTGTAGTCTTGTTCCTAAGATGAGACCTCTTGAGAGGGTTTCTGATTGCTCAGAATGCAGTTTCATTGTGCCATGACAGACAGATTCATGTAAAATCTTGGGAGCAACACGATTTTTTCCACATTCCTGCTATCTGTTTTTTTTTTTTTCTGGGTGGGGGAGAGCATGACAGCATGCATACTACTCAAAGGTCTGAATCAATTAGTGCCTTGGTTACTGGCAGATTGCATAAATGCAGAGATAAGAGAAACTGTAGAAGCGGGGTGGCTATCCTGAAAGTGGTAGTGGTTTCATTTTTTAAAAGAAAATACTGTATTCCAATCCAATGGAGATCGTTTAGGTGAAATATTTTCAGTATTTCCATGCTGCTCTTAAAATTAAGAAAACATTTTGTGTGATTCCAAACATTTTTGGAATTTTAAAGTGACAACTCAGAGAAAACCATCATGTAGGTGAAAATATATGTGTATAAATACAGGCACATTTTGCAAAAACTCCACAATAGGTGTATGATACTGTAAAGGCATTTCTATATTAGAAGAATGGGGAATGATTCCTCAGCAACTTGGTTGTGTGGTTGTTTAAGACTTTGCAATTATTTTGAACTGACTGCCTTTGCTGTTACAAAATTGTATCTTAATGGTTTTTTTAAAAAAAATAATATTTTTATTAAGAGTTTAGATGATATAATAGTAAATTATCCTCTGCCTACCATCCCTCACCATAGACAACATTGTGTGATTCAAAATATAATTAGACAGTGCTATCAAGTGCAGTGTCCAAAAATGCACATTATTATGATTCTAGAATATCCAATCATTCTATGGCAGGCCATACACAGAATTGATGTATTATAAAAGGATGCCAAGTAGTCCTGAAGGTGTCTTCAGCAATTTCATCTCTAGTAATGTTGTTGTTCTGTGCCTTCAAGCCATTTTTTTCTTTTTCCTAATTATATTTTTATTGAGTTTTTACAATAAAACACATAAAGTCTGTAGAACAATGACGACGACGACAACAACTACTGCTGCTAACTACAAGGGCCAAGGCTATGTATCTCATGAATAGTTATTCTGCAGCAGAATAAAAAAAACCACCATTCTCAGCAAGAGCCAGAGAGTCTGGTTTGTCAAGGTGTAGAGTGTCCACCCAACGATCCATGTGTGAAGCAGGAGGTTGGATCTGGTGGGAGTGATGATTAATATAGTCAATAAAGATCATCCAGTCTTCTTGAAATGTGTCAGTCCTTTTGTGGCCGATGCAAAAACTTGTTGTAGCAGACATCTCCATCAACCACATACCCCAAATTCTAGACCACCAGTTCTCAATGGAGAGGTCACCTGATGCTATTTCTGATTTTTGGTGAACCTAAGGCAAGCCTCACATTAGGTCTTCTGGGCAAGATTTGATCACAGGGGGTTGCCTTTGCTTTTGCCTTTCTCTGATCTGCCCAAGGTCACCCAATGAGTTTCCACGTCTCAGCAGGGATTCACACCCTGGTCTCCAGTGTTATGCTCAAACCCCTACAACACAATGGGTCTCAGTAACTTAATAGGACCCACCTTTTTGCTAGTTGAAGCATCTCTTCTATACCAAGAGATGTTTTTAAAAAACCAACAACAGGTGGCTTTCCCTGGTGGAGTGTTGGCTCCACAGAGTCTAGCCAAAATCTGATTTGGATGTTAATAGGCTCAGAGAGGCCAATGTCAGTATAGGGTTTTGTATGTGTGCTATGTGTCAATTTTCAAAGTTAAAACAAGATGAGTAGGGCAGCATTTACAGGCTGGCATGGTGACTCTGCTCTTTCAGAAACTTTCCATCCATTTAAGAGTTTAAATGCTACAGAAATACTTAAAATAACATTAGGACTCAATCCAGCTTTCACTGCCAGTCAGGAAAGGGGGGGGGGGGAAGCTGTTCAAAACCATGCATCTGAGCACCCCAAGGGCTTTATGATTTGTTAGGTTTAGTAGTTCAGAGGATTAAAAAGACAGGAATATTAGCAGGAAGAAAAGAAGAGGAGAAAAGTCAATGTATTCACTGAAGCAAATCTAATGGGTTGCCGGGCCAGAGGAAAGAAAAAAGGTTCCACCTACCACCTGAGTGAATCTTATTTATAATTCCTAATTCACTATATAAAAAAATAAATAATTTCCCAGACATATTTCTCTCCCCCCCTCTCCTTTTGCAATGCGAGTCACATTTTCTAAATCCTTTATCAACGGCTGTTCTGCATATGAATGGGCTGTAATTGAACTGTCACATTCATGAAGGTCAGTAACCTTTCATTAGGAAGAATGTGTCTCTCTTGATAAATTGGAAAGTCCCTGGGGATTTGAAAGCAGGTTTTAAAAAAAAAAAACTGGAGGAAAAAAAACCCACTCTTTCAAATATACCTTAAATCTAATACAGATCTTCTTTTCTTTTGGTTCCTTTCATGGTCCTCTGACAAACCTTTCTTCTTCTTTGTCTTTTTCATAGTCAGCTTTGTTCAAAATATTCAGTCACATGCTTTGCCCTGATCAGCTGAAGAGCAGAAACGAAAAGTGGCATGGCATAACTCCTGTGATTTAAAATTGCAGGTAGTCAATACGTCTAGCCTTTCTTTTGTTTTTGTTTTAATAATAAACCTGGAAATTACAGCTAATGCAGGGTTTTTGTTCTTTCAGGCTTCTTCAGTGAAAATGACCAGCAGGTCAGGCTGATGCCTTTTGAAGACACAAATTCATCAGAGTAAAAAACAGAGGACTGGATGAGTCTGTATTTTTAACAATCAACGTCTTCAAGCAGGCAATCTGGTTTCAGAAAAATGAGCAGGCCAGAACAAGACACAACACTGTCTGAGGAGAATGGCAAATGGCATCCTCCCCCAAGACAAGATCCGTAGTACCCAAGGCAAAATAAATTAATCTATAATCTCAGAGAGAGAGAGAGTGCCATATGTACCTCTCCCTTCCCTGCCAGTAAAAACAAAATAATAATGGATAAAATAACTAACAATGCACTGCCATTTCAGGCCACCCCAAAACAATTTCCGGTACCTTCCCCATTCTTCTTAATGTTGTTTTTAATTGCCCTCGAGTGGACTTTGACTCATGGTGACCAAATGAGGTACGATATTTCAAGCTAAATAGCTAAAGAATTGGCTGCCTTTCCTCTAAAGAAGGAGGGGGCAATCACAAAGGCTGCATCATCATCCCTGATGCAACTGGAAGTGCCCCAAGATTATTTTTGGTTTTCAGTTTCCGCCTAAAAATAGATGCCCCCTCCCCCAGTTTGTAGAGGACATGGGGGCAGCAGAGAGAGGAGAAGAAACCAAACTGCCATGTTTTTGTGGCTGGGTGGATGATTTGGTTGCTTTCCTGGGCTGAAAAATTGACCATATCTTTTTAAAAATAATGGGGGCAGGGTTTTGGGGTCTTTTGTGGTTTTCAGGGAGCACAAAGTAGGCACCCAAGAGACTCATTCTGATCAAGCAGGGCCATAACTCTCCCTTTCTCAATTGAGGCCTTCACTGTGAGACCAGACATGACCAGCACTCATCATCAGTGCCTTGGCCAACCCTTGACTTCCATCCACTCCCCATCTCCTTCTTCTTCTCCATTTTACACCTACTTGATGGCAGCTACATAACTGCAGGTGGCAGCTATAGGAAGATGTCCCTGGGCAGATACTGGCTTTGTTGATGAATAGTGATGCAAAGAATATTCAAAAATATTTCAAAACATGATTGAAAAATATGCTTCTTGAGTAGAAGAAAACCCTGATACGGAGAGTGATGTGAATCTTCGGAGCTGAGCAGATGGGCCAGGATAGCACAGGCCAAGCCCACACTATCCTGTTCCAGTCCTAACTCATGTTGGTCCCCAGGTTGGTATGGGAATGGGTGGATGTTTACATGCCCACCTGTTGCTGTGCTGTGGACCTGGTACTGCTGCATATTCTTATCTTCCTCCTCTGTTGCTACCAGTGAGCAGACCCTCATCACCATGTCTGATGTGGAAATAGGGCACCTCGCTGTACCCACATGGCTAGGCACCCCATTTCCACATCAGACCTGGTGATAGGGGGCTGCACAGTAGCAGCAATGGCAGAGGGAGGTGAGGGGCACTCAGGTCTGTCCTGTCTGCCAGGGGTTGCCATGCAGTTTCTCCAAAATGGCACAGCAAACAGTGGCTCATTTTGCTCTGGGATCAGACTGGCACAGTCTAGTTGCCCAGTCCCAGTCAAAGGGTGTTGGGCTGCAATGTCTGAACAGGACGTGAGGCTGGGCAGGGGGTACATGGCCCATGTAGACCACCCCCATGTAGACCACCCATGCGAACAGCCCCATAGCAATTCAGGATTTATTCTGCACAAAATTTATTCTTGTGTTTTTGCACAGAAAACAGTATTTTCTTTGCAGGAAACAACATTTCCCACTCTTTTTCTGTTTTCTGTATAAAACATCAAAAGCACCCCCTCCTCAATCCACATGCAAATATGTAGCGAATTAAGGACCCCTCCCCCCACTACAGCATTTTCTGTGTAGAAAAGAACAATTTCTTCCCACTGGAAAGTGCACAATTTTTGAAAGCTATTTGCAGTTTGGGACTTATTTTACCCCAAATTTACACCATTTTTTGGACAGAAACAACATTTTCTGCACAAAAAATACTATTCAGGTGTAGAAAATGTAAAATAAGTCCCAAACTGCAAATAGCTTTCAAAAATTGTGCACTTTCCAATGGGAAGAAATTGCTAAAATTGTTTCCTTCAAGAATGTAATTAGCAAAGAATTGCATTCCTATAGGTCATATCCTCTGCACTAAAGCTGTATTAGGGAAATAAACAGAGTTGACATCTGATTTCCAGAGCAAACAGATTCCCTATGATGGAAGATATTGGCTGTGGAACTTGGAGGACATCAAATTACTGTAGTCAGCAAATGATATTTTTGAGTTATAGTTTAGCCCTTGCCTCCCTATTTGTTGTCTGAATTGAAGATTCACCCAGTATCATGCTAAGAACACACTATGCTGGGAAACTGGGGAACAGAATAAAGAACAACAATGATTAAAACTAGTACACAATACAGGTTGAGTACCCCTTTTCTAGAATTCAGAAATCCAACTTGTCCAAAATCCAAAATTTTGAGCTACAATGCAAGTAGCATAGTACATACATACCTGTACTATATTTGTGAGGCTAGAGAAAGAGATGGCTGGATGCGAGGATCTGTAAAGTGGCAGGAATCCATATCTCCCACTATTTCATAGATCCTCAGTCTCTCTCCAGCCTCATTATGTCTCATTATGTATATGCAAATAAAGGTATACAAAAAAACAAAAACAAACCCAAAATATGGAACACTTCTGGTCCCAGGCATTTTGGCTAAGGAATACTCAACCTGTAGTCATATAAAGAAGCATGTGTATTTCCATATACGATGGAATTAACCTCTTAAAAGACAACTTCCCCAGCCCAATAGCCTGGTGGGATGCAAAGCAATTCCCATGTTGTCACTTCATAGACTGTCTTAGTTCAGAAAGGATACTCTACAGATGTTTTCACAAATGACCATAAGGACAGGTTTACTTGCATTTGTAAAGAGAATTAAAGTGAGTCACCATAACAGAGCTTAGAAAAATAACTTTTCCAACAACAGCTCTCAGCACCAATACAGGCTTTGCTTCTTCTTTTCACAACATTGAAAGGGCCAAGCTAAGCATGATGGCAGTAAATCTCTGTGTTGAAACCTGGCCTGCACCACAGTTGTCTAAGGAGCAAAATAGGTTAGAAAAACCAAACCTTGTCCCTTCCAAGGCTTCTCCATAATATTTTGACTTGCCCTGATGCAGGTTTTGTGCCCATCTGGGAAAAACTCTCTGAGGCAATGGAGAGAAAATGCAAGAGGGTGGAGACTACTCCCATCACTCATGCAAGTCTTTCGATCCATACACTGATCCCCTACTGCCCACTTCAGATGTGCTTCTAGAAGACACTGATTCAAACATACTAGCTTTCTGCCATCATGTCTGGTTTTGCCCTTTTCCAATATTTACAATTAAGTGCATACAGTATCATTCTATATAGAGATAAGAAAGAATTCTGTTGATGCAGGATGGTGTTAGTTGGCAGTAGTACTGTGTAAGACTTCCATTCACAAAGCAAAGCTTGATGGAGATCAATGGATGGATGGATGGATGGCTCACTGATCAGTCATTTAGCAGTTATCAGTCAGCTGCTGGAAGTTTATATGGCATTATCCCCAGCTCTTGTAAAAATATCTCCCATAGGTACAGGTGCAGACACAGGACTTCATAACTCTTGCAGTCCCTAGTAACTCCTATGTAATCTTTATATCAAAGCTAACTGTAGTATCGAAACACATGTTCAATATAGTGAAAAGGAAAATAAAGATCTTAGGTAAGGTTGTCATATCTCCAGTTTGTCCAGATTTTATCTGGATTTTAGGCATTCTGGATTTTAGGCATTAGGCATTCATTTAGGTTTTCTTCACAAGATTTATTTGAGGTAGAGTGCCTTTGCCTTTCTCTGAGGCTGAGAGAATGTGACTTGCTCATGGTCACCCAGTGGGGTTTGTGGCAGAGCAGGGATTCAAACCCTGGTTTTCAGAGTCACAGTCCTATACTCTTTCTCTCTCTCTGTCTATCTCTCTCTCTCACACACAGAGAAGATGCTACTAATTTGAGGCTTGTTTGTATGACTCCATTTGCTACCTGTGGTAAGCAAAGAGGGCCCTCCTGGAAGGGATTGCCACAGAATTACAGCATGTTCAGAACTCTGCACTCCATACCATCTCTAAATCTCTCTCTGAGACACACAGAATATTTACCTCCATCAATCAACTTCCAATTCTTCCTCCACTTCCCTAAAATAGGGTCAATATTGTACAGAAGCCTTTATTCAGTAATAGTAACAGCTTTGGAGAGGGCTGGGAGACGAAGAAGGAGGTTGCGCTGTTGAAGATTTGGTGACTGCTGAAGCTGGTGCTAGACCCTGGAGAGAGTTTTGAATGATTGGCATGTGTTTATTTATGCACACAGTGCAGTCAGCCCTCATATCTACAGATTCTGCATACATAGATTCAACCATCCACAGTTCAAAAATATCCCCCCATCAAAAAGAAATAAATCTCTTAAGCCCACCCTTCAACACTCCTTTTCTGTCTCTGTGGACAACATTTCTATTCAACCAGTCCAGCAAGCCCGCAGTCTTGGTTTTATCTTTGATTCTTCTCTGTCGTGTATCCCTCAGATCCAGACCATAGCCAAGGCTTGTAGATTCTTTTTATACAATATTGCCAAAATCTGACCATATCTCTCCACCTCTACTGCCAAGATCCTGGTCCATGCCCTAGTGATCTCACGACTTGATTACTGTAACATCCTCCTGGCTGGGCTTCCTCTTTCGCACCTCCGTCCTTTAATCTCTGTTCAGCATTCAGCTGCACACATTATCACTTCCACCCACCGCTCTGACCACATCTCTCCTGTGTTGGCATCCCTTCACTGGCTTCCCCTCCCTTTCCGCATTCAGTATAAGCTCCTGCTGTCGACATTTAAAGCCCTACATGGACTGGCCCCTCCTTACTTATCAGACCTTCTTTCTCCTCACCTTCCCACCAGGGCCTCCGTTATGGTTGTCAAGGTCTACTGTCTCAGCCCAGGATTTCCTCTGCCCCATCCCGGATTCGCCCCTTTTCACTTGCTGCCCCTCACTCCTGGAACCTTCTTCCCCCACAAGCAAGAGCCATCACTTCTTTAACCAGCTTCAAAACAGAGTTGAAAACCATCCTGTTCAGAGAAGCCTTCCCAGGCATTGCATAATTGTCGCTTACTATTTGATGTTCTTTTGGTGCCTGTTTATCAAACCATTTCCTGTATTGCTATGTACTGTATATGCATTATCCTACTTGAGGGTATGTATTTTCCCTGGAAAATGATTAACCATCCATTATGAAGCCAAGCCCTCCCTCCAGTCCATTTGCCTTGGTCCAGGCCTTGGAGGTAGAGAGGAACTGCTGGACCTCTTACCCTTTCCCTCCACCACTCCCTTCTCCTTCTGTGTCATGTCTTTTTAGATTGTAAGCCCGAGGGCAGGGAACCATCTAACTAAAAAGATTGCATGTACAGCGCTGTGTAAATTTACAGCGCTTCATAAATAAAGGTTAATAATAATAATAATAAAATCCAAAAAGCAAATCTTGACTTTGCCATTTTATATAAAGGATTATATTTTGCTATGCCATTGTATATAATGGAACTTGAGCATCCATGGATTTTGGTATTCATGGGGGATCCTGGAACCAAACCCCAGCAGATACCAAGTGCTTACTGTACAGGCCTTTAGGCTCTCCCTCTCTCTTTCTGCAGATCTAAGAACTCAACGTATAATGTATAAATTTTGTCTGTTTTTCTTTGGTTTTGCTTTCTTTCTTTCCCCCTCTTTTTTGAATGTGGGTTATGTTGTTGTGAATTAGACTGTTTTAAAAATTAATAATAAAATTTATTTATTTATTTATTTAGGTATTTATATCCCGCCCTTCAGCCCTAATGGCTCTCAGGGCAGCTTACATTTATTATTTTTTAACCAGACAGCTCCTTGCCGGCAGGCTTACAATCTAAAAGAATAATAAAAATAAATAATAAAAAACAAAGCAGGATTGCTGTCACAAGTCCTCATTGCAGCCTCATTGACTGATGGGAAGAGAATAAAACATCAGCCTCCTGCACCCTTATCACCAGTTGAATAGACCTTCCTTGCCTCATCCAGGAGATGCTACTTACGAGAGCAAACATAACTAAATAAGTGACATAGAATTCCAGCCTATATATATTTTTATAAAGGCCATAATGCATCTTTACAGGGAGGAAATGTTAGACAACTGATAGTCCACACAAGTGCTAAGAACTAAAGAATGAAGAATTTGCATTGGACGTCCTCACCACTATATTTACACAAACTTTACATCAGCCCATAATGTTTGACATAGGAACCCATTAAAGTGTATGCTTGACTTGTGCAGATTGAGATGCAAGTGAACAATGCATGGGGAATTTATTCACCATACAATTCAGTGGATCGAATTTTCTAATTTAAGCTTGTTTTGATTTTGCATTAAGAGTCAATTACACCATCTATGGCAAGAAAACAAAAGAATTAAGACTTGTTATCTTCTTCCAGGTCCAAGCTTCCAAAAACCCTAAAAGTAAAGCATAGCAAAAGAACATATTTCAAATGTGTTAAGCATTTTCCAGGCAGGCAGAGAACAAATCCACTTTTACCACTTCATGTCTTTACAATAGAAGCCCATCCATTAACATGGGAAACTGCTTGTTTGCATTTCTTAACAGCTGACATTTGTAACTTTCCAAGGAAAGTGAAGGGCATCTCATTGCTTCCTTGTTTAAAGCAGTGTTGAAATAATGGGGATGATAGGGAATTGGAGCTAATTTCCTTTGTCTCCTATTCAGCCGATAATGGCGGGATGTGTGGGATGTTAAAGGCCAGGCAGAGGAGGTGACCTGGAGATGACTCCATTCTTCTGAGGTTTATCAAAGGCTCCTGTCAGTCAAAGGCATGCTGGGAGACTGGGGACTAGCCATCTGGTCCAAAGTTAATCAAAGAGGAAAAAGCAGAGTAAGGAAGTGGACAGGGAGGGGGAGAATATCACTAGGCTGTCATTTTTTGGTGCATGGTGGAGGGAAACAAGTTTTATCTCCTTGGCAGTTCTTGCAGCACGTGGGCCTGGTGGTGGTGGGATCACCAGCAGGATGGAGGGTGCTATTTAATATGGATACATGGCAAGATGATCTTGTGTCAGATTTCAGTAGCTACACTGAAAGTCACTCATGCTGTTAGTTATTCAGTGGAGTAACAGAACAGTTTCACTTACTTGACGAAAGAAAGGAAAGAGCTGGTTCGCTATGGGGAGCCAATTTGAAATTCAAACAAGTTTTCTGTTTTGAAGCCAGAAATCTTTTCATCATCGTCTTCTTTCTTACAAGCATTAACCAGTTTCTACAACAAACACCACCACTGCCAACAACACAATGAATTTCAGCAAGGAAAAATGTAAGGAACTATGTTTAGAAAGGGGGGGGGGGGAATGAAATGCACAGAGATAGGATCAGTGGTACCTGGCTTGTTAACAGTACATGTGAAAGTGATCTAGGAGACATAGTAGACCAGAAGTGGAACTTGAGACAACAGTGTGATGTGGCAGATTAAAAATCCAATGTGATCCAAGGCTGCATCAATAGAAGTGTAGTGTCTAGATAGTAAGAAGTAATAGTACTCCTCTATTCTGCCTTGGTCAGAACTTGACACCACAGTTCAAGAAAGATGTTGACAGGCTGTCCATAGAAGGGTGACCAAAATGGTGAAAGGTCTGTAAGCCATGCCCTATGAGGAGTAGCTTAGGGGGCTGGATATGTTTAGCCTGGGGAAGAGAAGGTCCACAGGTGAAACGACAACTATATTTAAATATTTGGAGGGATGTCGTATTGATGATGCAGCTAGCTTGTTTTCTACTGCTCCAGAGACTGCAATGTGGAACAATGGATTCAAACTACAGGTAAAGAGTCAACCTAAACATTTGGAAGAACTTCTGTATGATAAAAGCTGTTTGATATGGAATATGCTGCCTTGGAGTGTGAAGGCATCTCCTTCTTTGGAGGTTTTTAAACAGAGGCTGGATGGCTATATATTGGGGGTGCTTTGATTATGAGTTCCTGCACAGAAGGATGTTGGACTGGATGGCCCTTCTGGTCTCTTCCCACTCTATAATTCTATGATCCTATGAACACACCTACTCTGTCTAGACCAGTGGTTTTAAACCTTTGGTCTGCCAGCTGCTTGGGGTTTCAACCCCCCAGGAGGACCATCCAGTATGCTCAGTGTTCACAAATTCTGGGAGCTGAGGTCACAAACATCTGGTAGATCAAAGGCTGAAAACCAGTGGTCTAGACCCTACATTCACAGCATCCCTGATCTGCTGTGAATGCTCAAGGAAAGTTTTAGAGCAGTGTTTCTTAAACTCATGTGGGAGACCATTAGATTCCCCCCCCCCCAGTGTGCCAGAGACAGCCATTATATTTGTTGCTATTGGCTACAGATGCATTTCCCTATTCCAGAATATTGATTGGCAGCCAAAGGCTTATGGACCAGCATTAGTTCATAGACCACCACTTTGAGTAGCTGTGGCTTATAGTACAAATTGGTAATTTTTGTCCATAAAATCCCATAAAATTCTCCGTGGACCACAGTATGGGATGCTAGAACTTGAAGCTATGGTATTGTTGAAGCTAAATGGAGAATAGCATCAGTCACTTGAATGGGAAATCACTCAGCAACAGTTTATGTAAGCCACTCTGAATTGTTTGAGGAAGAATCTAATTTATGCAGGATACACACACAGAAGAACATGTCTTTGAGCCTAAGCCAACTTGTACCTGCAAAATACAGCTGCATTGTATGTTGAAGAACTCCACATAAATGCAGACCATTTATACAGATTTTATTATATATATTTACAGTATATTTATTATCTATAAAGAAAAATAATATTGTAGGGTAGTCAGAAAAGAGAAAGAAAAATGAATACAATAGTTGTGAGAATTAAGTGTATCAAATATGTATGACATGCAGATGGTCATCTACAAGACTAATTCTGTTCTGTTCCTTGAAAACTACAAATCCCAGAAATCCATTGGTTGCAGACATTAAGATAAATTAGAATAATAGCACTACAATTGTATAGGGTGAATAAGCCTCATATATCATACGGAGCCAGTGGAGTGAAGGTGGGGCAGAGAAAAGGACTAGAGAAGAAATGGCTGAGGCTGCTCCATATAGTCATCTGGAAACCTGGGGAGCCATTGTAGACATGTCAGATTGTTTATGCATCTGGTCAGGTAATGTTTATCTGACTAGCAGGAGCTTTTTGGAATGTTTCAAGAGGAGGGCTTTTGGCGTCAGATAGTAACTCTAAAGAGTCAGAATGAATCTCTAGGTAGTCACCGGTTAACCATATGTACAAGCTAGTTAAAATTAATTCATTAATATCTCAAAGCTGCTTGGAATAATAAAATATCAAGCAGAGCAAACACAAAACCACAAAGTTCATTAAACTTCCATTACAAAAAGACACCACGAATACAAAAGTTTCAGTAAGTAGCAAGGACCACAGTCCCTTAAAATCCAACAGAAATTGAAGATGAAGAGGAACAGCACTGACATTCTCACACACACCTCCATTCTATTAATGAATCCCACCAATTGGAATAATTATGCAATGGTGATTTTATGGGCCTACTCTAGTTAAGACTAACAATAGGATTCAGGCCATGAAAGTGGGGGGGGGGGTCTGATGGGGCATTTCAGGTGCACCAGAAGGGGCATATCATAATGCAACATAGCATTCTTTCTTGTCACCATTTTGGCCAATTTTTATATTGAGAAATCAGCTTGAATTTTTTTTAATGGATCTGGCACCTTTGAGGAGGTTTCTGGAGGAGTAACACCAAACACACCAAATGCATTTAGAAAAATTTATAGTTCGCTTTTCTTGTCGCACTCAACCTATTGAGACTTATTACCATGTGAATTCAAATAGGAGCACACCTTTTAGTCTATTGATGTTTTTCTTTCTTTCAGGAAGAGCATCTGAAAAGCTGAATCAAATAGCAGCAGCAAAAGAAATTGCTTCAAGGCTTATCTATGAATTAAAAATTAACAATTCACCAGTTCCAGATATTACCCACCTGAGAGTTCTTAAAGAACTCAAGTGCAAAATTGCTAAACTTCTTTTTAAAAAATCCAACTTGTTTTTCAAATCAGCATCTGTCCCATAGGATTGGAAAGCAGCCACCAGAACACCAGTAAAAAAAAAAAGTCCAAGAAATTACAGCTAGCTTAACTTCTTTTTTTGGATAAATGGGTACAAAACATGGTTAAATATAGATTTATTAAGTGAAAGTAAAAGGGTAGGACAGTTTCATATTCTGTTCCTTCAAGCAAAGTTACACACACAGTAGAAAAATAGCAGAAAAGTTTTTTAAAAAACCCTACTAAAAAGGGTAATCTTGATGATAATTGCTTTTGGGGCTTTGTAATGTTACATAACAAATTGTCTTTTAGCGTAACCTTTCAGGTTCTCCTACTAGACAAGCAGACTGTGTGAACAGGCTCTGATCCAGCAATTCACTACACACTTCCTGGACCGAAGTCCCTTGAATTTGACATGCATGAGACTGTACCGCATATGGATATAAATCCTTGACTATTTCATCCTCACATGCAAGGACAAATAATTGCTGTAATTTTTTCCCCACTTTGGGAGAAAGCAAATGTTCCCCTGCAGTATCCTCCCTGTATTTGAACACCTCACAATATGGCTTAGGAATCATTGTGTGGAGAAAAACACATCAGGGTGGTGGAGCTTTTGTGTGTGCAAAGAACAGTTTCTCTCCAATATATAAAATGTGATTCCTGAACAGGAAAATGTTTTCCATGCAGGAACCCATACTCTATGTAGATGAATGTAGTTTTTTTCCCCCTTCTATAAACAACTCATGTGTTTTTCTTCACTTTGGGACATTCAAATACAGGAGAGGAAAACTAAACAAAAATCTTACTGCTCTATTAATATTCTTAATGGGGTTTTCTGACTGTAAGAAAACCCCTTAACACATATAGTTTAGAACGTTCTTTCCATCCCAGTACTGCAGCTAACTTGCAAAAGGATTTTACAAAAGTGTTAATTGTATCCCATAAACTGAGGAGAGAAGGAAACTATAAATGTATAATCCTTTATTTTAAGAAAATATTGCAGAAAATGTCAGGGATGATGGGAGTTGTAGCTCTTCACCTCTGGCTCTAACTCACCACCTTGTTATGCAGCAGAGCTGACCAGCTTTGGTCAGTGGTTAATGCCTTTCTTCCAAAGCAGCAGAGTTTCAGAGAATAGGCTGAAGACCCTGACAAACTCTCCAAGCCTTCTCACTCTTCTTCCTCAGAAGTCTCCACACTTCTCCAGGATTCTGCTGGCTCTTGTATCTTCACTCAAGACACCAGACAACTCAGTAGTCTTATATAAAAGATCTACTTTATTCTACTATATACAAAATACTATATGCCCTCACAATCTCTACAATCTCCAAAACACTCCAACTACTCCACAAAATACATTGGCAATCATAGCAATTATTATAGCCATTGTTAAACCACCACCCACTAGTCAGTTTTCACCCAGTGGGCGTGTACACTCATTTTGATTGGTTCACATAGTTCAACCCACAATTTCATCATTTCACTTTGTACACTTAATGAATCTCAGGTGTTTCCAATTGTACACTCTATAATTCTGTCCTTGGCATTCAAGCCTTTTAAATTACTTTAGCTTTTTCACCTGTGTGGCTTCTTAATTGCTTTTGCTTAGTCATTGTGACTTTCACATTCATGTTTTATTTCTTTGACTGTATGTCCCATGTTGCATTTTCCTTAACAGAAAATACCCCAAGGATCAAAGTTGCTTTGTATTAATCTCTCATCATAGAACATGGCATAGCTTGACCGACTCTGAGCTTTCCCTGGTGCTCCACATGGAGGAAACACTGTTTTTTGCTTGACTGAAAAACAGAAAAATGAAGCACTCAAAAATGTTTTGCCCCCTTCAACATGCCTTAGCTTGAACAATATTCAGCGATTGATAGGGAATGTTTAGAATTTTATAGCTCAGGACCAGTTTATTTGAAAGGAAGTATTCTGACTCCTTTCTTTTGGGATGTCATCAAATATGAGTTCCAGACTTCAGAAATTCTTTTCTTTCCACATTATTGTCTATTCTCAGATGGCTTTTCCTCTTCCAAGCACACAAACATATAGAAAGCTGAACCACACAGTTTATTAAAGTTCATAATGAATAAAATCAGCAAATAAAAGTCAGATGATGTAAGAAAGCTGTCATGAAGAATTTGGAGAAGGTTAATCTGGAAATTATAGGAACGTTTAAATGATGCAACGGAAGTGATCTGAATGCTAAAACAAGTATGACAACTGGGCCAGAATCCAATTTCTATTCCCTAACTGAGTAGATCCACTGAATCAATTGCTGAAGGGTAAGTCAACTCTTATATAAATCTCATTGATTCAATTGGTCTTAGGGGCTGCCTAGGTCCCATGCCTTGAGACCTAGGGATGCGCCTTGTTGAAGATATGGGATGGGCCCTGATGATATTATTATTTATAATTCACACTTATATTTTGTATTGTGTGAAGGAGGAAGCCTGACTGATAACTGGCTACTAGAGACTTATAAAGGACTCTCAACTCAGATTGATTTCCAAGGAGGTATGTATCAGACTGAAGTACAATTTGGTTTCAGTGACACTAACTCATGATTTCTGAACCATGACATGATAGTTTGTGTGCACACAATACATGTTAAGCAAAGCTTTAATTACAAAAACACATTCCAAGCCCTGTATAAAAAATGGCTGTTCTCTACTTTCCTCTTGGGACAATGCCACAGGTATAGGCCAAAGAACAAGGAAATGTTATTTTCCGAACACACTGCCAGAGTCCTCCAGCCAGCCTGAGGGAGGCTGGACGCTGTGTCCAAAAAGTTACTTATCCCCAGTAGTGAAATGAGGGATCAGCTGCTATACATATGATATTCCATGTATCCAGTGGAGCGTCTGGATTAGTTTGTTGTTGCTAGTTGCCTTTGAGTCATCTTCGATGCATGGCGATCTTGTGAATGAGACATCTCCATGACCCTCTATTTTCAACCACTCTGCTCAGATCATGCAGGTTCAGGCCTGTGTCTTCCCTGATTGAGTCTAGCCATCTGGTGTGCAGTCTTCCTCTCCTTCTGCTGCCTTCTACTTTCTCCACCATCATTATCTTTTCTAATGACTTGTGCCTACTCATGATGTGGCCAAAGTATGACAGCCTCAGTTTAGTCTTCTTGGCTTCCAAGGAAAGTTTAGACATGATTTATTTTAGGACCTAATTACTTGGTTTTTTCGTCTGCTCATAGTATCTCAGCACTCTTCTCCAGCACAACATTTCAAATGTTCATTTTCTTCCTGTCTGCTTTCTTCACTGTCCAGCTTTCACATCTGTGTATGGTAATAGGAAATACAATGGCCTAGAAAACTATGACTTAACTGTTCAGTTGTATATCATTACACTTTAGGATTTTGTCTAGTTCTTTCATAGCTGCTCTTCCCTTTCCTAATCTTCTGATTTCTTGACTGAAGTCTTCATTCTGATCAATGTTTGATTCAAGTATGGGAAATCTTTAACTATTTTGATTTCCTCATTAGCTAGGCTGAATTTATGTAAATCTTCTGTGGTCATTATTTTTGTTTTCATTATGTTTAGTAGTAGGCCTGCCTGTGCACTTTCTTCTTTGACTTTCTTTAGTGATTGTTCCAAGTCTATGATGCTGTCCGCTAGCAGGATGGCGTCATCTGCATATCTTACATTTTTGATGTTCCTTTCTCCTATCTTCATTCCTTCTACTGACTCTAATTCTGTTCTTTGTATAATTTTTTCTGCATACAGGTTGAACGGATAGGGTGATACAATCCAGGCTTGCCTGACTCCTTGCCAATTCTGTTTCTCCGTATTCTGTTCTAAATACAGATTTCTCATCTGGACTATACTTTGCTTTTCTAACTCTTCACCTGCATTTAAATGAGTTATTTATAATATTTTGTATATTTTATAATATTTTGGCTGACTGGCTTTTACAGTGGGCTTTTGGGGTTTTTTACTGTCATGGCAATGGTAGTATGATCACAAATGTGAATACAAATTTGAATATAGTCTAGCCTACAAATATGTAACTGTCCAACAAGATGCCAGACACGCCTACTAGGGTATAAGAGACCCAATAAACACAATGAGACTTACTACTGGGTAAAGATGTATAGGAAGGGGCCTAAATACCCTAAAGGCACCAGATGCCACATTATCTTGGATACTAAGCACAGTCAGCCCTGGTTAGTACTTGGATAGGAGCCCATCAATGAATACCAGATGCAGTAGGCTATATTTCAGAGGAAGGAACAGGCAAAACCAGCTCTGAGTAGTCCTTGTCTACGAAAGCCTTATGAAATTCATGGGCTTGCCATGAGTCAACAGACAACTTAAAAACACATACACATACAAAGCTGTGTAGGACTGAACTATACATTCTACAAAAGCTGCCTGGTACCTCATGTGGTAACCTGCAGTACCCTCACCCATAGTTGTATCTCTGCTTGTCAGTTGCCACTAGCATTATTGTTACTTCCTTTTTAGTACAATGGTTATCTCTCAGTGCAGCCATTACGAGGTAAAAGAAAAGGCACACATACAAGCCAAAAGACTTTCCTGCTATTTTGTTTCAAATACAGAACAGCCCGTTTTCAAGCAAGCTCCAGTACATCACAGATATCTTCTCTGTCACAATTCTCACATAAATGCATTTCCCCTTCAAAAGCAGAAATTAGGAAGCAAGGATGTAAGATGCTGCTGCATAGCACTAATACAATTTATTAGACAAAGCCTATGAGGATGCAGTAGCAGGTCTGCTATCAAAGGGAAAAAACCTTCAGGCATTTTACATCCCTTAATCCCAACGACAGCCTGTTTCTGCAGATACCCTGCAGTTCATGAATCACTGACTATAGCATGCAAAATCCCTATTTAGGTAATTACAATACAATACACAAATCTGCACATTGCCTAATGTCACAGAAAATATTCCAAACCATCCTCTCCCTGAAATAATACAGCAACCTCACAGTTTAGGGCAATCTTTTCTGTGCCACTGCGATAATGTGACAAGGAGGTGGGTAAATGTCACTTTGCTCAGGTATGTTCTTCTGGGTACTAAATGGGATTCAGGTACAAGTGAATGGAACCAATTTGATATGAGAGCTTCTGAGGCCCATTAGTAACAGTGGCAGATTTCAATGAAAATTTGGGCCTAATCCTGTTCATCCACTGAATGCTACTTGGACAAGTCTCATGCCCCTTACAGAAAAATGTGAATGTTATATGGATAAGGATGAAATCCTGTCTTAGAAGGATTTGCATCAGAATAAGTACACTTAGTATGGTGTTGTGGGTGAGGCTGTGTTGGTAAAATATTTTCTGCAAACGAAAATGCAACATAAGTAATTAATATTAATACAGTCCTTGTCCCAATTACACAAAATATTCATTTATTCCTTCCTTCCATTTCTGCTCTGCCACTATAGCTCCCAAGAGCTGTCAGGATGGCTTACAACAAATCAGATCTAAACAAAACCCTATAACACTTAATTCTTTAAAATAGCTAAGAATTGTAACAAATAGTATAATAAGTAAAACCAAGAGTACAATATAAATTCAGTAATAAATTACACCATATTCTTGTTCCAAAATTACAGAAGCTCGCAATGGAAAAATTTAGAATGTAGCTGGGTTTTTTTAATTATTTTTTTATTTTTCACACATTGCTCATAGACTTTCTGTTTAATGTTCTGCTCCAGAATTTTTCCTGGTAACCTCACCAAAGTAGGAATCACCAGATCCTGTAGGATCTTTGGTACAGAATTGTTCATTGTTCTTATTTTAAAAGAGGAACTCCGAACATGATGAAAAGCATGATGACAAAGGACTCTGCTAAACAGAAACAATTATTAATACTTGATAGTCCTCTCATGCTATTTGTAACCAACTGGATATTTTGTTACTGGAGTAGTCAGTCCTCTACATTTGCAGGTTTGATTTTTGTGGATTTTATTATTTGCAGATTTGATGAATATGTTCTCTCTAGGAATCTCTAGGTTCTCCAGTGTGAGTCTGCCAGAGGTTCACCATAAAGTTGACCATAGAGTTATGCTGGAGGACCTAGAGATTCCTAGAGATCCTATTATTTAGGCATTTGTAGGTCCTCCAGCACAATTCTATGGTCAGCTTCCATCAGATGTTGACCATAGAGTTATGCTGGAGGACCTAGAGTTTCCTAGAGAATTGTTCTCTCAAGTATTTGAGAATTTCCCACTTTCACAGGGATTCTGTGCCTCTAATCCCAGCAGATGTGGAAGGCTCAATATACATGCTTTAATACTAAATATTCCTACCACCTAGTTTAGCAAACTTGTTGATAATTTGTTGAAAACCCAAATTACAAAGAGGGCAAATGCTTTTAACTCAGTGGAGAATCGTGTGCTTTGCATGTAGATGGTGACTAGTTGAATCTCCAAGAAGAGGTAAAATTCCTCTCTTTATCCTATAGAGTCACTAACAGTTAGTAGAGAGTAGCCATCAATGAGTCAGATGGGCCAATGGTCTGATTCACTATAAGGCAAGTTCCTACATACTTAAATTCTAATTCTGCTAGCACAGCCACTGATGGAGCTAGAGAAAAGTCAGGTCTAGAGTTATTTTTTTTTTCTTTTCCTTCCCTGCCCCTAATTCTGTATGACACTTATCTGTCCTCCCATCTTAAACTTCCTTTAATATGACCTTGTTGGAAAATTCTAGATTATAGCACTTCCCTCCAGCGCAATATCATTTCAGGGGTTCACTCCACTCAACTAGGGCCAATAAAGACTTCTGAAGAGGAACGCAATGGTTTGCCTTCCGTCGTTCTTCTTCCCTTGATAATTTCACAACTTTAGTAATTCTTATCCTGGTTATCTTCTTTAATCATCCATTTTGCTGGCTCAGCCTTCTGGTTGACCTAATGAGCTCTCCATTGCATTCACATAACACAAATGAAATTAGCAGTGGCCTTACTTGGCAGTCCCTTTGGGAATGCATTGTCCTTCCCTAAAGAAGTAAAAGTCAGTTTAAATCACCTTGAGCAGAACTTGTTAGATTTTATCAATGTACAGTATGTTACTGATGTTTGCGCAATGGCAGTTAAATCAGTGGCTGTCTAGGCAACTATCTTCAGACACCTTAATGCTTTGTTGTTGCATTCAAAAGTGAATTCAGATAAATATCACTTTTAAGCAGACATCCGTCACAAGAACTCTATCCCCCAAAATGCAAAATCCTCTGGTTTGGGTTTCAACCTTGTGTTCCAAATCTGCTAGTTAGCTTGAAGTCCTTTTAACAGAGGCTAGATCACTCACTCACATTCTGTAACCATTGATTCCGGACAACTCACTGAAGAGAAGCATTCATTTTCATGCTTTGTACATGGATTTCCTTAGCTTCTCTTGCTACTTCTCTTGCTACTGTCACTCCATCCTCTCATGTGGTCTCTTTCTTGACTTAAGGGTTAGTCACCCTGTGAAAATAATCCAGGATAAATCCAGGTTGAATCTCTGTTGTTCATATGAATCCTGAATGCACCTGATTAAGTTTGGGAGGGAGTTGCCAAAAATCCACTTAATCCGGGATAATTGATATTGAGGTTTTTAAAAAGATCAGCATCATCAGTAGTGTGAATAACGATGCGAATAGACCCAAACAGATCTAGGATAAAACACTGCGAACCCAAAAAGGTACCAAATGCATTCTCATTGTCAACTCCATCTTTATTTGAATGCTTGCACATGTGAACAACCAAACCTGCAGAGATGCACATCAATGCAGTTCCATAGTGTGAATAACAAACCCAGCATGTGTGAGTGAGATTATTTACATCATTATGCTAAAAAAAAAAAGGACATCTGAATGAACGCTTAGCCTGCAGAGCTGCCCCAGTCACAGGGGAACAGTTCAGGAGAGAGTATTCCTGCTCTTCCTTGCTCCTGTCACAGTTAACTGAGACTGCATCTACACTGAAGAATTAATGCAGTTTGACACCACTTTAACTGTCATGGCTGACTACGATGGAATTCTCAGATTTATAGTTTTGTGAGATATTTAGCCTTCTGTGTCACAGTAAACTACAAAATTCCAGGATTCCATTTGGACAAGTGGCTTATGGGGTGTATGTGTGTCAAATTCTCAGACTTCTTCTGAGTATAACCCCTCTCCAGCTGAGAGAAGGCAAGTAAACAGGAGACTCTAGGAAAAGGTAGGAGAGCTTCTGCCTAGGGACCTGAATCAGGCTGCGAATTCCCCAGTCCAGATCAGGAAACAATGTAAAAATGTTCCCTTCTGCAAATCACCTTTGATTTTGGTCTGTGCCTTGTCCTTAACCCTGTGCAGCTTAGTTCTTTACTTCCCCTCTTACCTTTCCTGTTTTGGAAAAAGAGGGGGTGGGAATGAAGTTGGCACCCAACTCAGTTACATGGTCTTGAGAAACACTCAGTCCCAACTTCACTTCCTTCATCTTTTCTGGCTGGGAAAGATACTGGCAGGCAGTAGAAGATGGTGGTTTCTATGTTGATGGGGCAATGGATCTACTCTAAAAAATGTGAAAAGAGCTAACCAAGGTGCTAAATTTACTCTGTTAATGTTCAAACTAAACACTAAGCAGATTCGCTGTCCCACTTACATGAAAGTCACTAGCCACCACTAATGGAAGCTATTTCACAGAGACAGGACCCCGCCACTGCCTTGAGTCTGAGTAAAAGAGTCTTTCTCCCTTCTCACTCCCAGTTGCGGATGCAGGAATAAAGCGAACTCCTGACTGAGCTGTGCAGCCCCACTAAACACTTGCCAGGGCTGTGAATCTCCATGCTTCACCTTCCCACTCTTCCTTGATGGCTATGTATGAGCTCAGTTCCAGCCTTTGACAAGCCAATAAATTTGACCAACTATTTTTTCATAGTCATACAGTTGAAGAAGGGAGTTTGGGCAGAGCTCAGACATATACCCTTTTTAGTACATCCAATAGAATCCATTAGTCAGCATGGCCATGCTGACTGGGGATTCTGGGAGCTGTTAGCCAAAAAAGTATTTTTTTCAGGAATGAGCTTTGGGTTACCATGATATATGAAGTGATTTTTCAAAAAGAGACTAGGGCCCCATTCACACTACAGAAATAAACCGGTGTGGAACCGGAAGCTAGTATGGAACCGATTTGTGCTTTGTTTCTGTGAAGTTTACATTTGCACCACCTGAGCTCAGTGCAGTTTGCATGCGCACTGAACCCCCTTAGCAGTTATTTTTTAAAGAGCCAGAACAATCCACATCTTCAGTAGTATGACCACACTACTGAATTGATTTGGATCACACTGCATCATTCCTAGAAAAGGAGGTGCCTCCATTTTAAACTGATACAGTGGCAAATGTGAGTGACAACAAGGTTAAAATGGCATGAAGAGATTCGATCATGGTAAATGTAGTGGGAACACTGAACCGATTCTGAATTGGTTCTGAATCGATGTGGTGATGCAAATCTCTTTGTTCAAAAAGTAAGTGTGAATGACCCCTAAGAGGCAAATCAAAGAAATGCTTAACAGGAAATGGACCAGAGAAAGGATGACGACAACAAAGGAGGAGGAGGTGGTGGATTCAAAGTTGTCAGTGGAAAAGGAGGGTGACACTCTTAGAGAGCTTGAGGAGGTCAATAAATCACCACCCTTATCTTGCAAACAGAGCCTGTGACTTCAAAAATTAGCTCATTTATTCTGCACAATTAAATTTATTGAAGTGTGACAGAAAAAGTTTAACAAGCACTGAAGCAGAAAGCCAGCAACAATGGAAGCTAGTATCTAAGTGAAGGGCACAATTAGTTGATTTTCATTTTATTTATCAATATAATTATTGAATTGTATTTATCCTATTTCACAGATTTTTATATTATTGCTGGATGGACTCAGGGGAAGAATTAACTCATTTTTTAAAAAGTCTAATTTAATATGATTATAGACTAGCTATTAAAAGAAAACTTTTCTGAAATACTCTACAATTCTGTATTCAATGAGGCCCCATCATCTAGCTGAGAAATTGAGTCTTCTTCTCTGTGAAAGAACTAAATTGAATATGAACTGTGGACACAATGCATTATTTTAGACTTAGAGGGTGGCTCAACTTCTATCATACAGATGCCCACTCTATGCTGTTTATATCCTTTCTTTTAAAATTGAGTGGTAGATGAGAGATTTAAAAGAAAAATATCACAGTATTTTATATGTAAACACTGTTTACTGACCTGGAAAATATGATTTTGTGATGCTATATTATTGAAATCCTATGATATGTATCTTCACAGTGTATTCTTACCTTTTAGGACTAGTACATAATATTGTAATTTCTCAGAACCACTAGAAATTTTGAAAAAACAAATGTTCCACAAAGATAGGAGAAAATTCCACTAAAGAATTTTCTTATTTGATTTTTGATGTTTGTTTGCTTGAAATGTATGCACGCAGGAATCATAGTATCATAGAGTTGGAAGGGATGCTATTCATCTCTCTTCTGTGCAAGCATCCATTGCTAAAGCACTCCCAAGAGATTGTGTCCAACTTGTGTTTAAAGACCCCCCACCCACCCACCAAGGAAGTACATTCCACTGTTGAATAGTTCTTATCAGGAAGGTCTTCTTAATATTTAGGATAAATCACTTTTCTTTTTCAGTTTGAATTCATTTGTTCATTTCCTAGTCTCTGGAGCACTGGAAAAGAAGCTTCCTCCATCCCTTCCAATATGTTAAGATGGCTATCATTTCAGCTTCCAATCTCTTCTTTACAGAGGAATTTCTAAGAAAGAGGTTCACATGGGAGAAAGAGAGGCAACAAACTTGATTACTTCCACATTTTCATCACTTGTTATGAGTGCTGAGATGAAGACATTTGAAAATGATGCACTTTTATCTTCTCTAGATCTTCTATCTCTCTAGAAGAGTGTGTGTGTGTGTGTGTGTGTGTGTGTGTGTGTGTTCTGAATCTGATTCTGCCCCTCTCTAGACCATGGGAGTCTACCTCCCAAGTATGCAGCATTCATTCTGGGGCATTGACACATTCTGAACTATTTGGTGAAAATGGGAGTATGCAGACAATTTGTTCATTATGCAGCTAAGAGGAAAAGCGATTCATTTGAGATGTGGTGCTGGAGAAGAGTGCTCAGAACACCATGGACAGCCAAAAAGACAAACAAATGGGTCCTTGAACAGATCAAGTCTGAAATCTCCTTGGATGGCAAGATGGTCAAATTGAGGCTGTCATGTGTTGAATACATCATGAGGAGGCAAGACTCATTGGAAAAGACAATAATACTAGGAGGGAGGGACATAGAAAGAAAAGAAGACCACCCACTAGATGGATAGTCTCTGGAGCTTATCGCATGGGCCCTGGGGAATGGCCTCGGAGTGGAATGGAAGGGTGCGTGAAGGGAACGGAACAGGGATATCACCCATTTTACCACATGCGAGAACGCCGCTGATGCCACCAGAAGCCGATGCCACCGGAAACCCCCGTTCCATTCCCCATCTGTTCCAGAGGAGGCGATGTTCAAGAACTGTTCAGAACATCTTGTTTGTGTCATATGAAGATGTAAGTTAACCTTACACCTGGTCTGTTTCTAGTCACTGAGGAGTAATAGGCTCAGCAGTGGTAAATAAGCGTCCACATGTAGAACTATTACATTATGTTGAGCAATGCAGGACTTAAGACAATCCATGTTTTCTGAAAACTCACTGTTAAGTAATTATACTTTTTGAATTTCAACCCCACCTTTCCCATGTCACTGATTACAATCACCCTTCCACCCAATATGCTTGGAAGTTAAACAAGAAAGACTAGAAACCATGCATTTGATAAAGTGGGCTGTTGTCCACAAACCTTATAAAATGTATTCATCTTAAAAGTACCACAACCCCCCCACCATTGTTTTTGCTGTAACAGACTAATGTGCCCTCTCCCCTTTCTTCTGAGCATCTTACACCATAGGGTGGCTTTGAAGTCACTTTGTTTAAATAAACTTAAACTGTATATTTGAATTGCATGTCATGCTGCCTTGCACACCCAAATGAGTTCAGCCACAAGAGAGTTCAAACAGTTTGTAAAGTAATTTGCCAGTCCTGCATTTCTAAATATTGTTTTATTGTTCTTATTGAATCACATCTAATGTCTGCTCAAAAGCCAACATAGTGCAGCTTGAGTGTTGGGACTAGGAATCTGAGAGACTAAGCTTTGAATCCCACCTCGGCCATAAAAAACCATAGGTACGCTTGGACAAGAAACACCCTCTCAGCCAGAAAGGAAGGCAATGGAAACCTCTCTATGAATAAATATTTCCAAGAAAACCACATGGTAGGTTCATCTTAGGATCACCATAAGTCAGAAATCACTTGAAGGGTTTATTCACACAGGCAAAATAGAGCACTTTCAAGCTGACTTGAAGCCTACCAGAAAATATACAATGCAATACCAGGTGAAAACCAACAAGAAGCCAACTGGAGCAAAAAGAAGCTCTGATACTCTACTTTAATGCAGAAAATGCACATCATTGCACCCACATAAAAACAGCATGGAGTAAGTGTGGGAATGCGGGAAAGCCCAGGTGGCGTAAAGAAGCAGCCTTGAGCATGCACCCTGGGATAGATGAGACTTAGCCACCAGTGCCATTGCTCACCATATGGATTTTTGCTTTGTCAAGCATATCAATGGCCAGATGCATCATCAACCCATCGCACCAGTGCCCTGTCATACAAAGAAAGATTACACACAACTGCCCTATCTATCTATCTATCTATCTATCTATCTATCTATCTATCTATCTATCTAAAAAATAGTGCAATGTTTGGGCAGTTTTTGCCCTAAAATTACACAGAAAACCCCTAAACCCATAAAAACAAGCAAAAACATCACACCCGCACAAACACCCCATAACCCTGTACTACCCCAAATGGCAACTCCAAGTAGAAGCACATTTCTTCTTTTCATCATTTTGAGAGTAGTTGCAGAAGAAAGTGGAAGTATTTGGTATGAGATGTGTTCCACACGGGGGATGTTGGGGGAGGATTGGTCCATGGCACCAGTTGTTTGCTCCAGATCTGTGTGAATTGGAAATGGCTTAGGCATGTAAGAATCTTGGTCATGAGAAAGGGCCAATTAGACAACTTTTAACTTCTGAAATTTTATCCAACTTTATATTTCTATGCCTACAAAGAACTGCTAGTTCCCTTTCATTTCCCGACACTTTTACATGGAAATCACTCAAAACAAGTGGGGAACAATCTTCCATTCACAAGGGAAAGCCCGACTGTACATTACTCAACAGATTTTCAAGTATAATTTTTCCATTCTTTTGACTCGGGTCATATTGGCACTTTTCCACAAAGCAATATTAATGCTATGTCAGTTTTTTATTACCTTTTGCAGGACAGAGAGTAATTGCCATATTTAAAATCTTTAAAAACGAAATACATCTCCTTGCTTTCTGCTACAATGTGCACTACAGAGAATGCAGACATTTGTAATATCGACCAAGGAAAAGATAAAAATCAGGCCTATACATTTCTGGAAACTGTTATTTTCTCTTGCTGATGCTAGTTAATTAACCAGAGGTGAATTATTCTCTTCCTTCTCAACACTGTCACTCTTTTTATGTCTATGTGATGAAACCTATAAGTACTTTCATTTTAGGTTAAGATTAATCTTTGTGCTGAATTTCAATTTTTGAGATAAGAGACATTTTTGTAACTATTAAAAAGTCAGGAAGATAGGATGGAAGGGGCAGACATCCCTTACATGCCATCCAAAAGAAGAAATGCATCATCAAAATGAAGGACTAAAGAAAATAATGCTTGCATAAAATTGTGATTGTTGTTGTTATGTGCTTTCAAGTTGACTCTGATTTATACTGACCATATCTTTTTCCTTCAATCATTTTTTTTATTAAAGTTCTAAATGTATTAAAATTTGAAAAAATACAGGCTCATCAACTAAAACACAACTCAACAAAATACAACTCAAACACACATGAAAAAAAAACTAAGCAACCCTATCACACAATCTAACAAAGAATGACTTCCAGCTATCTGTTCTGCAGATAACATAATATTTTCTAAAATCCTACCTCACTTGCTACAAAACAATTGCTACACTTTATCTACCAATTTATACTGGCCCTATCAAAGGGTTTTCTTGACATGATTTATTCATTGATTTGTCATTGCCTTCCTTATGGCTGAGAGAGTAGGACTTGCTCAAGGGCATGCGATGGGTTCCCATGGCTGAGGAGGAATTCAAAGCCTGTTTTACATGGGCCCATTCACACTACACAGTTACAATGGTATTATTCCACTTTAATTGCCATGGTTCCATGCTATGGAATCTTGGGGCATGTAGTCTAGTGGTGTACTGGTGCTTTCCAGTTAATAATTCTTAATGCCCCATCCTTAACTGCAAATCCATGGCATGCTACCATGGCAGTTAAAATGAAATGTTGCATTATAATTGTGTAGTGTGAATGGTCCCTTGGAGTCACATCCCAACACTACACTACACCAGAGTAGCTATCCTATGTTGATATGTATGAAGAGTCACCAAAATTGAAATAACTGCCATAGTTTTGGTAGAAATGCAATGCGTCTGGTATAGTGGTGAGACCAGATGCTAATAGAAGACAGACAAGTTAAATACCTACTTATCATTTTTATCCTTAAACGAGACTTGGACATGATGCCCCTTCAAACAGATGATGTCTTCGAGTAGAAGGGTTCGTTGACAGTCATTCAAATAGAGGACTAGCCTCTGTAATACAGAACACATTGCTATTCTAGAAGAAATGGTAGGTGGAGGACTTCTGATGACCAAATTCAATCTGAGCAACATATGTGTTGGGTGCATTCCAGTAATGGGAAGGACCAAAGGCAAAAGGGTGGGACCAAAAATAGCTTTAAGGTATTGCTGTCAGTACCTAAGCTGTAGGAGAGGCACTTCAAACTTTTAAAATGGGAAAAAGTATGAACCCTAGGAAAACACCAAACAATGGTATCATGGAAAAAGGAGAATGGCAATTTTGTGAATACTAGAGGACTGAACTTGATTAAGACGTGTGGCTTAAAAGTCACAGCAGTTAGGAGGCTAACCAGTATATTTTTATACAAGAAGAGAGCAGCAACAGTGAACCCACCCAGATGTACCTAAATCCAGTTCCTCCTAGTGGCAGAGCTGTATTATCCACAAAGGAAGGATCTATATTAATATAGGATACCCTGGAGGTACTGGTAAACTTTGATGCTCTTTAAATGTTAAAATTCACTTTGGTTTGTGTGCAGATAAGGGAAGCCATTATTCCAAAGAGCACACTGGATGACTTTTCATGTTCATTGAGTTGCCTTATAACACAAACTAGTCAAGTTTCACATTGCATGATGACTGAACATTTGTCATAATTACCTTTCAGGAAGAGACAAAAGAAACAAGGGTAAATCTGATGTATCTCTGCATAATTAAAATACTTAAAAGAATATTTAAAAGAAAAACCTTGGTGGCTTTACAAATGAAATATTTCCCCCTTTATGCATGATATCAGTGGTAGTATATTTGGAGCTTAGTGAATATCAGAACAACATTTAAAACTAGGAGTGCATCTACACTATAGAAATAATTTAGTTTGACACCACTTTAACTGACATGCTCCCATCCTACAGATGAATGCTAAAGACCTTGTGAAACTACAAATCACCGGATTCAATAGGATGGAGCTATAGCAATATCAACTTTCATTGTCTCTACAGTGTAGAAGCAGTCCAATTTAAAGCAAGAAGAAACATGTTTTAAAAACTAGATTTGGATGTCATGTCTATACTCAATGGTTTGCAGAAATGCAATGTTTTTGGACTACAGCTTCCAAAACAATTTTAGACATCTGGGAATTGAGTAGTGTTTCCAAGTCACATATCCACTTACTTAAGAAAAAATCTAACTCAATGAAACCATGCTAGATGGGTGAATTCTATTAAGGAGGTCATGGGTATGAATTTACAGGACCTAAGGAGAGCAGTGGAGGTTAGGGAATCTTGGAGATATCCATCGGGTCACCATGGGTCAAGACTGACTTGAGGGTAGTTAACAACAACAACAAATATACATTTAGACCTTTAAGAAATTAAAAGAAAAGAGCATTACGTAGCAGTTATATTATCCACCTGGTTAGCTAATAAATATAGGGGGCTCTTGGAAATGATTTCTTAGCAATCACTGCCTTAACCCTGGTTGTCAGGAAGGAGAACATAAGAATAGTGTTGGATCAGACCAAAGACTGTCTCATCCTCCTTCTCATAGTGGTCAACAAGATGCTTCTGGGAAGCCAAAAAACATTATCCAAAAACAAAATATGCTTTGTTTAGAATGATATTTTCTAATATGCAAATGCATGCAGATTTAATCAATTAATGAATCAGTTTAAACTCTTATGATTAATCAACTGAAATTCCTTTAATCACTTGAGAGCCCTGAACAGCAATTTCTTTCTACATAAGCAAACCTCTCAGAATTTAAAGTCTGATTCCTCATCTATTTCTTGAGTTATAACTAAATGTCAACAAACATCTAGATGTGATTTAATGTACCAAAGTTCCATTTATGGTCCTAACGCCTGGTAGTAAAACAAAGCCTTCAGCCTGCAAACCCTCCTGCAAGGTAGCATGGAGAGGGGGCATCATTTGCTATCACTGTGGATGGATAGTAATTAGACTTTGTGGGTGAGGGCTTGGGGAAATTCCTAAGCAAGCTGAGGTCCTGTTGTGAGCTGCTAAGGTGTTTGGGTTGTGGGAGCGGGGGACCTAGGGGAGGCACATGAATAAGCAAAGGGCAAGTGCGCTATTCAGTAAGGCATTTTTAATATTATTTATCATGTGGTTCTAGAATATACTGTGGAGCAAATAAGTGATGTTCTTGAAGCTGGGATAGGAGCATTACTTGTCAGGGATGGGGAAGAGTCACACAAGGAATGTATTCAAGAGGTTTTCTTTAGGACAAAGAGACTAGTTTTATATGAAGAACATATGGTGAATGTCCACAGGATTCAAGAATCAACTCTATCCCTAAAACACCTGAGAGTGAAGATTCAGCTGCAGCAAGGTCAGTTACAATCATGTCACACATTTATCCATCAGACAAATAGGTTTGTCTATTTGGGTTGCCCCATCTTATATCTAGTGATCTCAGGGACAAGGTAAAGACAATAAAACAAAATTATTGTTAACAAGGTAAAACTGTAAAGAAATTCCCAGTTTTGTAAAGTCTGAAAAGCAAGTGATGAGACACATTTTACCTTGGCACCTAGTTTTGGTATTCATGAGGGGTCCTGGAACAACCCCCCAGTGGATACCAAGGGCCACCATACCTTGCTACTGTCCCTATTTGGCAGGGGCCATCTGTCATCCTAGTTTTTAACTGGGTTTTAAAATTTCCCAATTTTCTTCTTCTCCTCCCACTTTCCACCTTTGTCCTCAGCTTATTCTAATTGCTGCAAACTAAATTCAAAGTGCAAACGTAGTTTGTATTTGATCAAGTCAACGGAAGCAGCAGAAAGGAGAGAAGAGGGCAGAATCTTGACTTCCCTATAGACTCAAACAAATCTGCTGCAGCCTCTTCTAGTTTGTCTGTTCTCCCTGAATAATAACTTTTGCCATCTCGACCACACTCTGATGCTGCTTGGCCACACATGCCCCAGTGTTCATTTGTAAAATGTTGGAGGATATGGTACACAGACAATCCTAATTCTGTAGAAGAAATATACACTCAGTTGTACATAAGTGCATTGGGTCCAAATAGCAAGAATTGCAGTAGATCTGGCAGCCATGTTTTCTTACTATCTTTGCAGAACATTTAGGCAGAAAAGGGATCTCCATGCCCACCTCAGTTCTAGCCCTTCTTTCAGACATGTGTGCATATCTCAGAATCACATCTGTCTCTGGCTTCATTGTACCCTTCTTGGCAATAACATGATGATGTTACTTCTCTAGTCACATTTTTCACTCCCACAGAGATACCAAAGTATGAAAGAAAACACGTTGGTCTGTTTTTTATATCTCATCTCTTCTTGCCTAGATAACAAAACCAGGAATACTGACACAGTTTTGCCTGATATGCAACACAAAGGGGGAAACTGCTTTCCTGACCTGCTTTCTAAGTTCCATACCTGCCTCCCTCTCTTATTGTGAACCTGCCTCCCTTTCTTGTTGTTAATGTATTGGTTGGAATAATAGGAAGGGGGTGAGACTAAGTAGATTGCTCTTATAAGAGAAAGTGGGAGAATACCAACCTATTTTTCCAGTGTCTACTTGCTGAGGTTTTAATTCAGGAAATGACATGGGGCATCATGGATGAATGTCACCATCTTGCTCCATATCCAATTGGCCAGTCTATGTTTGGGACAGACATTTTAGCAGCAGTTAATTCAGCTAGATCAATGATGGGGAGAACTTGGACGTTACCTCCTGGTGGACACCTCCAAAAACACCAAGCAGCATGAGAAGTCTGAGAGTTGTAGTCCAACAAGTAATTCCCACTCCATGCCCTAAGGGTGGGCAACTGTGACTCTACAGATGTTATTCACTGCAGTTTCTACCAGCCCTTCTCAACAAAGTCAAAGGTGAGGAAGTATGAAGGGCAACAGTTGTCCAAACCTGATTTGGATTTTTTCAGTGTAAGTACAGTACTTGCAATTCTGTTGGTGACAAGCCCTTTTTTGAAGAGCTGTTTTTACTTTTGTGAAGTCAAAGGCTTTCATGGCCGGCATCCATAATTTTTTTTGTGGGTTTTTCATGCTATGTGGCCATGTTCTATAAGAGTTTATTCCTGATGTTGTTTTTTCTTTTGTCTCACAACATTATGAATTCCTTCCTTTTCTAACAAGTTGCCTACTTAAAAGTGTTCCCATTTAAAACTGTATCTAGTGTATTGT
>NC_056525.1:174616258-174636676 GCF_019175285.1 Sceloporus undulatus
TCATAAATTACAGTGGTGTAAATCTGCCTCACATCATTGCAGTTCACTATTGCAACATGCCCAACTACTGGAAGAGACACATCTCTACTTTTCCCTTTCTCTCTCTAACAACATGGAAATGGCTCTTTTGGTTGGGGTCTGCACTGCTGAAAACACAAGTTTTGTGTGATAGCATTAGGGGACATAGCTACATCTCTGTAGCTACATTTCCTGATGCAGAATCTTGGACTATTTTAAGAACTATTTCTGCAAATCAAATGAAGTATTTAATTAGAACTGATATGATTGACTGATAGACTGCAATCTTATACACATTTATTTAGCAGTAAGTCCCACTAAGAGAGCCAGTGCGCCATATGGATTTGTATACTGGTCTATGACTGGAGGTCAGGGTTTGAGTTCCCGTTTGGCCATGGAAGCCCACTGAGTGTCCTTGGGCAAGTCACGTGTTTTCAGCTTCAGGGGAAGCCAATCACAAGCCTCCTCTAAAAACAAATCTTGCCAAGAAAACCCCATGATAGATTCGCCTTAGGGTCGCCATAAGTTGGAAATGACTTGAGGACAAACAACAAAGTCCCACTGAACTCAGCTGGGCATATTTCCCAGCAGACAGATAGAGCTGTCCTGTGAGATTTCTGTAATTGAGTGACAGTCCTAATAGCTATTTGTTTCAACAGGCACATCCATTGCCACAAACCAACAAGTTAAATGGCTTCATTCCCTGACCTTCCATACAAACTTTCATCAGCATGGGGGGGCTGAGGTTATGCAAAAGCTGGCAGTTAAAAAATGCAGCGCTGAAGAAAAATAAAGCAATTTCATTTAGAATAAATATATATTTTTAATGGAATGCCCCCACCTTCTTAAATGTATTTTTAGAACAATTGCAAAATAAAAGAAGCCCAGAGGTTTTATGCATGTCTCCACTCTGCTCGTGACTTAATTTATTTCTTTAATATGTTTTATACCCTGCAAAAAAAAAAATGTTATTCTTTTGAGACTCTCTTCTAGTCTATGTTTTGCATATATTATTTGCTGTAAAAGATTAATGAGGTAGTAGAAGCAATTTCTAATGGATTCCCTTGGTTTCCTCCCCTCCCCCTTTAAAACATACACAACCATGAATCTGCTAAGTGTTCTTGGCGTGAGGGATGGGGTGAAAAGAAAGTAATGAAATACAAAGCCTCTTTAACAATTTCTCCTCTCCTGCCCTGCCACTCAGTTATAATGCACTAACCAAATCCACTGTACTAACTGCCCATCAGTCAAGTGTATTTGCCAAACCTTTGTGGAAGCTGTGTATTTTTCAAGGTTTATCCAAAGAGCCCTATACAAATTTCCGAGGTAAAGCCAGCCAATAAAGGCAATTTATTCAGGCCTTCTGAAGAAAACCTTCTCACACTACTGTGGAAAGGAGTGAAGTCTGAGAAATTAGCCGTGCAAAGTTTACCACAGAAAATGCCTAATTTTGGTATGCGAACGTTATACAGACGACTCTGTTCATGTTGACAAAGGCTAAATAAGCAAATCTTCTCCCAAGCATTAAAAAGGAGACGATTGGCTAAGCAGAGCCATAGTTAAACCAAGGGAAATTAATCCTTTCCACTTCTTAGGCCAACTAACACTCACTACAGTAGCCATGGGAACATGGAAGGGAAATGTTAGTCAAGTAGAGAGCATGAAAGAAACAAGAACAAATATGGAAGGGACCAGCATAGCGAGAAAGATGGTGGGAAGTGATAAGAAATCATGCCATGCAAGTCTCACAGTAACTACAAGCGTTTCAGGAGTTTTTGTTTGTTTCTATGGTTTGGAAAAAAACCTAGAATCATGTAAAAATAAATGGATTCTGGGGAACATCCCAAGATATGATCGTAAAATATTTCTGATTGCAACATGGAAATGTTTCCAGTTGTGTAAGTGGAAATACTTACAGGCCAACAGGTTCTGGTGTAGCAGATGTCAAATCCAGTGGCCTGTTCTGGGACAAAATAAGAGCCAATGTGTTGTAGAATGGAATATTGGTTTTATGAAGGAAGCCTCTGCTACCAGTCCTTGATCGGCCATGGAACTCGCTTTGGCCACTTATTCTTAGTCCAACGCCCATCATAGGAAGTTAAAAATGAGCAAATTGGAGGAAGAGTAAAATTGAAATCCTCCTTCCTGCTGCTTGGCATAGCAAGACAGAAAAGCTTTACAGACCTCATAAAAACAGAGCAATATGAGTGCCTTCCTAACCTTTTCTAAAAGGTGGATCCAAAGTTTAAAAATTACTACTAAAAATGGGAACAGTCTTCAACTGCCACTGCCCAAACTTTGAAGAAGGGGACAAATAGGCCCCCTGACCACATCTCAGATGACAAGTGGGGTCATATGTCAGTGAAACTTCCTTCAGACCTGAGAATTTTTGGATCATAGTGCTCAGAATCCTTCATCATAGCCACTGTTGCCTTATTCTGGTATGAGAGTTCCAAAATGTGCAAAGCAAATAATAAATAAGAGATGAGATCCTGAATAAGGAAATGCAGCGGTGATGATGGAGCTCTGTCACCATGACTACATCTCTTGATGCAAACCACTAAGAGCTGGGGAGTGAGGCTATCATGCTGTCCCACCTGGTTGTCACAGGTGTAAGCTTCTTCATTCACCAGCAAACAAACCCCTATGTTGGTGCCACTGTCTGGCTTCTAAGGTAGATGTGGAGATGCAATGACCCTAAATGTAAATTCCAAAATTTACAAGGTTATAAATCAGGCTCACAGCATCATAAATAACAATCAGGATGCCAGCCTATGTGTACTTCTCAAATCAAGGGTGCATCTAACCTACAGAATTAATGCAGTTTCACACTGCTTTAACTGACAAGGCTCAATGCTATGTAATTCTGGGATCTGTAGTTTTGTGAGACATTTAGCTGCCTCTTGTCAAGATTTTTGGTGCCACAGCAAACTACAAATCCCAGGATTCCATAGGATGGAGTCATGACAGTTAAAGAGGTATCCAGCTGCATTCACTCTGTAGTGGGACAGCAACGCAAGTTTGAAAGCCATTACAGAACAGGAGAGTCAGGGATGCAACTTATGTGACAGGATCTGCTGTGAAATACCTCTACACCAATTTGTGAAACCTGATGCAAAACAAGAATGAGAATGATGTGCACATAAGATGTTTAGAAATGTAATGCATCAAAACTGAGATATTTCCACACTCACAGATGAAGCCCATCACCTGTCAAACATCACCTGCTGGTATGAAGGAACATGGGAAAGGCTGGTGCAAGGGAAACTGGGCTTCCTGTGCAGAGAAGTAGGCATGCTGTCACTGTAGAAAAAAGGCAACAGAGCTTACCATACAGCAAGCACACTAGGTCCTATCAGTAAACCAGTAGCTGCCTTCTCTTCTAAATTATGCCCTGTTTTAATGGAAATGAAGAAGTGGCCCTAAAACCTGGAACTGAATGACTGTGACAGAGATTGGAAACAAGCCATGCCCTGGGATGAATCTGCAGGAAAACAGTTCCCATTATGGGGCTTTATGTCAGATATTGTCTTCTGCTGCTGTTAGTTCAAATTACTGTAGTCCTCCTTATGAAGAATAAGATATCCATTTACTCCTAACATTCACTTACATGGGTCACAGGGTTGGCCCTGCCATTAGGCAGAATGAAGTGGACCCCTCAGGCAACAAATTCAAGCTGTCAAGAATGGGGAGGAGTGTTATTTAATCACTTAATTAGTTAATCATCATTGAATTACATCCTTCTCCTCCCCTTCTCATCCTTTTTACTGTCAGGAATGGGAACCTGTGGGATTTTCTGCCTCAGATGCCCAAATAACTTTTGGCCTCAGGTACTTTATGTCTTCAATTTAGTATATGGGCGAACAACAGCAAACCTGCTACCTTTCCCCCTCCCTGCCCCAAATATTTATTACTCTGGTTACGAATTAGACAATCTGTATTAAAATAAGTAAATAAGTAAATAAGTAAATAAATAAAGGTTTGTGCCATTCCAGGAATTGGAATGGCACAAACATGCGCCAAGTATCACACATATGTTTCATTTCTAAAAATGAAAAAAGTCACATTCCTGCTCTTGTTTGAAAGGTGCTCAGTATTGTTATGGGGTTCAGCAGAACAGCTCTGGGTAAAAACTACCAACCATCTCACCAGCATCCTTCTCATGCTCCCTTTTTGGGGGAAAATCTAAATCCATAACAATGGGTTGAGCCAAGGGGCAGATAAATGCTTACTTCCCAACAACTCGGGTAGAAAGCCAGAGCTGAAAAGATATAATTTCTCCATAAAACAGACTGAGGGCAATTAGCAAGATTGGTCCAGTTGATACAGTATTCTAATGGAGGAGATCTCTATTGAAGAACAAAATGTGATCTCTAAGGCCACCAGAACCCAAACCATATAGATTAGACTGTACTGTTGTTGTGTGCCTTGAAATCATTTCTGACTTATGGCAACCCTAAGGTGACCCTATCATGGTTGGGTTTGGACAAGATTTGTTCAGAGGGAGTTTGCCTTTGCCTCCCTCTGAAGCTGGGTGTGTGTGACTTGCCCAAAGTCATCCAGTGGGTTTCCATGGTCGAGCAGAGATTCGAACCCTGATTTCCAGAATTGTAGTCTAACGCTCAGGCCACCACACCATGTTGGCTGTCATAAATAATATTACATAGACATTATCTAAGGCTTGAAGACGTTGTTGCCTAAATCAGCCCAAGAACAACAAACATGGTTGGGCATGTGCAAGCAGAAGCAACTTCTGATTGGGGAATAGCCAATAATCAATCAGTGTTGGTCAACAATAGGAGTGGGAAACACAATGTGTTGCAGACATAAATGAATTATCATTCCTATCAGCTGTAGCCTGTATAGCCATTGGGGAGAGGTTTGTTGAGCTGTAGTCCAACATCAACCAGAGAGACATTTCAGGCTGTCATCCCTGAACATGACAACCTTCAGTGAGATGATGGAAAGTTTAATAAGGCTGATGCCATGAAATTAAAGAGGCTTGTTTAACAATATCATATGTCATGATTATTTAGAAACTTGTTGGATAGCAAAATAGCAGATAACTAAGTGAGTGAGCAGGTGTGCTTGGAAGTCCCCAAAGATTGCTAAGTGCTTTGGGAAACCACTACTTAGATGAACTTAGTACATCTCTCCTTTTTCAAAGATGAAATGTCTGGGTACATATCTCTCTTCTGTTTACCTGTTTAACTTGGCAGTTAACAATAAAAACAGAGAACACTGCAATTTATACACACTGCTCAGTAAATGCAGGTAGCAGTTATAAGTGGGGGAAGTGAGAGATTCTCCAGACGTGATTGTTTTTGACTTGGGAGCAGAATCATGCAAGAATCTCCTCTGTAAGATTCACAGCAAGCCTCCTCACAGAAGCAGTTTCTTATAACTGGAGGTTGTGTGTTTTTGGGGCAGGGTAGTTGAATTTTTTTTGTTTGAGTTTTTGTGGGGGGGCTTTTTGCTTATTCTTCTTCTGTCTTCAGCCCCTGCATACTCTTGAGATTCATCCAGCCTTCCAGATCAGTTTTCCTGGAGGCAATGGGAGTCACATTGGTGGAGGAAGAATTTACAAAGATTATCTGTTTGTTGCCTCCAGTAGTGCCAGCCCTACCATTAGGTGGAGTGTGAGGCAGCTACTTTGGGCACCAAATCTAATGAATCTGCCACTTCTTCATCCAGGGAGAGCTTTTGTTTCTCTAGAGAAACACGACTACATTGTGCAGCTCTCCAAACCTACTTCTTAAATGTCTATAGGGCTGTATGGAGGCTTCTGGGATTTGCAATAAAAAAAATAATTTCCAGGGTCTGAGATACTTATATACCATTGTTACCTGATTCTTTTAATTGGAGATTTCAGGATCTGAATATGGGACCTTTTGCATACAAAAAATGTCAACAGTCTGCCACTGAGCTCAAATTCCTCCCCAAAATATTAGATGGGAGAAGATGAACTTATACAGTGATGTCATGAGTCTCAGCCAATACTTGCCTGTGGCACTGGTACAACCGCAAGCACTATAACAAATCAAGTTCTTGCTGATGGAAGACTCCCAGAATGTCTAGCAACTGCATCTAGTGATTTAAATTAACAGGAGAAAGGTGCTTTTTTCATTACAGGGGAAATTGAATCACAACTGGCCTGTGAAGTCACTCCAGGGCAGCCATTGCTATTGGAAAGCAAGGCTGTGTGTATAATTTGCACTTGGAGACAAAATGACAAATGTGCTAATAAGAGCACAGACTCCATCGTCTGAATGCAAGTTTCTAGCCCCTATGCTTCTGATCATAATATTCAAAATGTGTACAGTGTGTGGGTAGGCATACTAAATATAATGAAGGGATGTGCTGTGGACATGTCTTCATTTGATGAATCTTATCATTTTAGCCTCTGAAAAAGAAAGGGGGATATCAACAAAATGTGTACTTTGTCTGCCATATGACAACAGAACAGCTGGGACATTTCTGCATGACTTAGTTTAATGTAATGAGACTGGAATCTGAACATTTTCTAGGCAAAAAGAATAAAATAAAGAGATGTGATCATCTAGATAGTTGTAACAGTGACACTTTACCAACCAGGAGCCAAGAAAACAACAACCAAGTAAATAAATAATTAAGAAAGAGAGACAAAAAGGATCACAAACTTGATTTCAACATATAAAGTACCAGCTCACCAAGGATTTTCTTTTGAAGAGCGTGTGTAGAGGTATAGCTATTGGGGGCGGAGGGGGGGATTGTCCCTCCCAATAAGAAGTCTGAACCAATGATTTTTTTCCCTTCAGTCTCCAAATTTCTTGTATTGCAGAGTGTGAGATATTGAAAATCTTTCACACCAAGAACTCTCATATTACATGTATTCACATCCCCTTGGTAATGTTGCCTGCCCCTTTTTGCCTGCCTAAATTCTATTTCTAAGTGCCTAACTGATGTTTTAAATTAGTGCAATGTTATAAATTTGGAAACTGAAGGTAAATTTCATCAGGAGCAGAAGTCTTATCATGGGGAGGGCTAATTTTGCCCCCTCCCCATAGCTACACCCCTAGATGTGTGCCTTTTTTGACATGATTGCTGTTATAGCAGCCAGATTACAAGTCTTTTAAAAGATATATCCAAACAACTTGTCAGAATGAATAATACAACTGACCTTAGAGTCTTAACTTCAGAGGAACATGATATGGTTCAGCAGTTAAACCAGAGCTTTAAAAACACTGTTGTTAGTCCTCCAACTAGAGTGGACTCCTTGTATCAAAGATATTTACTTCTGGGTTGACTCATCATTTAGGAGAAGCAATACAACAGTAAGAAAGATTGAAAAGGCAGATGAAATAATGATAAATGAATCAAAAATATTATCACTAATAAATATACAGATTTCATTGATAAAGAGTCAGAAATATATACCAAAACTATCCACAAAGACATGTTCTGAAAGAGACAATGAAAGCCAGCAAGAATACATTATGAATACATAATAATACTTGCTCTAATATTCATTAAGAAATTGACCATGGTTTTAGACTGCCTTTGCAAGATTTTATGGTACTTGTATTTTGTTGTTTTGCTGGACTCTCTAATTATGCTTGGTAATTATGCCATAATAGGCCCATAAAATCCTCTTGGTATCTTTTTCATGTGAAAGTTCCCCTATGAAAGCTATTGGACTTTTTTGTCTGATACACAACCTACCCATTCAGTTTATGCTCATGGAAGTGAAGTTGCACATGCATTGCTGTTGTATAGGAGGATGCACATTTGATTGTTCATTCTATTACACATTGATATTTGATGTGCATCTGGTTGTGTCATGAAACACAAGAGTTGTGTAGCACAATCAATGCATAATTCTACAGCACCTAATTCTGATGCAAAATCCCAGTCAGAATCCCCAGGCAAAAGCCAGTATTGAGATACATCATCTTGTATAGGTCTGCGGTCATATGTAGAAAGTTGAGGAACTATATCCTAACACAGAGGGGCATTCTATTGTGTTGTCTCTTGTTCAGGGTTCGTCTGTATCAATTCTATTTACATAGAAGACTTTTGCTATTGTTGGCAGCAAAATTCCTGGCAATGCCACAGCATGTCCTTCCAAAAATCAGTGCTGGAACTCCATGCTCATAACTTGGAAGAATTGTGTTTTCAGCACAACTTTTTCCATACCCCAAAGCTTGGCATAAACGATCTGCCCTGCCTTCAGTCAAGCTACACATTTCCCCTTGAGTCCAGAATTTCAGAATTGCCAATGATTTGTTTCCACTATCATGCAACATCATTCCAGAGGCTGTGGGATTAGAGATATTTTCCCCTAAAACATGAAATTTATAAGTCAGGTATTCAAGGTATGTTTAGCTCTGGAATGCTACAACATAGCAGGTGATGCATAGATTTTGACCATGATGACTGAAAAGCCTTTAGGATACAGCTAAGGTGCTTCATTATCAGTCATGCTAAACTCATGACTGAGTTGGCAATCTGCCTTCACAACATTCTGCCCCCTTCTTCCCTCTTTTTTTCCCTTTGTCTTCCCCTATTGCTGTTTTAAAACTTATCTCTTTGCTTAGGGTTGCCATATTCCAGTCCTTCACATTCAGGCATGAAATTTGCATATTATGCAAATCATTATAATTATGCATATTATTAATTTGCATTCTTATTGTGCTAATTCAACACATTAATCATTTCACTTTTTCTACCACTGTGTTTCAATCTCAATACTAGCTAAGAGATAATTTTTTACTTTCATTGCCAACTGATGTGAAGAGAAAGATGCTTCCAAGAAACCCAAGAGTAAAAGAGACTCCATTTACTCTCTTGAGCCTGTTTGGAAGAAAAGTTCTACAGTGCTGCCTACTCTAGGCTCAAACTTAAAACACAATCACCACACAACACACAACCTTTTCTTTTTTCCTTTCCCACCTTCTGGGCCTGTTGGAGGAAGGTGGGAGGGAATGGTAGAGTAAGGTTGCAATGCTATGCTTGTGCAGTAGCAACAAGAGCCTGCAGGACAGGATGATGCTCCTGCCAGTGCCAGTTGTTTTGCACAGTTTCATCACTACTATTGTATTTTAACCTACCCATTGGACTGTGATGAAGGAGAAATCCTGGATTTACTGTTTCAACTGACCAGCAGGATGTTTTTTGGTCCCTTCAATCCAGGATTTTTCGGGTTTTCCAGGAGAAATGGCAACCCTATCTTTACTGCTAACCAGACAGTCAACACAAAGTGTGACTATGTTAAATGTGTTCCAGTCTTCGTACCTTAGCCTATACATTTCTTGCTGTATTCAACTACTTATAGGATTCAGCTCTGAGGTTAGAATGGTGTACAGTGCATACAGCACACTCTGGCACATTACTAGCACTAAACAGGAAATATGGTGGAACAAAATGATGCCCACTATGTGGAATTACCTTCCCTGTGAGATTAGGGAGATTATCACATCCTTCTTTTTGCCTGATTTGGGAACAGGCTGGGCATGGGATTAAATGGATTTAAATGGATCTTACTGCATGCTACCATGCCCAATTCAGCCGCATAACGTACCTGATCTGGTCTCCTGTCATACTTTTCAAAGACCAATCTTTCCTGTTCTTTAAAAAGTACGCCAGGAGTCTGGATCAGGTATGTGATGTGGCCAAATTAGGAATGGAATCATGCAATAAGATCCATTTAAGACCATGCCCAGCCCATGCCCGGATCAGGTGAAAAGAGGCATGCAATAATCTCCTTAGTATGTTTCTAGTGTTGGATGCCTCCATCACTTTTGCCATCAATAGTTACCTTTGAGTTTTTAGTTAATTGTTTGTAATTTGTGATTTTTCACAGATTCTATCATTTTATTATTTAGTTGCTTTTGCTATTTCAAGTTTGTTGTAAAGGGGAAGTAGTATAAAATGGTAAATAAATAACTAGACTTTTCTCATGTCTCAAAGCCATTGGCTAGAATGGTGTAAAAAATTAAATTCATAAGTTCAGTCTCCTTTCATTAATATTTTCACAAATGTTGGCATTAAGTCAAAGAACAACATGCCTGCAAAATATATTTACATGTTGTACCTTGAATGCAAATGTCAAGCCTTTATAGACAGTGCATTTTGTACCCGCCAGGATCAGAAAGCCAACATCCTCCTATCCACAACTGCCTTCCTCTCCTCTTAAAAGAAAGAAAATGCAAAGACAGCCCAAAATTCCCTTCAGGTAAAGGCACCGGGCCAGAAGCTTGATGCTTTTTGTTTCCATTGCTTGTATTCCTTTATTTGTTTTTATTGCCTTTCTGTTGTTGATGTTGTTGTTTCTGTTGTAAAACTCAAGTGTTGCTCAAGACGGAGAGCTTGGCAGCCTTCCCACAATTCTCAGCATGTGGGAATAGCAAGTAACAAAGTGTTAACACCTGCCAACTGGTGGTTAGGTGTAAATGTCTTTGTTAACAACAAACACTGCTGCTGGCAGTCATCGGAGCAAAGCAGCAAATCTGTTCCCTTCTCCGATGTGGAAAACACCAAACGATGACAACAAAAAGCCACCTAATTGCTCGATTAAGATGTATCAATCCTGGTAACTGCTGATCTAGAACACTGAATCCCTGACATTGACTTCACTCCTGATTAAACAGAATCATTTCAATGCCAGCTTTTCCCAGAGAAGTCTCAGAATGCCACGTGTGCCTTTGGGGGAGTCACAATGAATGCATGGTACAGCACTGACCCTGGTGGGAAACAAAAGAAATAGATAATTTTTGATACCACTGTTGCAAAAATAAAGCAACAGGCAAAACACAAACTGGCAATTTACAGGAAACATCAGTACTCCCTTTCCTACAGTTGTAATCATGAAACCTTCCATTTCCTCCCCCATCTTCAAGATTTCTTAGCAAAGCTGGTGCTGATTTTTCCTTTTTTGGCCCCACTGAGATATCAATTTCACACTATGGTCCATTTTACTCACTGTGAGAGGCCAAGCTCTCTTGCCACCTGAAACCAGAAGGGAAGCACCACTACCATATCTACTGCCCCTTAGAGCTTTCCTTGGCCCACTAAGGTATATAGCGAGAATGGGGAAAACGTGGCCTTGAGGTTACACGTAACCCCAAAACTACTTTGTGGCCCTTAATCCTTCCAGAGTCCTTGGACTACCAACAGGGCAGAACAGGGGACTTGATGCCTCTTCTGAGGCCCTGTCACATTTAGGGTTGTTGTTATGTTCCTTCAAGTCATTTCCAACTTATGGCAACACTATCACGAGGTTTTCTTGGCAAGATTTGTTCAAAAGAGGTTTTTCTTTCCCTTTCTCTGAGGCTGAGAGTATGTGACTTACCCAAGGTCACCCAGTAGGTCACCCAGTAGGTTTCATGGCCAAGCTGGGAATCAAACCCAAGTCTCCAGAGTTGTAATCCAACACTTACACTACTGTTACTATAGTGAAAACTGGAGACAGCTTTAATGGCTGTGTATCTTTAATGGCTGTGGAGGAGAGGATTTTAGTTAGTCAGCTTCATGAACAACAACACATTCTCTCTCTTGGACACACTGCACTATTATAGCATTGTGATTCCACTTTTCAAGTGCCATGGCAACATCCTAGGGAATCCTAGGGCTTGAAGTGTGGTGAAGTGCTGGAGTCTTCTAGCTGAAAATTCTTAATGCCCCTCCAAATCACAAGATTCCATAGGATTTTGTCATGGCAATTGAAGTGGAATCATAGCACTATAACTGTTTTTTATGAAAGGGCAATTCATTTTTAAATAGGTTGCTGAGAGGGGCTCAGCATTGATTAGCATCAAACTAACTATGTTTTCATAACCAGAAGTGGCCTTCCAGTCACTTCCATATGAGGAGGGTATTTTGGCAATCCATGAAGCTCCTTCATTGCTTGGGACAGAGCAAAGCAGAGAGTGGAAGGGTTCTGAGAAGAGCCATATCACCTGCACAAACCAGACAGTACTGACCTCGGTAAGAGCTGGTCAGGTACCAATACCTGAGTCTCAGGATCCCCCCAAGCCAGTTTCCTTTATTGTTGCATGGTTGCTTGAATCTGTGACAGAAACCTTGCCAGGCACATGACCTAGAAAGTTTTCCAGTTTCTAGGTTTCAATGTACCGCACAGAAGGTCAGGCAGACATTCCCTTCATTCACATTTTAATGTTAACTCACCATTTCTTTCCAAATCAATATGCAAACTGAAACTTGGCTGTTCTTTGGTTTTCATGTCTCCAGATTTTCCAGTGCTGCTTTCTAGTCCAAAAAGAATGTGCCCAGATGTACCTGTTGGAGGAAAGTGTGCACAAAAATAAGACATTTGGTGAAATTAACACAGGAAGGTGCATTATAATAATAAAAACGGCTTGCCAAAAGCGCACACTTTGGTGTGTGTGTGTGTGTGTGTGTGTGTAGATTAGGAGAAAGGGACATGAAAAGCCATACAAATGTTTCTGCTGAGTTTTTTTAAAAAATCACAAAGTGACAGGGTCGAAAAAAGAGCTCGAAAAAAAGTGAAACTAAATGAAACCAATATTGACAGATTCATTCTTTCTTAACATCCTTTAAACTTAACCCAGCCTCCCAGTACATTTTAAATGAAAAACCAATTGAATTAATATGAAATATATCAAAGAATATTGATGTTTCTATACAACCACAACAGTAGGATGCTAGTAATGAAGGATCGGTTTTTTAAAGCCCAGGGTTGCAAAATGTTGCAAATTACAGATATTGCTACATAGGGCTATGATAATCAAAAAGAAGGGTAAACTCATTCTAAAACAAGGCAAGCAAGGAGTACATGTTTTCAAGCTGGATAACACAACAAAATGTCTTGAGCAAACTGTGTTTTCCCTAGTGTGTCTTACATCTAAATATGTTGGGAAGATAATTCCAATAAATTCACACATGATGCTGTACCCGTTGTGAGTTGGAGCCCTACCATTTGCTCATCACAGAGATCTGTATCTAGAGTCAACATGAATGTATGTTCTAAAGAAGGCAGCAGCAGTAAATATTCACTTTCATTTTTAAAAAGGCAAAACCATACCTATCCACTTACCCCTGTCCAGCCCACCAATATTATATGTTTGATTCATATCATATCAGAATGGCTTACAAATTAGGTTAGGAAAATACAATGACTTTCTCAAACTTTTGGTTATTATTTAGGAAACTAGTGGAATTTAAGCCCTCCTGGTTCATCTTGTTGACTATAGTAGCTCAGAATTCAAAATTGAACAGTAAAGTCTAAGTTCTGAGAGCTAAGTTCTGGTCACAAGCCATTTTATTTTTGTAACAATTCAAGATTCTTAAGAATCTTGAGTTTTTGATTGTGCTTTATTTTATAAGGCAAACTTATGAAACAATTAAGTACTCTATTCTTCAGTCTTTATTGTTACAAATATAAAACAGTGCATATGATTGATTCTGCACCAGATACTAAGTATAGTTGCTGCTATAGCATAGACCTGCAATCTTTTCACTATTTGGGAATTCATCATTGTTTTCATGTGTAACATTTTTGTGAAATATAGTATAACCTGTATATATTCAATATATGTATTTCAAATGTTCACATGACCTACTGACCATTAGCATTCTAAATCATCTTCACAAGGCAAACATATTGTACTCATAGGGTAAGGTGAGAGATAGTAATGTATCTCACAAGTAGAGTAATTAGTCTTCAGAAACACCACTTCCCACACATATACCTCCATGTTTGGATGTGAAAGAGAGAAAACTACAGACTGCAAGATGCAGGGCAACCTCAGCTGACTTCAGACTAACTGAAATGTCAGGAGAGGCTGGGGCTAAAATAATAATAATAAAAAAAACCCAGGAGATTTCTGTTTGTCATATGTCTTCTTATTTATGTTACTTTCAGACAATTGTTTCCTCTTGTTGTGATATACCTCTTGTACTTCAGTAACATATATTCTACCACATTCCATATATTTCATTGTATATGCTATTATAAAGAAGGACAAAGTAATAGAATACTGTACGGAGGATCCAGTACCACAGACAGTGTTTAGCTCCCAAGGTAAGTTTAAGTAGGGTTTTATAGTTTTTCCTATGCTTCCAAATCTGTCACTTTGATTCTTCAACATGTAATAAATAGAGTGCATTAATTTCATTACAAGGACATTGATCCAAGGAGACATGAATGGCGCCAATGTGTTTGTGTGCACTCCTTGTCGCCAACAGATGGACCATGCTGTTCGTTTTAGCCTTTTGACAGATTTTGTTCCCTTTATGTATCCCTAGCAATATAGAGTTTTGTATCCATTTTCTAGCACTTTCCTCTTGAAATTCCTGTGAGGAAGGATATGAATACTGAGTGTAAATTTTCAATTTAATAATAAAAAAACATGCAGGAAAGAGACAGCAGCAGCAACTAATATTATTATTACTACTACTATTAGTATTATTATTATTAGAGTTTTATGAGAGAGGAAATATTTTAAGACATGTGATTGTATTTAGCTTGACATATAAAGTTCTTAACAGCTTGGGCCCAACCTACTTAAGAGCCTGCCTCTTCCCCTGCATCCCATTACCACTGTGAAAACCAACTGAGAATGCCTTCTTGATTATGCCATCTGTGCACCAAATTTGTACACAAGAACGCATAAAGAGGTATTCTTAGATATTGCCCCACAGTTCAGGAATCTCCGATTCTTTGGAGAACCATAAAAACCTGAACCTAGGGCACAGTCTGAAATACTTCAAGACTTCTTTTTCTTTCTCAAAAAAATCTTAACTGGCTATTGTTTAGGGCTGACCTGAAAGGGCAATAGCATTTGAAAGTGTTATAAAGTCTGGTAGGTAGGTTTGAAGGTTAAGACTTAGGTTGAACATAGGAATTCAAGTATGGCCTTGTTGAGTCAGAGCAAGCTCTATTGTCTCACATTATGTTTCCAGCAACAAGCCAACATATATCCTACCATGCTTTGAAATATTGCTTAGGCTAGATTTTTTGTTTTTTGTTTTTTCTTGTCTGACAGAGCTTGGAAAGAACTGTAATCAGTTATTAGTAACTTAGTTGTAATGGTTCCTTTCTCCAGCACAACAGCACTACTCAACAGACAATTTCATTCATTATGTGCTATAACTGTAATGCATCTGTTGCTTTTACAGAGGGATGCCTCAGGAAAGGATGGAGGAGAAACATCACATGGTTCAATGCTATCTTATGCTACTTCATCCTGCTCTGTTGTGGGTGTTGAGATAATATTGGGGTGGTCTGGAGGAGAGATTAGTATGCACAAAAACTAAATTGTTGCTACATTGTCAAAGTTCTCCAATTCTACTGTAAAGGCCACTAACCACCGTGAGTGATGAAGGTCAATCAGGGCTCAGCAGATTGACATTTCCACCCCACCAGCAGACTTCACTAAGGGAGATCATGAAAGGGATTTGCTTTTGCTTGTCACACCATAGACTGCTAGCTGAAAGGGAATAGAAACATCAGTCTGCTTCATTTCAGTCCACAGGAGAACAGACTCCCTCTGCTCATTGTGGCTGGTGGCTTTAAAGTAGGATTTGGTGGATCAGGCCACGAGATGCTACTTAATCTTAACACCAATCTAGGATTTTAGCCACTACTTAGTATATGGTTGTGGAAGCTGTACTTCAGATCCCAGAAGCCTCAGCCAACTTGGCCAACAATCAGAAATTATGGGAGCTAATGTCCAAATCATCTGGAGGACCAAAGGTTGGGAAACACTGATTTAGAAGGAATAGGCTAGAAAACTTCATTTAGGACAATAAACAGATGGTAATGACAATGATAGCTAAATTTGAATACTGAATGTTAAAGTAGGTTAACATGTTTATTACCAGCCTACCAGGTGAATGCCCTATTTTTTATTTTTTGGCTGAGCTGACACATCCCTGATCATTAGTGGTCATCCTCACCTGTGACTAGGAAAGAAGTTGACAGTTCACTGACAGTACAGTGTTATTTTGGGAAATAGAGGGTTCACTTTGCCTGGAAGGAGGGGGGGATTTACCCAAAGCCAATAAAAAGAAAAAAATGGAGATTTAGAAGTATGATGGTTATGAAGCTGGCCATCAGAAGAGGAATTAAGGAGAACAAAAAGGAATTAAGTGGGATGAGGAGGACAGATGGTGAAGGCAGGGAATCCACTCTCATTTTTACAACCATTTCTTCCTTAGCTGTTCCAGGCTGTATGGGTGTTCTCATGGGGCTCTTTCACACTACATAATTATAGCACTATCATTCCAGTTTAACTGCCATGGTTGTATCTGATGGAAAGTTGGGATCTATAGTTTGAGAAGGGATATTTAGAAATTTCAGCCAGAGAACTCCTCCACTGCCTAACCAAACATCAAACCTCAGAATTCTCCAAGATGCAGCCATGGCACATAAAGTGGAATTATAGTGCTATCAATTGTATAGTGTGAAAGGACTCCTGGTGCTGTGCCTCTATTGGGGATAAGCCTGGCACTTGGATAGCTCCCATACAACCCAAAGCAACTGCTCAAGGACTGGCTATAAAACCACAATGGAAGTCACAGCAAGAGATCCACTGACTGACCCTGTTATCTTGCTGATAAAAGTGGATGAGGACAGAGGCAAAGTGACTGAACAGTATGCTCAGAGGCAAAGTATCTGAAGAAGTGGGGTGGTGGAAGTAGAGAGATGCGAAACAGAAGCCTGACAGAAGAATGAAGAACACAGTGCTTCCAAAGGGTGCAGAGGAACACAGGAAATTTTAAAAGATTTCTGGAATCTTTGGCAGGTACAGCACTGTGACACCAAAGAGAAAGTGGAAATGGGAGGCTGGATGCTACTGAAGCTGAATTATATATACTAGTTTCAAAAATCAACCAAGTGTTTTACTGTAAGTCCATAATCAGAAATATGGTCTGGGAAAGAATATAATGGCAAATCAAACTAAATTTGGGAGAATGGCTACAGCTGTAAAAACTGAAGCCCGCCCTCCAAGAAGAAAACAATCTGCAAGCAGAGAAGCAGGCCCAACATGCCATAATGGTTGTCCCAGCTGTAATTCGTGCACCCGTGTATACACATACTAATGCCGTGCTGGATCATTCATAGTCTCATGTCAGCTGTTTGCATTGTTTTCCAAAGACCATGCAAAGCATGCTCTCCAGCAAAAACCAGCTCTCTGTAATTTGGAATCCTATTCAGTGCACCCCATGGGAGTACAGCTGGCAACAAAAACACAGCTTTGCAAAGTTAACATGAGCCGACTTCTGGTGAGTCTAGATCCTTGCCACGCAAAATCCTATAGTCACATAAGATGTCCTGCAGCTACTCGCCGGTGTAGAGTACGTTCTCTCTCACTCTGCCAGTCTCTTTTAGCCCAGACTCGGTTAGGTAACTGGGCATGGACTGAAGAATTTTATGGGAGCATATAAAGGAAGTCATTTTTCTTGTAAAAGCCTCCCTGGTGAGTATCTTAACATAAGTAATTTCATTATAATTTTGGCCAGTGCCTTTTCAGAAACACTGGCAGGCGGTTGTCACACAGCTATTATGAAGAAACCACACTGTGAAGTGAAAAGCTTTCCCGCCCTCTGGGACAGGAAGCACAGAGTCAGCTGTAGTTTTGTCACTGCGGGAGATTCTGCAGAGGGAGGGAGGAAGCCCTTACACACTCACACACACACCCTATCAACACTTTTGCAAGCGTTCAAAAAAAAAAGGTGGCTCTGCACGAAGCACAGTTTGCAAACAATGAACATCTTTTGTGTTCACTGTTGGCAAAGCAATCGATTCTAGTTAGAGATTGGACCTGTGCCACAGCAAGAGCAGTTTGTCTTCTCCTCTGTTCTGAAAAGTACAGTAATGAAGCACTTCCAATAGGGTTTTTCTGGTATTATGCAAGGGCCATGCTTTTATTCAAACACACACACACACACACACACACACACACATTTCATGTTACCAACTATAACATGGAACCCATGGTTTCACTATATCTGGGAATGAAATAGTTCACTTGACAACACTGTAACAGATGTTAACAGGTTAAAAGCTTTGTCTGCCTGATTTACACAACTAGCTTGTCTTCCTCTGTCAAGCTAAACAGTTAAAAAAAAAACCCAGCTTACCTTTCCCGGTTTGAATCCTCTTCTGCGATGCAGCCGGGTATCATTGCTTGCATTTTGCTACCGATGCTACCTTCCGTCTAAAACCCAGCTAGAAGCTGCCCTCATCCGGCTGATTTGCAAAGCTGGGAAGCTCCCAGCTTTGCAAATCAGCGTGCTGAGTGTGGCTGGGAGCTGGGATTTAGGCAAGTTTTAGGCAGGAGGTGGCAAAATGCAAACGATAATACCCAGCTGCATCCCAGAAGACGATTCAAACTGGGAAAGGCAAGCTGGGTTTTTTAACTGTTTAGCTTAACAGAGGAAGACAAGCTGTGCAAAAAACTCCTAAAGCCCTGCTACGCCAACAGATCAAGGCCAATAGTGGACATAGAGTAGATGGTGTTCTTGGATCCAGTTGGATGATGTTATTTGCTCCCCGCCCCCGTCCCCTGAAAAGGGGGGGGGAGAGGTGGCGAAGCCTGACAACCAGAGCCAGTAGGAACCATCACCAAGGGTGGAAGCCCGAAGGAACCAAGACCCCAGAATCCCCACCCACTAAAGCCAGGCCGCAAAAAACGTCAGCACTCAGCAAATGTCGTTGTTCCTCTTGGAACAACAAATCTCCAAAGAGGGAGAAGCAAGGGCGGTGCAGGCTTAAATAATCTAAGCCCCGCCCCTAACACTTCTCCTGACATGGTGCCATGTGCCTCATCCAATTATATTACTGGCCTCTATTCAAAATGCCAGCAAACAGACATCTTCAGGCATGCAGCCTGCAGGACGTCGATTCTTCACACAAAGATCAAGATGTATACTTTATGCCTCCTTTCACCTTTCTGCTCTTTTTGTTTCTGTTGTTTCTGTTATTGTTCGGTTCGTACAGTCCCCCTCAATTTTATTTATTACATTTGTAACCCATTTGTCCATTAAAAATAGGATGCAAAACAGTGAATATTAGCTGGAATTCTCTATCACTGTTTATGGCGGGATACAGACCACCCAAAAAGGGTGGCCTGTCCGCGCTTTGTTTTGCTGCGCGAGGAAGCTACAGCGGACAAACCGCACAGCTCCCTTACACAGCAAAAAGAACCTGCAAAAAGTGGGTTCTTTTTGTGGCACCATAATGACACCACAGTGCGCCAATGGCACACTTGCGACATCATTATGGGGGCGCGACGTGTGGATGCTAAGTGTCTGTCGTGTCAAAATGGTCAAGGTTGAGGCACGTGTGAGCGGTGCACCCTTGGCCAACCCCTAGCACGTGACGAGGGTGCCCTATAGGTCCATCTGGACTGGGCCTTAGTTGCATAACTTTATGCATACTTAGCTACATAGCAGAGGTGCTAAGGAATCCTGTTAGTGAAGATGCATAATGGGACACCAGCAAAAGTCTGTATGGGGTCTTGTTGTGCATAAGCCCCTATGTGCATCAATCTACTTTGCTGGCTTCCCTATGTAGTAACATAACAGCAATCCCTTATTGATTATGGATGTTTCCAAAACTGCTCAGTTATATTTCCTAAAGACTTTGTAAGTTCAGTTAAAAAATGCAAGTCCCCAAGTGAATTCCAACCAAGTTCTAAAAGTCTGTCTGAATAATAAAAAAGTGTCCATTGACTGTCAGATGAACACAGGGTTGCCATGTCCCACTTTTAGGTGGGACATTCATGGTTTTACAGACCTGGGAGCATCCCGGCTTGGTTTTGAAAAGGTGTCCTGGGCCCTGGCTGACTGAGCTCTACACTGCCCTGCCCTGCCATGTTATTTTTATTTTACAGTAAAAAAAATTTTTTTACAAACTTGCCTCCATTTTGGAGGACATCAGGGCAGTGTGGGGTTTCATTTTGGCTTGCGCCCTACTCCCACACATGCAGTAGTGCCAGTGGCGTGCATGTGCCATCACAGCCGCCAGGAGTCCCCTGCTGGGAGATGCTCCACATGGTGGAGAGGAGGCTTTCTGCGGTGGCCAGCTCGCCCATAGTGCCGCCACCCTCCTGGCCTCTCTCCAGGTAGTGGATGCTGCCTTGAAGGAGGAGGAAAAGAAGAAGTGAGTCCAGTGATCATTCGCCCTAGGCCCTCTCTCCTCCCCCCCCATTGCCTGAGGGGACCATCGGACCTTCAAAGTATGTGTGCCTTCAAGTGTTTCCAACTTATGGCAATCCTAAGGGTAACCTATCATGGGGCTTTCTTTGCAAACTTTGTTGGGGGGGGGGTTGAGAAAATGTGACTTGCCCAACTTGGTTACTCAGTGGGTTTCTGTGGCAGAGCAGGAATTGGCTATCTGGTCTCCAGGGTTGTAGCCCAGTACTCCTCTCACCA
>NC_056525.1:174636686-174637462 GCF_019175285.1 Sceloporus undulatus
GTTGGTGTCCTCCTCCTCTCCTTCTTCTCTTTCTTTCTCCTGCTCCTCCTCCTCCTCCTCCTCCTCCTCCTCCTCCTCCTTCTTTCTCCCCCTTCTCTCCTTTCTCCTTCTTTCTTCTCCTCCTCCTCCTCTCCTCCTCTCCTCCTGTCCTCCTCCTTGTTTCTCCCCTCCCGGGAGGTGGGAATACTGGAGCATGGAGGGCTTTCTGGGGCCTGCTGTGGCTCAGAGGGGCTTCCAACTGCAAAAGAAATAAAGCAGGCGCCATTGGGCTCTGGCTAGAGGAGGCACAGAGCCCTTCTGTCCGTTTCCCCCAATCTCTCCATCAATCCTGGGGAAGGTGCTGCCTCAGAGGAGGAGGCGTCCAGGGGCTAAAGGGGACTTGATCTGCCCCCCCCCCTTTTGGCCCAAGGTGTCACCATCCAACAGGATCCCTAGGGAGGCTGGCCAAGATCCATCCCTCTCGAAGCAACTCTTCCCCTTGTTGTTGTTGAAAATCTTCCCCTATGTTGTGTGCTACAAGTCGTTTCATCAGCCAGTCCTATTGGTAAGCTTTGTTTAGAAGGGGTTTGCTATTGCCTTCCTCTGAGGCTGAGACAATGTGACTTGGATGTGTGCAAGTGTATGTGTGTGTGCCTTCAAGTCGCTTCTGACTTAGGGCAACCCTAACAGGAATCTATCACAGGGTTTTCTTGGTTATCTTTTTTGAGGCTGAGAGACTGTAACTTGCCCGAGAGTTTTTTTTTGGGGGGGGGTTGTTCAGAGAGGGTTTGACTTTG
>NC_056525.1:174637472-174654173 GCF_019175285.1 Sceloporus undulatus
CCATCCTCTGAGGCTGAGAGAGTGTGACTTGCCCAAAGGTTTTCTTGGAAGATTTGTTCAGAGTGGGTTTACCCTTGCCATCCATCCTCTGAGGCTGAGAGAGTGTGACTTGCCCAAAGGTTTTCTTGGAAGATTTGTTCAGAGGGGGTTTGTCTTCATCTTCCTCTAAGGCTGAGAGAGTGTGACTAGCCCGAAGAAGGGATCTAACCCTGGTTCTTATGTCCAAAGAAGGGATTGAACCCTGGTTTTCCTCTACCACTGCGTCATATGCAGAGGTGCTCCAAAATCTCTATGTCTTTGGATTCTATTATTACTACTATTATTATTAATTGAAAGAAAGATGTTGGCAGCATGAGCTTTCTTAAAGTCTGCTTTCACAGATGCATTTAGTCTCAGAGGTACAACAAGATCTCCTTTATTTATATTATTTTTTGATTATTGTTTTTGGCTTTTAGTTGGTTATGTCCTCTATTTTTCTTGAATGACCTGCATTTTGAGGTAAATGTTTGTCCTACATTTGTCCTACATTTTTCTACATGTTGTCCTGATTTGGTGGTAGAGAATGATGGCAACCCTAGATGAACAGCATGAAGGGGGCTATTCTAGTCTACTGAGGGAGGTGGTTCCAAAGTCTTGGCAGTCACTAAGAAGGCCCTTTCTCATGCTCTCACCAACTGTATTGAAGATGGTAGAACTGAAAGAAAGGTCTCTCCTGTGCATCTCGGGGTCCAGTCAGACTCATATAGGGAGATAAGATCTGCAGTGTTAGTGCTGTTACTATTTCTGCTAGAAAACTATAGCCAAAGATTTTGCTGGTGATGTGCAAAATCCACTTTCATTAGGGATGTACAGAGTATTTGAACATTTTTTGCATCCTCAACAACAGTGAAAAGGTTCTTTCAACACACTGAGACATGCAGTAGAAAAGCCAGCCAACTGGCACGAGATTTATTTATTTATATTGCATTTTACATTTTTGTGAAATACTGCTTTGTGCAAAGCTATTGGTTTTTGTGCAAATCCCCCCAATATTTCTGCACAGAAAACTGTAGAGAAATGTACAAAAGCTGATTATTTGTGCTGTCAGCATCTCTTACTCACGAAAAAAGGATCTATTAGTGTGTTTGTGTATGATGCCATATGTAAACATGGTAATATGAATTTGCTTGGATAAATTGTACTGAGACCTTATAACTGTACAAAATAAGGCCTAAATCATTAGAGACTAATAGTTCATTGTGCTACAGCCTATTCTCTTGAATACAGAAATATTTATTTATTTTTAAAAATCATATCACTTTTTTAAAAAAAAATTGGAGTGATATTGCTTTTCCCCCATCTTTGCTCCACAAAACAGCTTGAAACCACTAGTTAATACAGAACTACATATGATAAAATGACGATAAAGTGTTCCTCTCTCCCATACCTGACTAAAAGAGGCTGTTATTAGTACCATATTGATCACTTTCTCTGTTTGGAAATTTATTCAAATTATTACCATGATTCTAGCTTGTATCATTACAATAAGCCTATAGTATATGATAAGAGGCTTTGGTCTAATTGGCACTTTGAGCATCAGAGAGCTTGAATATTTTTTCCACGGGTTAGGCTGTGGTCTCTAGAGACAGACTTTCTACTTCACAAAAGCAGCTATTGCATAGTCATTGCAAGGTACAAATCAAATTCTCTGTGGCTGCTGTTTTCATTAGTTACCTATGACCTGGAATTAAATCTTTACCATGTTGTCCTCCAGATTTGATCACCCTTGGACCTCCAATAGCTTACAATGATAAATCTACTGCTTACAAACAAGGTGAAGTATGTCCATTCTTTTTGTGAAAGCAATCAAGATTTGTTTATTTTAATCTCCTTTAAACTGGGTGCCAGAACATTGATAGAATTTGTGATCGGATTTTTGCTATGCTTTACTTCTGCTAGAGATCTGCAGCCAAATATTTTTGTGATGTCTGAAAAATTTCCCCCAGTTTGTCTTTACTCTGCAGAAAGCTACCTTCCAAACGTCAAGGTCTTTTAACTGGCTGGTTTTATCCACCAACAGCACAAATTTGTTCTGCTATTAAGGTTATGCTTTTGACCCTTTTCCTCCTCTGTGTAACCCTTTTGAAACACATTATCATTCTTATTTTTTACCCCTAGCATGTCCCGTTCGACCCTTCCTCCAAAAAAGAGATTACATCTCATTATAAAGACATTGCCTTGGATCCCCAAGTAAGTCAGAAGAAATTTTCCATCCTATGCTCCCTCCACCATATCTATTATTGCTCCCAGAGCATAGACCTTACTGTGCATGGCTATAAGAAAGATGAGGAAGAGGTGGCTTACTCAAGGAAGGACCATTAGTATCTTATTTGGAGCCTTATCGCTCTGAGGATGCAGCACTGATGACAACATCTTAGATTCAGATGATTATTCCTGGGCTGCATCTTAATCTTCCCAGCACTTTCAAACTTCAGAAACTGCTAAATTATGGAGGGGTTTAATAGTCCAGCCAGATCCTGGAGTTGTGTACACATTAGGTATTGCAATATAATATGGATGTAATTCTTCTCTAATTTTCTCTTTAAAGGAAGCAACATGTAATTTTAGCAGTTTTCTTCCCACTGCAAGAATAATAATTTATACCTCACCTCTCCATTAAGATCGAGGTGGCTAACAACATTAAAACATTAAAATACAATAAATACAATGTCCCAGAATCCCTCCCACCCCCACCCCCTATAACCAATAAATAATAATTATAAACAGTAACAATAAAAATATACTATGAAAATTATTAAAACAGACAAGACAGGGTAGTCAGTGGGGGTGACTGAGATGCTAACCTAGGAAGGCCTGTCGGAAGAGATCCATCTTGACTGTCTTATTAAAGCCATCAAGATTGGTAATATAGAGGCTCTGCTCCAGCAGGCCATTCCATAACTTGGAAGAGGCAGACACCTGGAACTTCTCTGGTGACCAGTGTGGCTGCCATGTTTTGAACTAGTTGAAGTTTCCAAACAAGGCACAAGGGTAGCCTTATGCAGAGCACATTGCAGAAATCAAGCTCTGAGGTTACCAGCACGTGTATCACAGTTTTTAGGAAGGGACACAGCTGGCCTATCAACCGAAGCTGATAGCAAGCACACCTGGCTGTCACGTCTATTGGAACTGACATCTGAAGCAACAGATCCAGGAGCACTCCCGAGCTGTGAACACAGTCCTTTAGGGGAAGTGTGACCCCATCAGGACTGGTTGACAAACCTCCATACTTGGGTTACGGGCTCCAACAACAAGTACCTCCATCTTAGCTGGATTCAGCTTCAGTCTGTTTTTCCTCATCCAGTCCATTACTGCTTTAAGACATTCATTCAGACAGGAGATGCCATCCTTAGTTAATGCAGTAGTTCAAGGCATGGAGAGATATATCTGGGTGTCATCAGCGTACTGACAGCACCCTGCCCCATGCCTCCAGATGATCTCTCCCAGGGGTTTCATGTAGATGTTAAATAGCATTGGGGACAGTATGGTGCCTTGAGGGACACCATATTTAAGCTCCCTTTTGGAGGAGCAACGGTCCCAAGCATCACCATCTGGCAGTGCCTCCAATCCCCACCTCCCCCAGGTATTCCAGAAGAATACCATGGTTGATGGTATCGAAAGCTGCTGAGAAGTCCAAAAGTATCAACAGGGTCACATTTCCCATGTCGATACTTAGGCAGAGATCATCCACTAAGACAACCATAGCAGTCTCGACTCTATATCCTGGCCTAAAGCCAGTTTGAAATGGATGTAGATAATCTGTTTCATCCAAGACTGCTTGGAGTTGAAGAGAAACAGCCCTCTCAATCATGCAGTCCTATAAATTGTATGTGCTCCCCTTCTTTCCATATGGGGCACCTCATCCTTGGATACCTGGGAAGTGATTGCTAGTAAAAGTCCAGTAAAATTCCTGCTGTGTAAGGGAGTATTCAGAGGTTCATCATAAGTTGAAGTTGGCTGGGTAGCAAATAATATCAATTACCAAAGAAGTATTAGCCCCCTTGCCCTGCACAGGTAGTCCAATAAGAGTAAGATCTCCCAACTGTAAGGAAAAAATACACCTTGGATAGTGATGGAGTCCTTCTCTGGAGGTTTTTAAAGAGGCTGGATGGCCATCTGTTGGGAGTGGTTTGATTGTGTATTCCTACATAGCAAGGGGTTGGACTGGATAGCCCTTGTGGTCTTCTCCTGCTCTATGATTCTATTATTTCTTTCTCAGGACATAAAGTTTGGCAGTTTGTTGTATTGCTTCTGATTCATACAATTATTTTTACTCAATGAAGGGGAGAGGAAAAAAAACTACAAAGGCAGGCACCTGCATAGTCCACCTTACATCTTAAATTACATTCTAATATCTTTGACCACAATAATCATGCAGGAGATCCAAAGGAACTGTCACCATAGTGGGGTTTCACTAGGCCTTTTTCAAGGCCTAAATTTATTATGTGTTGTCAAGACTCTCATCTGTATAGAAACAGTGGAACAATTGACCTATCATTTATAACAAAAGCCTTCTTTACGCTTCTGTATTTGGAGTGTGTGTGGTAGGAGGCATGTGTATTACCTGTTCTATAGGCTTCTTCAGTCTACACTGGATTCCATCATCCTTGTCTTTCTGGGGGTTTTTGCTAATCGTTGCATACCTTTGATTAAACCCTGCATGGTACATTAAAGACTAAAACAGATGATAAATGCGACCAAGTGCTTTACATTAGATCAGAGTTGATTAGAATTTTTGATGATCCAGCAACTGGAGGAAGAAACTGCATAAGCAGCAAGTGAAAACATTCAGCTGTTACCTTTGTCTGTGTAAATGGCTTTTGTGCAATGGAACAGACAAAGAGGAACAAATTGAGCGATATTTCCTCTAAGGCAGCTTAGTGGTTTTCAATGGGAAATTGGTGTTTTGTTTTGTTTTTTTGGTTTGGGGTTTGGGGTTTTTTTGTTTTTTGTTTTTGGAGGGGGTAATTTATACTTGGACTATTTAATCACTCTGGTGGCATAATTCAGCCTTTTCACAGCCAGGAGGCAGGGCTGCATTGGCACAAGTGGTGCACTGTAGATTTGCACATGCCACACCTCTTGCAGACTCAGTGCTAAAAAAAATATGCAGCTGTGCTGGCATTGAGCACATGAGAATATCAGAGGGATGCAACAATAAGAGAAAGTGTCATCACTTTCCATACAGGAACTAGCCTTACAGTAGCCAGGGTTGGTGTCAATGATAGGAATGGGAGATGGTGGTGAGAGTCCTACCATTAGAACATGGCATGATTTCTTCCATGGAATGCCTTCTCCATCTGCAGCAACCCCAGCAATATTTTCCATTGATTTTCAGAGGTTTCTCAACCCATTAGAGCAAATCAAGTGAGAGGAAAGTACAAGGGATTGAAGGTGAAAGGGGAGATAGGAAAAATCTCATTCTGTGAACAGAAGGAGAACTGGCTATTATCGCTAGCTGGCAAAATAATATGACAATAGCTGCATCTATACTGCAGAATGAATGCATGTTGACACTGCTTTAACTGCCATGGCTCAAAATATATTAAAGCATGCAATCTCTTGTCACTACCATATACTGTATAAGTACGGTCTGATATGTCTAGAAAAAAAATTCACCAGTGATAGTTCTACCAGCTCTAGATGGTTAAGCTCAATCTATACCACGTTTCCTTGGAATCAGGGGGGTAATATCTTAATATGGACAAATGCACATGAGTTGAACATGCAGCATGAGTTCTATTTAAGACTAATATGTCATGAGGGGTTGTCATGGGTGTCAGGCATGAGACAAGGCATGTGTCACTCTGTGCTTTGTTTCCAATTAAAATGGGGGTGTCCTATTAAAACCAGGTATGTCTCAGGTATCAAGTTTATCTGACTCCTATAAGCCTAACAACAATCATGTATACAAAGGGATCTTGCAGCACCTTTGAAACTAACTGAAGGACAGAAGTTGGTAGCATGAACTTTTATAGACTTGGTCTACTTCCCCAGAAATCATGGTTTGACTTGTAAACAAGGTGTGTGCCTTTTTTAAAAAAGTACTAAAATGATTTCACTGAGAAACAAGATGCAGGTGGACTGTGCATCTGGGTTCAAAAGGCGTTTGGGCTGGTAGTTGGTGAAATGGAAATTTTAGCAACAGGGATGTGTTTGGGCCCCAATGGTTGTATATAGTGGATGCCATTGTGGACTGATCCTTGGAAGATCCCAGTTGTTGTTATGAAATCTAGGACAAATCTTGGCTGCTGCTATACTGCAGAAATAATACAGTTTGACACTGGTTTAACTGCCATGGCTCCATCCTGTAGAATTTGTGATTTTGTAGTTTGTTCTGGCACCAGAGCTTTCTGACAGGAAGGCTAAATATCTCATAAAACTACAAATCCCAGAATTCCATAGCATTGTACCATAATAATTAAAGCAGTGTTCTACAGTGCACATTAGACCTAGAATCTGAACGAGTGGATGCAAATTACAAGAAAGAAGATTCCACCTAAAATTAGGAAGACTCTATTGATTGTAAGAGCTGGTCAACAGTGGAATACACTACTTCACAGAGTTGTGGATTCTTCTTGTTTGCAGGTTTTTAAACAGAAGTCAGGTGACCATCTCTCAGGTGTTTTATTTGTGTATTTGTGTTGAAGCAGATATTCTTTGTGGTCTTTTCCAACTCTGTGGAGATTATCACATGGAGAAAAAGGATGGGAGAGGAGCGGGATGCTCTCGTCCTTATCGAGTAACTGCACGAAGACTATCACACAATGTCTTGTGACATCATGCTTATCCCATCCTTCTCTTGTCAAAGAATGGTCCTGTCACTTTTCATTAATGGGAAACTACCGTTAATTAAAAGTGACAGGACCATTCCACTTCATTGATGGGAGAAGGATGGGATGAGTGCAACATCATGAGATATAATAATACTAATACTAATACTAATAATTTATTTCTATTTCCCGCCTCTCCCTGCAGATCAAGGCGGGATCACAACAGTATCAACAATACAAAATGCACAATAGAATAAAAACAGTATTATTTAACAATACATACAATAATAATCAGCCAGCAGTGTTGCTGTAGGTGAATTAAAACATCCAAATCGTTGTCTGTTTCCACATTATCAAATCAGAGTGGGAATATTTAACTATAACAGGTTGGGTGGGTATGCCCGCTGGAAGAGATCCATCTTTAATGCCTTCTTAAAGGCTTCTAGTGTGGTAATAAGACGGATCTCTTCCTTGTACAATCGCATGATATGGATGGGATAGTCCTGCTTCACTCCCATCCTTTTTCTCCATGTGATAATCTCCAATGTTTCTATAACTTTATAACATCAGTTACAAACTCTTTACCACAGGAAGCATAAGGTTATAATATAATATGAAGTATTTGAGGTGGTTCCTCCTCCTCCTGCAAACAGCATTTGGAGATCCTAGTTAGAACACCACCAATGTACTGTGCTGGTGACCTAACATTGCCAGGGCACTAGCAGAGAGCAGAAGCTGTGGGGGAAAGCATTGGAGAAATAGGATACTTGAAGCTAGCAGAGTTTGTTTGTCTTCACTCGTTACATGCATGACCTTGGACTGGAAGAAGAATAACCATAAGTGCAGTAAATACAGAATTTCAAGCGTATTTTTGCTTGTTTCTTCCTCCCTGCCTTTCTTTTCCAGCTGTCATGGGTGTTAGCACAATTATTGAACTGATGAATATTTAAAATGTTAAAAGAGTATTTAAAAAGATTTCATTAGAAAATCTAAACATTAGCAAGAACTTTCTGATAGTAAGAGCTGTTCTACAGTGGAATGGGCTGCCTCAGAGGGTGGTGGAGTCCCTTCTTTAGAGGTTTTTAAACAGAGGCCGGAAGACCATCTGTCGGGGGTGCTTTGATTCTGTGTTCCTATATGGCAGGTGGTTGGATTGAATGGTCTTTGTGGTCTCTTCCAATTCTAGGATTCTAGGATTCTATAAAGGTTGATTTTACTGTGACTTAAAATATTTTATTTGAACTGGGCAGGGACCATTCAGCATGGTTTGAGTGTTGGACTAGGAATCTGGGAGACCAGGGTACAAATCCCTTCTTACCCATGGAAACCCATTAGGCATGTCACACTCTCCCAACCAAAGAGAAAGGAAATGGCAAATCTTGCCAACAAAGCTTGCCAACATAACCCTGGGATAGGTTCACCATAAGTCAGAGGTGGCTTGAAGGCACAAAGCAACAACAAATCTGCAGGAAGAGCACTGAAATGCCTCAGTTCTAAAAAAAAATATGCCCCATATACAAAATTGGAAAGGAGAGCATAATGGCAATCACCATCAACATGCATTAGTTGCCCCAGTGTTACATTTGTATATGTGTTGCATGTGTTACAGCACATGATTAGGTACAAATCATGATCTGAAAGAAAGAAGGGCATCCTAGTTGCCAGGTGTGAGTTGATGTACACCCAAACAGAAAATGTCAAGCTAGCAGCAATGAATGGATCTAATGAATACAAAGTTGGCAAGCCAAATCTGAAAGGCCAAAAAGCTAACCTTTGACTACAGCATGCCACACTATACAAACAAATGGCTGCACTTTGACCAAGAGGAATAAAAACACTAAAGTGCTGAACAACACATATTGTTCTACTGTATGAAACAGCAAGCACAGTGGCATCATCTCTCAACCAGAAACCCCCTTGTTAAATAATTACCTGACATAAGAGACCACAATCTGTGAAAACTGACCCATTAGTGGCAGATGTACATGTTCAGGTTAACAAGCAGCAACTCTAGTTATTGTGCAGGAAGCAATGTGTGAACTCATCCTGAGTCGATGAGTCCAGAAAGAGCCCTTGACATTAACCACATCATCTTTCTTCACAGCATGGATGCAGGGTGAAGATAGGAATTAACAATTCACTGCAATTCTGACTGTGGTAGCTTTCCACCATTTGTTTCATAGGCATGCAATTATTTAAAACATAGCCTTCTGTTGTTCCAGTATACCTGACATATATTGCTTAGTGGCTTTCACTCTCTTTCAGTCTCTCCCTCCCCTCCTTTTAGGATAATGGCTTCTATCAGGATCCTGTTGTCAAGTTGAAACTTGCAATAGTCTGTGTAGCTCCGTTATGTGGCAATGTAATTACCTTTCAGTGCTACCTCTTTAAAACCTTGAAAATGAGCATCTTTTTGAGATAGGGCTGTCATAAAAACTGGGAAGATTAGTTACTTAATGCTGTTACCGCCTGTAAAAGTGCTACGTGTCATCTTTGTTGATTTCAGCAGCTTCTTTTCCCATCCACCTCCCTCACTATTTCTTATAAATCTCTACTCTCCAACCATAGCTTGTGAAAACTGCAACTAATATGCAGAATTCTTATTTCATTTGGGGGAAGCTATGCCTTACTGTTCTCCTCCCTACATTTACATGCAAATAATAGTAGAGTTAAATCTACTATCATCACATATACAGAAATATTTCACAGATAAAAACTTATATAAGTGTGGCTGAACTGCAGCACAGTATGGTCAAAAGGGTGCAACCAAACAAGCTGGAGGGGGGAGTTATTGATGAGAAAGAACAACAAAACTATTATTTTTAGCAGGGAAATTTATGTACTGAGTTTAGGGGTTTAGGAAGGGCAAAGCACTGTCACTTCCTTTCATCTCCTGTGCCTGAACTTTCAACTCCATTTGCAACAGATGAAGGGGGAAAGTTGGAGGACAGAGAAACATGGGCATTTGGGAGAAGCAACTGAGAAAGTGGGATGGTAGAGGATTAAGTGGAACTGCTCCACAACACTGTGACAGTTGGAGGGCATGGCTTAAAAACCTGAGCATTTTACAGTAAATGATAATAGGCTTGTTCAAAGAGCACTGATATTAAAATGAGGGAGGCTGGACATCCATCCAGTTTTCCTTCTCCCCTCTTCTGCCTCTCCAACATGGCTTCAAGCAGAAAACTGAAGCTTTGGCCTCAGTTTTTGATTAATAACGGTTTGGCATTACAGCTGGTTCTGGAATTGTAGTTAAGCTTAACAGTAGTTCAGGGAAATAACAGGATGGCATTATAGCCAAATCTGGAATTGTAGTTAAGCTTAACTGTAGTTTAGGGAAATAGCTCGGAATCAGAATTTGGCTTGTTTCATTAAACCATACTTCAGACTTAAAACTAACTGCAGTTAGTTCAGGTGTGCACACAGTGCTAAAGGTTGGCAACTTGACAAACAGAATGAAAGTTTCTATTCTAATGGAAATGGAAGCAGGGAGCACATGAAGACAAAATTTGGGACTATACAGATTGCCCCTAAGGGGCGCCATGCAGCTACCCCCTTCCTGGCCGGATTGGGGCCACGGCCACCTCATGCCATGGCCCTGATCCAGCCTCTGGAGAGCACAAAAAGGAGCTGCAAAAAGTGGCTCCTTTTTGTGCCCTCCAAAGGGTGCCATAGCCACTGTGGCACGGCTCTATGGTGCCCATTTGGCGCTGCGTCACTTGGACACAACGTTGGAGGTGCTTCATGATGGTGTGTGCCATCTGGACCAGCACACACCAAAATGGCGCCATGGGGCAGAGTTAGGGCAAGCGTCATCAGGACACTGTGTCCTGACTTCACCCACAGGCCGGTGCTTTCTGCCAGTCTGTATAGGGCCTCAGTCAGGTATATTCTCATAAATCTGAACTATATAGCTCAGCATTCCATCCCAATCAGGACACTGTGAGTGGACTCCTAAATCAATTTGTGCAAATTATAATGATCTGTAGCAACCTACATACCCTAAAGACACCAGATCCTGTCTGATCCTGGAAGCTAATGCCCTGGTTAGCATTTGGATGGGAAGCCACCAATGAATACCAGGTGATGTAGGTTACATTTCAGAGGAACTGGCAAAACACCTTTGAGTATTCCTTACCTAAGAAAACCCTATGAAATTCACAGGGTCACCATAAGTTGACAGGCAACATGAAGTCACACAGAGAAACTTACAGTTGGCCCTCTTTAGGACACAATTTTGCTATGCCATTGTATTTAATAGGACTGGAACCAAACCCCAGTGGGTACCAAGGGTCCACTGTAATGATCTGTACATAAATCTCGTTGATCTTCTGCAAAATCTTAAGATTGCTGCCAGGTTTCAGGCTACCAACATAGCTGTTTACTGGCTGGGAGAATGGAAATGGAGATAACCAACATAGCCTGGCTGCCATTCTGCATCTGAGAAAAGAGAAGTGAGACTGCTATTTAAAGCTCCAGTGACTGTCTTGTCCAGTGACCAACCACATTCTCTTCCCCTCGCTGCAAAACAGCAGTCATTATGAGTACTGACAGTTCAATCTATGACACTACCAAGAAACAGCCATGGCTGTCCATGGCACTTGACAGCTGCCAGGGAAAGGGAGTTGGATTTTGCATGAAGAATTAGTCAATAGTGCCCCTCAATTTGCACAAAGTACAATTTGTATTTTGCACAATCTGTACAAAACTAGTGTCTCTTCCCATTGTGAAGCAAAGCACACACACTGCAAGAGAAGGACTGGCTGAGTGATCAGAAAGAAGCAGGTAGCCCATTCAAACTTCTTATTTTTAAATTTCACACAACAAAGCAACTGCTATCATAGTTCAGCCATGCAATTTGTGCAACTTATGCAACTTCCACAAATTTGTTTTTCCAGTTCTAGAAAATTTATTGGCTTCTCACAAGTGAGGAGAAAAATGTGGATTCTCATCGTTGCATGTGTGAATGTGAGAAGCAAGAATTTACACTCCTAGTTCATGGACTCCCCCGAACAGATGAGGACTAATAGGCTGTGCAGGCCAGCAAGAAAGGCATGCCCTGGCTCCATCCCCAGGCTAGGAGCGTCACGGCGCTCCTCATGTCCCCATGACAAAGCACTGAAGCAATGTTGGAAAGTTGCAGTGCCATGGCTGTCACACTTTTTGTGCCATGCAAAGGCCAGATCGGGGCTGCAGCGCGCGGTTGCCCTGGCCCCAGTCTGACTGTAAAAGGGGCAGTCTGCATATCCCCTAAGTTGTGTAAGGGGTCAGAGGCAGGCCATCTACACTGCCCATGCCTTGAGTCCTCATGTATCCAAGACTTAACCTTTCTGTTCTTGGTCTTGCTACATCGAGCAGCATTTTCTGAAGCAGACTTTGTTGCAAGGATGTTGTTTTGGAAATGAGTACAATTCTTCAAATGAAAAGGAGCCCCAATAAAGCAAGTAAATGTAAATAGAATACCCCTTCAGAATTTGTCACTCAGCACAGAAAAGTATGGGTATGGACCAAGGGAGAGGAAACTAGTATATCTAGGGAGACAGGGGGCATGGCCAGCATTCTAGGATACAAGCTTTTCTGAAATAAATAATGGCTGGAATTCAGTATGAGACCTATGTCTGCAGGAAATAAGAATGAGCAATTTTGCAATGTCTGTATTAAGCAAGGGTCTATTATGATGTAGGGGAGCCAGTAAAATGACCATTACACAGTGGGACTGTAGTCCATCCTGTGCCAATGTACATTGGGCACTCCTGATATGCTAGTTATAGAGTGCCAATGCACATTAGTAGAGCCCAGTGTGCATCAGGACACTCTTACCAGAGCCCTAATACACAGCAGAGGGTCCTGCAGCACCTCTGCTACATAGCTAAGAATGCACAAAGGTATGCAGCACACACTAGGAAGTATAATTCTGGCCAATATCATCAACCAGCACCTTACAAAGGCTTCATAACTGGCCCTGCTGGGATTTTTTCAAAAAGGCACTGCAAAGACCTCTAGCAAACTCTTGACTATTGGCTCAGTTTGGAAAGGTCTAGACGGGATATCTGTGATAATGTCATATAAGATATGGCAACTTGTTGTTATTTTTGTTATTGTTGTGTGCCTTCAAGTCGTTTCTAACTTATTCCGCCCCTAAGGTGAAACTGTCATGGGGTTTTCTTGGCAGGATTTGTTCAGATGAGCTTTGCATTGCTTTCCCCTGAGGCTGAGAGCATGTGACTCACTCAAGGTCACCCAGTGGGTTTCATGGCCAAGCAGGGACTAGCTCTGACTAAAAAAAATTATCTAACAAACTTCAAGAAACTAAAGGACCAAAAGAAAAAAACACAATTTTACAGTGATTTGGGATTGTTTTATGTAATATATGAGGGAAAGATAATACTGGCTTTCCAAAGGCATTAAAATCTTTTTGGCTCACTGTGTAAGGAAGCACTTTTGACATCTTTCATTTGGGTATTATGGCTGTGTAATTTAATTGAAAAGTAATTTCATGTACCGCCCCTGGGTGGGGGGATGATGTTATCATATAAACTCAATTGGGGGGAGGGATGAAAAAAGAGTATATGAAAGGAAGTCAAGAGAGCATTGTGAAGTATAAATGTTGGAAGAAACGGTCCAGATGAGCAGAAAGGATCTGAGGCCTCACAAAAATCAAGCACACCAGGCATTCCAAAAGAAGGAAATGAAGTAATCTTCCATGTTATGGAGATGCTTGTTTTTGATCCCACTAAACTGTGACAAATTCCAAATGTGTGTCCACTGTATCATGATTAAAAACTCTTCCCACCACCATCTCCCTCAGCAGTTGAAAGGATGCACATTTAGAAGCATGTGATCAAGATTACATGGGTGTGTTACTGGTTTCAGGATCTCAGAGCATCCTACTTTGATCTGGCACCAAGGTGATTGTTAGACAGAGACCCTCAGAACCAATGAAGCAATAAAAGTGACTGTCTTAATTGCTATACACAGAAGGAAAAATGCATGAGATTTCTCCAAAACTGCTTTGGGTTGGATTTTGTGGCCCACCCCTACTCCCATGTTTCGTTTTAACTATAAATAGAAAATGAAATCACGTGACAAGCTGTAGTGACATAGTGTGCAATTTATCATCTGTGTGCAGATTTTAGAGTTCTCTTCTTAAAGCTACCATGCTGCATATGGACTATGACGATCTCAAGTCATTTCAAAACAAACACATTTTAAAAAAAAAGATGATGGGCATACAGTCTACAAAGAGAACTCAAGTTTTTATTCCCTGGTCTAAAGTCCCTTGTGATACACATATCTGCCTGCACAATAAGGAGAGGGAAGGGGGAAGGGAGGATGGGTGACTTGACAGAAAAAGTCCAGTAGAGTTGAATCTCTGGTTCTCTGTTTCTTATAATGAATTGTGTCTTTTAAATGCTGAATATATTTGACCTTCACTACATATGCTCTACTAACTTTGTAGTTAAATGACCATTGGAATATATGGAAAGATATGGATTTTTTCTTGATGGGCCACTGTGGGATTACCTACCAGGGGGGAAAGCCGATCTTAATATAAAATAAGAACATAAAATTGAGTTGACATTTTGTTGGTTAGTGTCAATTAAGATAGACTCATTGCATCCATTCCTGAATGGTGAATCAACACTTAGATAAATCTCAGTGGTTCAGTGGGTCTACTCTAACTGAAATTAACAGCAGGATTCAGACCCATGGTCTCAGAATTGGTGCTGAAGTTGCCTAGACTTTTGATTTTGGATGATTTCAACATCCAATTTGAGACCAAAGTTCATGGCATCCATGACTGGGAGTTCAGGGTATCCATGACAAACACGGGCCTATCTCAGCTGATGTCAGACCCCACACATACTGCAGCTTGCACCTTCAATGCTATCTTCAGCTCGAATCATACAGATCTCTGGGTGGAGGTGATTAACACCTCTGCATTGCCATGGACAGATCATTTTCTGCTAAGAGTTAGTATCATGGCTACTATCCATTCCTGCAGGGTTGGATGGACCTATTAATATGGAGCCTTTAGGATTCCACAAAGTCTTAGAGGGTCATATGGTTGGTATCACTGACGATCCTGTTGAAGTCCTGGTTAATAGATGGAATTAAGACTTTAGGGCTATTGACATGATCGCTCCCAAATGTCCTGTCCCATCCATGACTAATCAGGCCCCATGGTATCCTGGGGACCTCAGGAATCTGAAACAGGAAGGAAGATGACTGGAGCACAGATGGTGGAAAACTTGATTTCTATCTAACAAGACACGCTATAGAGATAATCTTTTTTCCTATAAAATGGCAGTACATGCAGCGAAGAAAATTTTTATTATTTTGGAACTTAGGTTGCATCCACACTGCAGAAATAATCAGGTCTGACACCACTTTAACTGCTATGGCTCAATGCTATGGAATTCTGGGAATGGTAGTTTGCCACAACAAGCTACCATTCCCAGTATTCCATAACACTGAGCCATGGCATTTAAAGTGGTGTCAAACTGGATTATTTCTGCACTGTGGATGCAGCCTATGAACCCATTTTTACCTTGTATAAGATTTAGGGGCCAGTTACTTTTCTTTTGGCCTCAACAATTTTCCTTCTGTTTTATGTGACTGGCCATGCCCAACACAGCAATCATTTCATGACATGACAAACCTCCCCACATAATAGCCATTTTGTTAGCCACACGTAACACAGTTTCAAAATTCCAGATCTTCCCAGTTTCCCCAGAAAGTTGAGAATCTCTGGGTATTTTGCTTTTAAAAGGACGTTCCCCAGCTATTGAGGATGTATAAGCTGAAACCCTGGGAAATTCAAGATACTAAGTTTAAATGGGAAGAGATGCTGGTAAAATATAACTCTAGTAATCAATACCGATGAGATGGTAGGAGAGAAGAAGTGAAGGTACAATAAGAAGAAAGTAGTTGAGCACTGGAACTTGAAACAAGCTACCCTAAATACTACTTTAAAAATTAAGTTGTGAGTTAACTAACATGCTAAATCCTAATGGAATATCTCTATGAAAAGCAAAAAGCACAAGTGAGATCTGCTCTCTGTGCTGACATGTTTTACCAGAGCACCCTCCTTGGAAATGTTGCTAAAACTTTTGACAAATGAACGTGGTGTAGGCTGTATAGCTGAACAGAGAGAATGCCTATTGTTTCCATCTGCCTTTGGCTTTTACAACTCCTTGGAGGCTTAATGTTGGGAGAGACGTTTAGTAGAGAGAAAGGTTGATTGAGTGGGAAATACATAGGGAGAAGAAAAACAAAACCCTGAATCACAGAGAAGTGAAAATGTTTTAAAAGAAAATATGCATGCATTTTTTATAAAGTAGGCTCTGAGCACTTATTTATATTTCATCTCAATATGACACAGTTTCGTTCATCTAATTCCACTTAGAAACATTCCTATTTTTGTTGCAAATGTTTGAGCACCAGGCAGTATTCTCAAAAGTACTCTCAGCTGCTGGCACTCCGAATTTATCTAAATGAGATATTCCCAGGTCAACTCAAATGGGGGACAGGTTGTTGAAAGGCATTTTTAATTTTACAGAAAGTTCTTTCTTTCTGTATATGGTAGAGAATGGTTTAAGATAACACTAAGTGTATTTTACATCTGTCTCACAGATAGAATTTTGTTATCTTACTTGCCCCTTAAGTGATAATTACTATGATTTTTTATTAGGGTCTACATTAAGTTAAAGCTCCTAATTCTTCTCTATCTCTTTGCTCCTGAATATTAGCCAGCTTATATATTACTTGGAGTAGTGCAGTCACCACCATCCATTTTTACTATACCATCATTTCAAGGTGATGTTGTCCTAAGGTCTGGACTATGGTGACATCAGTTACCAGCTTAGCAGGTTTTCAAGTTGTATCC
>NC_056525.1:174656683-174674906 GCF_019175285.1 Sceloporus undulatus
TTATTATTATTATTATTATTATTATTATTATTAGACCTTGGCATCACCATGGGAGAGGTGCAGAGTTGGATCCCATGTATTCCTTCATAGCAGAAGGGGGTTGGACTGGATGGTCCTTGAGGGTCCCCTTCTAGCATTTCTTGTTGAGGCTGGGCTTTTTTTCCCTTTTGTGTGTGTGCCTTCAGGGTTTTTAAGCATAGGAATGTTCTTTAAACCTCTGCCAAACTTCCTTTTGAGATGGTAATTGAGTTTGAAATGCAAAGTAATTAGCATAATTATTCGCCTTGTCTTTTATTGTCATTCAGAGAGAAATCTGTGAAAAATATTTCTCTGGCTGCTGAAAAGGAGAGAAATAATCACCATTTGGAAGAGAGATTTGTGGGAAGAATATTTTTTAAAAAAATTCTCCTCAAAGTTTCTCTGACCGAGAAGAAAAACATGGGTTTCTCCAATCACTAAGCAAGTGTTGCTTGTCACACAAAGCTCCATGTGCTAAAATTCCCTCTTGTGCACAACCATTAAAGACACAGGAATCCCGTCCTGTTTTTAATCTGACAACTGTATTAGACAACCAGTGACTGTTGCCATAGTAATGATCAGATGAACTAAATAAGATCCTTAAGTGAAAAGATATATCATTAAATGCCACAGTGAGAACCATCTACAGTATACTGTAGTGTTTCCAATATCTATGTAGGGTTGTGACATCTGGATAGCAAAGAAAGCTGACAGAAAGAAAATCAACTCATTTGAAACTTGGTGCTGGACAAGAAATCTATGGGTATTATGGACTGCCCAAAAGACCAATAAATGGGTCCTAGATAGGGTTGGCAGAATGAAAATTGGAGATGGCTCCTGTACCTGTAATGGTTGTGTAGAAGAGGAAACTTCAACAGGTATTGTATGTTGCCTGTTCATATGACAAGCAACAACAGCTGAAATTTTCTCTCTTATACAACCATTAAATATACAGGAAGGGTCTCCAGTTTTAAACCTGAAAACCCTAGTTCTAGAACAAATCAAGCCTAAACTCTCATTAGAAGGCAAAATGATTAAACTGAGGTTAGCATACTTCAAGCATATCAAGCTAAGATATTACTCATTAAAAAAGATGGAAATGCTCTTTGTAAAGTAGAAAGCATAATAGGGATGGAAAAAAATTCACTGTAACTAATTTTCTTGTCCAAAATTTGACTTTGTTTAAACCCAGAAAACCTGTTCAGGAAGATGGGGCAAAAGGAGCAGCTAGAGGGGGTTGCTGGGGGACCACAGCAACCACACACTCTTGGTTTCGATCTAGGTCGCCACCACAGTCCTGAACCAGCTGCCAAAAAGGAGTGTTTTTTCCCCATTCCTGTTTGGGCCAGGTTGGGTTGGGGTGGGCTCGATGCAGCTTCCAACTGTGTTCGGAGCATGCATCATGTAAACGTCATATCCCCAATAGTGGCCCAATCTTCAACATGATTTTGTTGCACAAGATTGCTGTTTTCTGCAGAAGAGTTTTGTGCAAGATTTTTTTAATGCAGGATTTTTGTTGTGCATGAATACTGTGTTTTGCATCAAAAAGAGCAATCTTGCAGGAATAAACACAGGTGCTGTGCTAGAAACAATATATCTATATCTATCTATATAGCACAAAACTCCACAGGTGTCATGGGAAAAAACCCAAATAAACCTCATGTGTATTTCTGTATACAATAATTTTCCAAATCACTTCAGGATTTCAGGACATGTGACTACCAGCTGAGAACTGAGAAAAAATATTTTCTCCATAGCAGGGAGAAAAAAGGCTGAAATAATAGAATATTAACATCTCTATAGAACAGTACTTATCAAATAGTGGGGCGCGCCCCCCCCATAAAGGGGGGCATGAGGCTCTGTAAAGGGGGGCTCGTTTGACCTCGGCAAATACTATTTACAGTCGCGCGGGGGGCGCAAAATTTTTTCTTCTTCCTAGGGGGGGCATGACAGAAAATAATTGAGAAGCACTGCTATAGATCAATAGAAAAAGAGGAAGACCACATTGCAGATAGATTGATTCAATAAAGAAAGTCATGGCCCTGACTCCACAAGACCTGAGCAAGGTTGTCTATGGCCAGGACTCATGGAGGTCTCATATTCACAGAGTTGCCATTAAGCTGAAGCTGACTTGAAATAGTAAATGATAATAATAGTAAATAATAATGACAGAGTATCCACTCTACACAAGGCTGACTTTGAAAAGTTCCTGGAAATTGCAACTGGTTCAGAATGCTGTTGCTGGGATCCTTATCTGGGCACAACACTATGTTAGAACTTATTACTATATGCTTATAGAATGTACTCTTCTTCAACAACTTTATTGGCTTTGTTTTTGAGTTCAATCGAACAGTTGTTATTGATCTTTACAAGTGTTAATAGTGCAGATTTGGCATCACTGATCCAGGTATATATGATATCTCAGTTTTATACGAGCTTATCTACCCATTAAGATCATCTGTAGAGGCTTTGCTGTGGATGCTCTGCTGTCAGAGTAGGCTGACTCAAAGAGGCTACTTTGAAAATGGCCTTCTCAGTGACAAAACAAACTACAGTATGGACTTGCCAAGGGAAGTAAACTTTGCTTCTTCCCTAGTGATCTTCAAATGCCTGCCAGAACCTATTTTATTGGAGAATTCATTAAGGACCTCCCTGTCTCTGTGGATTTACTTGGAGCGGGGCTCTATTTTTGGCCTTTTAAAAATAATGTTCTTTTTAATTGGTCCTTTAAAATGTTATTGTATTTGATTTACATTTCTTGCATCTGATGTAGCATGAGATTCATTCACAAAAGATTATCCCCCCAAAAATGCCACTTGATTCTTTTTATTGTTTTTTGCTTCAACAATCTAACACATCTATCCCTCACCTCAAAGTTCTTACAGGTTTATGATAGCTTTTAATTGCTCTAAAGCCATCTTGAAGTCATGTGAATCAAAAGTAGGGTACAAATATGTTAATATAGAAATTCTATCAACTAGTCAGGTGGATCATGCCATTCTATATCACACTTCTGGGACATCCGCTAGTGGGGTGAGCATCACCAATGCAGTACAGACTAGAGCCAAGCCATTTCTCATAGTGAAATGGTCAGAAAAGGCAGACATTACTCAGAGTTGTATGGAGATAGCCACAGCAGTGGCAGCAGGCACAAATCTCCAAGATGGTAATTGTGGGAGATAAGAGTTTGAGGGTAATGTGAAAGCCCTTCACATTACACATGAGAATAGTCCAGGCTGACCCAGTAGGGAAAGGGGAGAGATCTTTTGTCCGTGGCTGAAGGTTCTAGTTCTGCAATAGTTCCTGATTTTGCCACATGGAGTAGGAGGGAGTATGTACAGCCATTTGGGAATACACCCTCTCTAGATCAGGTTTGTCTTGGTTTAATACACATTGAGTTCATGTCCAGTTTCCTTACAGACTACAAATGAAATTGCCCTAAATTTTACAACAAAACAAGTCTTGGGAATGCTTGAATTTCTGAGAAGGGTAGTTAAATGCAAGATAATAATTTACCCAGGGAATAGCATCTGAGTTGCTGACTGATGTGGAAAATTTTCTGAAGAAGCTACTCATTAGAATTATTGGCATCCTGTCACCAAGCATTGTACACCCTTTAGAGAATAAGACTGGGATTTATCATGCCCTACATCATTCAGATATTACTGTAACTCTTCCAAGCGTTGCATTATGTTGTCACAAACCTTCAGTGAACCAAAAGGCTTTGTTGTAATGGAAAGAACTGCTCATGTAGGAAAAGGACTGGGAGAAAAATGTTTGAAGATGGCTTCTTTCAACAAATCTATATAATGATGGGATACAGCTGCATTCCTGTACACATTTATTTGCTAAACAGAGCACCTGAAATTGGTAGCAAGTAAACTGAAGTAAACATATGTCTTATATCATATACCTAAACTATATGAACTGGCAGGAAGGGGCAAATATGCCTGTTTCACTTTCTGTCACATTTAAATTTTCTTAATCTCAAGCTCGTTTCAATGAGTTGATGAAATCTTTTATGATTTTTTTTCCTGAATTCTAACCAAAAATATACAAAAAAAAAAAAATCTCAAGCATATGTACTGGTCAAATTCAACAAGTACTGTACAGTTTTAAGGCAAGTACTAGGTACTGGTGGTATGCATTGCCTCCTGATGAATCCTTGAAGAGTTGCAGCCCCACAGGGATTCAAATTTAAATCCTGAAAAGCAAAGCACTCAAAACCTTCTCATAGTGTAGACCAGTAGTTCCCAAACTGTGTGACACCCCCCTGGAAACAAAACTTGAAGGCCCTGATCCCTCTTCCTCCACTTCCCAAATCTTTTCTCTTCTGGAGGGGAAGAGAAAGACAGGGAGGGCACCTGGAGCACTCACCTCTGACTGAAGGAGAAAGAGGAGGACAGTGAGGAAGCTTGCTGGATCACGGCTGCCACTTCTTCCCCCACTTGTCCTGTCACTGCCCCAGATCTCAGGACAAGGTGCTGCTGCATGAATATACATGAGTGTGTGAAAGAAAGCACACTAAACAAACTTTTTTTTACTCACTTACTATGCCGAAGTGGGGGGAACATATCATCCATATGTTGATGTCAAGGGGGTCACAAGGGCAAAAAGCGTGAGAATAACTGATGTAGATAGACACCATTTTCACTTTCTTTTGCCCTTGGTTTAAAAGTTTTTTCCTCGTCAAATTTATGAAAACATTTGAAAACTTTGGGAAGTGCTTGTCAAAAACAAACAAAACAAAATTCTTGCGAGTCCCTTGTTGACATTCATAGGATTTCCCTGTTAGTGTCCTACTTCAGTTTTAAGGATTGCTAATTGTTTGCCCACTAATAGAATAGAAACCTAGAAACATTAATCTCTTCCTCTCCATGTGTGCTTTAGCCTGATAATATTTTTTTCTCAAGTTGCAAGTCAGTTTGTTGCAGGTATATTGTCAAGGTAGAGAAATGCAGCATCATTGCCAGTAGTTAAAGACAACTATGATCTCTTAAGCACATCTGTTGCTCCATCCCTCCCAAACCTCAAGGGGGGAGGACTTTAAAACACTAATTACAGGCTCGTGTTTAGAGGAGAGAATTGGGATTCAAAGCACAATAGGTGAAAGCAAATTTTACACTAGGGAATGCATATTCTTTTCTATAAACAAGAATGAACCCTCAATCCTAAACTTCATCTCTTGCCAACAAGGTGTTTATTTGTTTTAACTTAACAGTTAAGCCTGCATAAGGCCCATTGATTTTGTTGGGATACAGCATACCCTCAAACATATGAAAGATCAAAACCAGGACAGGGATGGCCAAGCAACATCAGGTTATGGTCAAGAGAGCACAAGTTATTGATGAGGAAAATCAAACAAGGAGAGGCTACAGCAGTTTGCTTTTGCCTGAGTCTGCAGGGAAGGGCAGGTTTCAACCGTCTTTTCTCCTTCCTGCTCAGCTAATTGAGTGAAAACTATTTTCAGAGTTTGAATTCAGTTTGAAAAAGGTGGAGGACAAAAAGGGAAAGTGGGAGGAAGAAAAAGAAACTGGGAAATTTTTAAAAGCAGTGGTGCAGAGGATGTGGAGCTTAAGTGAAATAATAAGCTCCTGGCAAACTTTTGGTATGGTAGACTTGTTATTAATTGTTATTAACGTAGCTTATTCTATTTCTGTGCTGATATATATAGATACTTTATGTAGATTATAACTATATATGATATTTGTAATAATAATAATAATAATAATAATAATAATAATAATACCTTTAGATAACATGATGTAATAGGACCTGTTATAGAGAGTACATTGAGAAGTTATATTTTGTGTTTGATTGTTTTTGGATTATTGTGATACAATAATTCCCCCCCCCTTTTTTTTTTTTAACATATATGTAGAAGTGTTTTTTAAATATATATTTTGATAAAAAAATAAAGTGGGGAAAAAAGCAAGTGAAAAAGTAGGGGGATAGAAAATTAATTGGGATTTTCTCTGCCAAAGCAGGATAGTTGGAGAGTATAGATGGAATTTGGCCCCGGCTTCTCTTCCATGCCTACTGTGCTTAAAATTTCACTGAATTAGTTCTTTTCCCCCATTTGCACATATTTTTAAAATGAGCAAGAGTTAAATCATGAGAACAGTCATGTACAGTAGAAAAATGAAAAGAAGTGGGAGAGGGAAAGAAGAGTGACTCAGATCCTGATTACATATTTCTAGGAAATTATTGTTATACTACATTCTCTACTTTGCCAAACGGTTATAATTTATGAACATGTCAGGGCCCTTTCACAATGATCAAGACAGCCAAACAAATTTTCATCTCAGTATCCATTCTGTTCACACTGTCCTCGGTATCTAATTTTACTGGAAAGCTATAATAAGAAAGAGAACAATAGAATCCACAAACTCCAAAATGGACTGATTTGGCCTCCCTCCACCCCCCCCCCCTTCTTAAAAATACTCACTTTAAATACCTCTAGGGAACTTCTAGTTGCTGTTGTAGCCTTCAGTGATGTCCTCTGCTTTATATATAGTAAGTATGGGGAAATATGACTCTTCTGCTGGCCTACAAGTTCCATAATCTCTTACCATTGGGTGTGTTGGTTGGAACGCATGCAAGATGTAAGCCATAGACATCTGGAAGGACACAGTTGTTCACTCCTGATATATACAGATGGACCTCAGCTCTGAGTCTTGCCACGGTTGGTACAAGGCTTGGTGGGGCTTGCCGCAGTGGTGAAGCCCCATCAGGGTTAGCAGGATCTCTTTCCTTCAGGTTGCACCAGTACTCCTACCAGCATGGAAACAAAAAGAACAGTAATGAGGTCAGTGGGGTCAATGGAGGTTAATAAAGACAAGGCTGACAGACTGGGTTAGAGCAAATTAAAATATTTTTATGCAGCCAGGCTTTTCGATATCAACTGAGGTGGTATTTTAATGCTGTGTGGTGCTGTTCCCATGTTTTGGAGATGGTCTTTTAATGAACTTTAATGTTTTTAACTTGATAAATTATTTGTTTTTAAATAACTTTTGTATTTATACTTTTATGGAAGTCTTTGTATAGTTTTTAATCTGAATTTTAAAAAAATATGTTGTTAGTCATTTTGAGTTTCATTACTGGGAGACATGTGGGTTATAAATGAGCAGAAGAGGAGGTGAGGTTAGTAACATCACAGGGCCTGGAATTTCATGATCAAAACCTAAGATCAAGAGGTCAACCCTGGTGATATCACAGGAGGAAGGCCCTGGTGATATCATACCATATTCTCCAACTGTCCCAATTTGGCAGGGACAGTCACAATTAATCCTCTGCTATCCCATTTTTTTCAATTGTTTTTAAAATATCCCAGTTTTTTTTCCTCCTCCCTCTTTCCATTTTTTCTCTCAACTTACTTTCATAAGTGGAAACTGAGTTCAAAGTGTAAAAGTAATTTGTACTCAATTAACTCAGAGGTTTAAACAGAACTGCTTTTATTCAGCATCTTCTTTATTCTTTATTCTTTTACCAACTTCTGTCAATTCAGGATGCTGCACTAGGGTTTTGTTGTTAACAGTTCAGTCAAAAATATCAAGAGGAGTGTATTAAAGATTGCTTGTTAATTAAAGGACCCCAACATGTTAGAGAGCCATTGTGGTGTAGTGGTTTGAGTGTTGGACTACAACTCTGGAGGCCAGGGTTCGAATCCTGGCTCGGCCCACTGTGTGACCCTGGGCAAGTAACACCCTTTCAGCCTCAAAGGATGGCAATGACAAACCCCCTCTGAAGAAACTTGCCAAGAAAAACCCACAAAAGGTTCACCTTAGAGGTGCCATAAGTTGGAAATGACTCGAAGGCAAAAAACCAGCAACAACATGCAAAAGTATCTAAATGTCGGCACCCACTACAAACAGCCACAGCAATACTGGTTGATAGGGATGGAAAGAATATTTGAAAATATTCCAAAAACATGTTTTTTGAGTGTTGAGAAACCCTGACAAAAAGAATCCTCGACTGATGAGAAACTTTGCAGTTTGGGACTTATTCTGGGCAAAGTTCTCATGTGGTTGTTTTATGGGGAAAATAACATTTTCTCTGTGGAAAATAATACTTCAATGCAAATAAAATTAATTCATATGCAGAAAATGTTGTTTTCTGTGCCTAAAAAGTTGAAATTTGGAAACTGTTCTGTGTAAAATTCACACATGGTTTATTTGCAAAGAAAACATTTTTGTGCAGTAATTAATATTTTTTCATGGAAATATTATTTTCCACACAGAAAATGCTGTTTTCTGTGCAAAACATGCAGTTTTCTATTCACATTAACCATATACACATTTACACAGAACAAATCCCCAATTCAGCTTCTTTTTTCTGTGCAGAAAACAACATTTTCTGTAGGGTTGCTGGGGAAGTATCTTCCCCACAGAATTTTGCTAAGCCCACTTGCATAAATAATCAGGCTATTAGTGGCTAATAGTCATTATACATTATCCCTACTATCAGAGGCATTTATAGAGGCAGTTACAGGCGAACACAAGCAGAAGGATACTATTACACTCATTGTCTTGCTTATGGGCTTTCCATGAGGAATTAACTGGAAACTGTGGGAGCAATATGCTGGTCTAGATAGGGCATTGCCAGATCAAGCCTGGCTCCTCTTGTGTGGGTTTTCACCTTGCTCATTCTCAGAGCTTGAAAAAATTACATTTTCATTATTACAAGTCCAAGAATCCCACAGACCTTATTGGCTGGGGGTATTCTGGAAGTTGTAAAAAGTAACTTTTCTGGTGATCCTGTTTTCCATTGTAATGAGCCCCTTGAAGCAGTATATAGATATAAACACTTCTCTTTCAGTACCCAGTAATGCAACAAGTGATGTCATGTATGAGATGAACCAAACTTTTGTGCTGTTGCTTCAGAGTATAGAACATGAACCAATAGATTCAAATTACAAGAAAACAAATTCCACCTAAACATTAGGAAGAATTTATTAAGTGTAAAAACTGTTGAACAGTGACATCACAAAGGTTGATGGACTCTCCTTCCTTGGAGGTCTTTAAAGAGAGGTTGGATGGTCATCTCTCAGGAGCATTTTAGTTGTGTGTTTCTGCATGGTAAGAGGTTGGATTAGACCTTACAGTCCTTCCAACTCTATGATCCTAGGATTCTGCTGCTGACATTAGTCTCATTGACCTAAATCTAATTGTTCCGACTAGAATAAGTAAACAGTTGAATGGTAAGTCAAAATTTATATATCTCATTGCTTCTATGGGTCTACTCCAAGTAGGGCTAAGAACTGGATTTAGGTCATTATGGCCAGGAGAAAGGGTTCTCCACACATGAGATTACTATTTTAAAAAAGATGTTCCCTTTTTAAGATTTTCCAACTTAAAATATAATGAAGCAAATGTCTTGAGGAAAAAAATTACATTTTAGGGGACAGTTTCTGTTAGCACAGTCAAAGAATAAATGGCTGCTAGAGTGCCCTAGCAGTTTCATCCATCTCACACACGAGCACCAGTAAACAATCTCAAAGGCAGATGGAAAGTGATAAAAGCAGCAGACATTTTTCAACAAATGTATCATATACTCATTTCTAATAATAAAATTTAATGGGATTTCTTTTTAACCCATGCTGTACTTGAGCAATTATGGATTCCAGAAGAATAGTATATATCCAGAGAACCTCCAAGTTTAATCAGAAGAATGTCAGTTTAGATTAAGACTGCATTCCTGATAGACTGAACTGGGGAACTGCATTCCAACAACATGGGACTACAAAAGAAGTCTTCCTTCTTTCTTGAGTCTGGTAGAGGGTGGGAGCAGTATGTGGATAAGAACTACAAAAAAGACAGAGTAGGGATGATGAGAGAGTCATCATGGTTTGACTATGACTCTGGAGATGAAGGTTCAAGTCCCCAGTCTACCATGGAAATCCACTGCAAGGCCTTGGGCAAGCCATATTCAATTAGCCTCAGAGAAAAGCAGTGGCAAACCTCCTCTGAACAAATCTTGTCAAGAAAATCCCATTGTGGTTTTGCTTTATGGGAATGATACAAAACAACAACAACAACAACAACAATAACAACAGGGATGGGGTACAGGTGACCCTCCAGATATTGTTGGACTGCAATGACCATTACGTATTCTAGCAAAGGCTGATGGGAGTTGAAGCCCCCATCCAGCATAATTAAAGCATCCTAATTTAAAACCCATATCTTAAAACCAACTGGGTAGGCCTGTCAGAGGAGACAGGCCTTTAATACTCTCTTAAATTCAGACAGCATATTTGGCTGTTGAATCTCTCCTGGCTCGTCATTCCATAGTCTAGGGGCGACTGATGAGAAAGTCATCTGGGTGACAGTTGCCAGTCTAGTCCTGGCCAGTTAAAGTCTCATAGAGGACCTGAGTGTATGGGACAGATTATACAGGAGGAGGCAATCCTGTAGGTAGCCTGGACCCAAACCGTGCAGGGCTTCAAAGGTAATACCCAATACTTTGTACTTTGCCCAGAAACTAACAGGTAACCAGTGGAGTGATTTTAATATTGGTTTAATATGCTCACTCCTAGATGTACAACAATCAGTCTTCCTGCTGTGTTTTAAACTAATTGAAGTTTCTGAACTTGGTACATAGGTAGCCCAATGTAGAGAGCATTGCAAAGTCCAGCCTTGAAGTTACTAGCATGTTCACTACCATCTTAGGTCTTCCAGTTCTAAGAAGGGGGCATAGATGGCGTGTCAGACAAAGCTCATAATAAGCACTCCTGACTTTCACATCTATCTGGGCTGACATTTGGAGAGACTAATCCAGGAGTTCCCCCAAGCTGCAAACACAGTCTTTCAGGGGAAGTGTAACCCCATCCAGAACTGGTTAACATGCCTCCAAACTCAGATTAGGACTCTTAATAGTAGGGACCTCTGTCTTGTCTGGATTCGGATTCAATTTGTTTTTCTTTATCCAGTCCATTACCTCCTCCAGGCATTCATTCAGAAGAGACACAGACTTAGCTGAGGCTGTTTTTGAAGATATGGAGAAATGTATTTAGATGTCATCAGCATACTGATAGCACCCTGCCCCGTGGCTCTGGAGGATCTCTCCCAGTAGTAGATGTTAAAAAGCATTGGAGAATAGAATGGCACCTTTATAAACTTAATTAATCTTTATTGCTCAAGACTAAGCAACCCCTCAAATATTTGGTGTTACAATAGGGAAAACTCATAACAATATGTTGTTGGGAAAATCAGTTTCCCATCAGCTACTGTGAGGACTGCAGCAAAGCCAAGAGGAGCCGAGGAAGCTGAGAGTTGTGGTGACAGATGACATCACAGTTCCTCATAATCAAAATGTTATGCTGCTTTGACCTGAGAAAATCATCATCCTCTAGAACCTAATACTAAACAACTGTGTTGTATACCCAGATTAAAAAAAATGCATTTCATAAACTCATTTCATTCTCTCCCCCACCCTCTTTTGCATCATGTCACGTTTCCTTCTTCCTGTTCATTTCACCCACGTTACAGCTGTAAGTAAATAAATGACAGGTGGCAGCATATCATCGGTTGACAGATCGCCCAGCATCAGCAATACAAAAACAGGAGAACTTGTCATCTGTCTGGTTCTCCTCTCCTTCTCTGTCAGCTTTGCTACATTTGGGTTGCATGTCACAGTCATCTGAGCAAGCTGAATATAACAGTGTAAACATCAGCTCAGGAGCCAAATCAATCAAACGTATGACTGCAACCACACAGGAGAGCTTGTGCTGAAAAGACAGATGCTGAAAGGGGGCCTTCCTGCACCCTTCAGCATGCTATGCTGCTGCTGCCACTGCATAAGAGTAACTCATCCTCAATACTGTACCTTTTTTTCTTTTAATTCTTTCTCTGTTTTTTGGACTTACCAGAGACTAAATAGGATAGGGAAAGTTTAAGCAGCTGTTGCTGGCTCCTGGAATGGCTACAGTAGTAACTAAGTTTGTTTGAGGCCAAGTCGTGTCATCCTTATGCTAAGTTTCTGAATTCCAACACAGGAGGAATAAAAGCAATCCGTGATGTTGTGGTAAATGTAATATTGAGAGAAACTCTAAACTGCATGATGTTGCCAGGTCTATGGAATACTGGCAGAACACCAGCCAAGGAAAAACTGTCTTGTGTTGCTTCAAGGTAGGATAGAGTAGCGACAGCTCAGCCAAGATGATTCTCAACTGACTCTTATTTAACTGAGCCTATGAACAACCTTGGTAACCACGTGTCTTAGTACACACCTCTAAACTAGCTCCACAGCTTGCTGAATTAATGCTTATCACACAGATGTAAAGTACAATGGAAAATGGAAAATAAAGACCTTGAACAATAACTCAGCTATACCATAGAATTCAAGATTTGGATCCACATTTAGTGACACCGACAGCTAGACACACTGAACCCACAGGACTTGTGATGACTAAATTAAATCCTATTGTTTTCAATTGTTCTACTCTAAATATGGCTATATCTGAATCCAAGCCAGTGAAGGAAGTGTAGGGGGCTTGGTGTTATCAGTGGTTAGCATCTGGGCAGTACACAGGTCACCTGGGACCCATTCTTGCTATATAATTACAGCATTTTTATTCCACCTGAACCTCCATGGTTCCATCTTATGGATTAGAAGAGCTGTAGTGCCTCACTAAACTACAAACCTCGGATTTCATAAGATGTTGCCATGGTAGTTGCAGTGGAATAACAGCACCATTATTGTGTAAATGGGCCCCTGGTCACTTTACCATCTGCTTATCTACACATATGCAGCAGAATGAGGTGATACTATGTAGTATAACATAACAGACTGCAGGGACAGTACCACATTATTTTAAATGTTTCCCTACATTTAAAAAAATCTGTATCATGTTGGTGGTCATCACTCCATCTTGTCATAGTGAATCTCACAGTTTTAGTATTTGCCACAAGTCCACAAGATGAGGAGAACTATGAGTCTAGTGAAAAGTACATAGTATGCAATACTTGAGTTGGACTATCTGCAATTATTTGCTGAGGTCTTTCAGCTTTCTGTGCATTGCTGGCTATCTAGGAAAAAAATTACAAACTTTAGCTGGATATATGTATATATGTATGTTGGGAAATACACACACACACACACACACACACACAGGAGTAAGGGGGTTGTTTTGTCTTAAAACTGAGTTTGATTGTTTTTACAAAAATAACAGTTATGCTTCAAGAAATAATCATCAGAACATATAATATCAGTGACAACTTCCCTGCCCTCTAGTTCTTGTGAGCATGTAAGATTTAAACTTACAGTCTAATAGCTACAGAATCATGACAAGAGATCAAATAACCCAACAATAATCATTAACCTCTTATATTCAGCAACCGAGGGCCTGAGGAAGTCAATGACAATGGCCACAACAATGCAAATGATAAAGTGTCTCTTTCACCCAGCTGAAGTGGAATTTATGGGAATATTTTTCAGCTTTGTTCCAAGAGAATAACATTCGGTGCGCTAAATAAATAATGTCAGGGAAGAAATGTCAGGAATAATGCCAAAACAATAATGACTTTGTAGCAGTTATAGAAAGCTCTTTGAAGGATAACAAAAACTTTAGGCCAAACAAAGCACACTGTTTGGTTTGCTCTGCATGGTATGTCCAAGCATTGGGCTGTTTGAACAGCCTGTGGGAACATAAGCAGCTTCTGGGACTGCCATGAGGAAAAACAACCAAATGGCTTATAGGTGCACGTTGGTTGCATTTGGATTATCCAGAGCCAGATCAAGGCATTTTGTTCTCTGAACTGGACCAGCAAGTAGCATTTGCCACTCACCCAAGTGAAGGTGTATAGAACCCAGAGCAGGCCATAGTATTTTGGCCCATGAGACAAAAAAATATATCATAAGCATACAATAATAATAAGAGTAATTAACAAGCTGTTCCATGACACACAAAATTTGCTATCTGAGACACATGTCTCACTCTGTCTAATAGCAAGGACAGGCCAGGGACGTAGCTAGGAATTTTTGGAGGGGGGGGTCCAGACTAAGTGCCACCATTATAAGGGGGGCTTGGTGCAGCAGCGCAGCAGCACACACCATTCATTTTTCTAATGGAAGGGGGGGGGTCCGGACCCCAAGAACACCCCCCCCCGGCTACTCCCAGGACAGGCAGTCCTGATATTAGCTATAATATCCCAAATTCTGACATTCCAAACAGATAACCAAACTGCTGTATTTTAAACAAATGGTTGTCCTATCAGAAACTGGTGCTGAATTTGCTACCTTGCATACTATGCTACCATTGACACAGAAAGCATATAAACTATGGAGCTGAAGATCATAACCTAAGTTGGTTGTTTTCAAAATGATATCCAAAGGACTACTTTAGTAAGAAGATCATTAACAACACATAGTGCTTGCCCATGACTACCCGTCTTCCCTTGCAGTGTAAGAGATGCGGACAAATTGGTATGTTCATTCAGGATTCACTTGCTGTTATCTCAGAATGTGAAGTTTGTATGAAGTGATGGCAAAGTCCAATAAGTATGAACAGATCCCAGAATTGTCTGGTTTGTACAGAGATTCCATGTAATGGAATTATTTGCAGATACTAGTTAGAAGATCAGGAGTGTCCCTAACATTGGCTTTTATACCAAAAGGCTGAACAGTGACCAAAGAAATTTCAGTTTTTAAAAGGGCTCTGGAGGTGGTCTGGGGAATCACAGAACAATAACCTTAACTTATGTTTCAGGATGCCTAATGTGAATCCTTATTAAAACTTAAGCTCTCAAGCATATAGAAGGGCAACTCCTGTGTAAAAGATTCAACATATCTTATGTAAAGGTTAGTGCTGTTTCACCAGCCTTTGAAAGTTCTATCAATAAACACTGGAGTGTGAACTAGAGTGAGCTAGTAGACAATGTTTACATGGATTTCCATAAAGCTTTTGGCAAAGATTCGTACCAAAGGCTCTTGAGCAACCTTATGCGTCTTAGTGCTTGCAATGAATTAGAAGGGATCTTCTTATATTCTTAAAGGTAACTACCAGCACTTTGAATGACACTATCATCTATTTTTTATCTTCATGGTTAATTACTACCTTAAAGGGTGAAATAGTTTCCAATTTTAATCACAATATACCAAGAATCCTTATGCTAGCAAAACAGATAGATAAACTTGAGCAGAAAACATAGAAACCACCAACAACAACTCATTATTACTTGTTTCCCATCTCCTCTTCCTACATTGCATCTACACTGTAGAAATAATCAGTTTGACTCCACTTCAGGTGTTGTAACTACATCCTATGGAATCCTGTTTTTTTTAGGTCTTTAGCCTTCTCTGTCAAAGAGTGCTGGTGCTTCACAAAACTACAGATCCCAGGATTCTGTAGGATGGAGCCATGGCAGTTAAAGTGGTGTCAAACTACATTATTTCTACATAATAGATTCACACCCAGTATCACAGTTTAATTGTCCACAACAAAAGCAAACAGGGTGTCCCAAAATGGTTCCCAGAAGGCCATCAGATGTGTTGCTTCTGCTTCACATTCCTTGCAATCTCTCATATTTTGACAGCAGTCCTCTGTCAGTGCTTGGAAAAGCTGCTGACCAGCTGCCTGGGGGATTCTGACAATTTCCAAGCCCTGCCCGTCTTTCTGTTCCACACAGGCTCAATAAGATTTCATATGCAATTTCATCCATACTTTCCCAAATCTCATTCTAGTATTTGTCATATGAAAGCCTACAAACCATGCTTTGGAGTTACTGAGCAAGCTAGCTAACGCTCTCTATCTTCACCAATATATTTTACAAGTTATTTTTTCTATTGCCAGCCAAATATTGCACCTGTTTTTTTAATACGTTGAACCAGTAGGCCATGTGACTGGTGTCTTCAGTTCCCCTAAGGTGTATTTGTTCACCTGGCTAATCCTCATATACAAGGTCATCAGTTATGGGTAGAGATGTGTGTAAACACTACTACTTGTCAGAAAGCCATTTATTTATTTTATTTAGCCAAATTACCAGTGCCTATCAATGATGTTTAACCCAAACAGTGACACTATATTTACACTATTGTAAATATATCACTATATTAATATGTTCAGTGATGACAACAGCAGCAGCAACAAACATTTGAACTGAGTACAATTTCAGCCTAGCTTTCTCCTGAGAAAACCCATTGAAATGTTTGGCAAATTTGGCATTAAGTATTTTTAGGCTCATTTTGCTCCTTCATTTAAACATATTTCTGCAGTAACAGGATTGACTCAGGCTAGGGTTGCCATAAGTCAGGACCTCCAAACTGGGACAAATGTAGGACAAATGTAGGGCAACATTTTCAAATGTAGGACACATTTTAAAAATATTGAGGACATGCAAAAAAATTGAGGATTTTTTAAAAATGTTAATATAAATGCATGTCTTTTAGGCATGATCAAAATGGAGGACATTTTGGCATTATTCCTAGACAGATGGCAGAAATGGACTTGCCCTCGGGTTCAACTGTACTTCTCAGAAGTGTGTACTTGGTCAAGGAACTGTGGTTTTTCTTCACTGCGCATGAGTTTGTAAAAATCACAGCAAGTTACATTGGCCGTGCCTCAGAGGCTTGTTGATATCAATATCACCACCATCATCATCATCATCATCATCATCATCATCATATAGGTCCAAGAAAGGCAGACTTGTTAGCATTCAAAGAAAATGTACTTGCATATATTTAATAATAAAAATTAATGTAATAAAATAAAAAACAAGCAATAATAAAAATCAATGAAATAAAATAAAAAAGCAATAATAAAAATTAATAAAATAAAAAAACAAAAATTAAGTATTTTCTATTTTTAAAAATTAATTAAAAAACAAACAAACCCAAGGCAGACCTGAAATGGCCACTGACTCACTTTTCCACCTCCTCCTCCTCTTCATCCTCCCCATCTCCTCCTCTTCATCCTCCCCATCTCCTCCTCTTCATCCTCCCCCTCGGCGCAAGGGCTCCTTGGGAAGCCCCGCACGAGGGTGCACAAGTGGGGGATGTGCGCGTGCTGCTGCTGGCCCATGCTGCAGCCAGGGCAGCGCACACAGGGGAAGAGGAGCCTGTCCCCTTGGGCCAGCTGGCCAATGGCCGGCTGGCCCAAGGGGATGAGCTCCTCCGTCATAGCCCCGCATGCGGGTGGGAAAGCCCCACCGCGGGTGGCGCGGCGGTGGCGCTGGCGAGGAGGAGGAAGGCGGCGCTGCCCAGCAGCAGGAGGGCAGCGCTGCCCAAGAAGAGGAGGAGGTGGGTTGGCGGCCAGCTGCATTAGCGGCCACAGCAATGGCCGCATGAACAGGGGCCCGGAGCCGGGACAAAGGCTGGGTTTGGGGGGAACCGGACCGAGGCAGGCAGGGGGGTCCCAAAAGCGGGTTTGTCCCGGGTGCCAACGGGATATGGCATCCCTAATTCAGGCCCAAAACACATTGCCAAGATAGTCCAGTTTGAGACTGCTTTAACTGCCCTGGTTCAATGCTAGGGAATTCTGGGAGCTGTAGTTTTGTGAGGCATTTAGGCTTTTCTGTCAGAGAGCTCTGTGGCCACAATAAACTACAATTCCCAGGATTCTCTATCACTGAGCCAGGACAGTTAAACTGGAAGAGATGACAATTATGGAGGGAGGAGTCTCTTCTTCCAGGCTAGCCCTGATGGAGCTGGGCCTGCCTGGTCAACTCCCTCGCAGGCCAGAGGATGACAGTTATGGAGGGAGGAGTCTCTTCTTCCAGGCTAACCCTGATGGAACTGAACCTCCCTGGTCAGCTCCCTCACAGGCCGGAAGATGACAGTTATGGAGCCTTTCGGGTCCAACAACATGGGAGGTGTAGTATTCTGATCAATATTTATACAATAAGAGCTGTGACCTGTTTTAAAGGTGTGTGGGAAATGCTCTGTTTTTAGATGGGATGATGAGTAACAATAATTTAAATTATTTTAATTAATTTAAATAATTTAAAAGAGACTCTCCCTCCATATTGTCATCTCGGCCTGCGAGGGAGTTGACCGGCAGGCCCGCTCCATCAGGGCTAGCCTGGAAGAAGAGACTCCTCCCTCCCATAACTGTCATCTTCCGCCTGTGAGCGAGCTGACCAGGGAGGTTCAGTTCCATCAGGGTTAGCCTGGAAGAAGAGACTCCTCCCTCCATAACTGTCATCCTCTGGCCTGCGAGTGAATTGACCGGCAGGCCTAGCTCCATCGGGCTAGCCTGGAAAGAGACTTCTCC